>NC_138769.1:256708483-257224868 GCF_965119305.1 Pelophylax lessonae
GCTCTCGAAGTTTTCTATTCTGGCAAAAGGATCTTGAGTCCTGAAATGTAGAGTGGACCAAACTAGCAGAGAGAACTCCCTATGAGGAGGAAGGCTCCAGACTAACCACTGATTCCTCTTGAAATAGTGCTCAGCGTTATGATGTACATGTGACTTTTAATCGTGACCAATATAGAATGTTTGACATTCCAAAGGTGTGTCGCTCTATAAAACATAAACACTGTTATACAGCAATCAAGAGCTGATTGCGAGCACCATCCATCTGCACAGCAAACTGTGGACATCTAGGTTTGAGCAGCAGTGAGTCTCTTGGAATAGTCACAACTTCTGGTCAGAGGGAAAAACTTATCATACAGGCACTTACAACCACCCTGCCTGAGAATGGGTTTGTTGATTAAGGACTGGTCCTTGAAGCCCTCTTCATTATTACTGAATGCAGCACTGCCTTAGGGGAACATTGATAACAACAAATGCTACTTCATCCACAAAATCCACGGGGCACTTAAGCTCCCCAAGAGCACTAATAATCTGCTTTTCAGCAATTCATGGGTGATGGTGACCTTGAGTTTCTGGGTCCCAACTGTATTGCGCTTGCCACGAGGTCCTGCATTCACTAGCTTACAAACTCCCCCTGCCTCTTGACATGCATATCTCAGGTATCGGTGCATTCATCAATCGAGAATACAGCCAACAAAAACTTCCCTGGGAGCTTAGTTATGTAAAACCTCATGTCACTACTGCCACTTAAAAAACCTCTTCACCCTTCCATTTAATGGGGAGTATGGAAGCCCATGTTTTGAAAACGTGAAGTACTGTATGTTCTGACTTTGAAGGCAGTCATCTGGGTCATCTCATTCTGGGCCTGCTTAACCGCTCTAATGAATGACTGGACCCAAGAGACAACGAAAACCTGCTTGACAGCGTCATCTGCGGGACCAAGTGACAGGGAGCGCACCGCTGAGGTTGTGAACCCAACGGCTGATTGCTGAGCGTCGATGGCTTGGAGAAACAGCTACAGAGCCCAGCCAGTTGTGTGACAATAGCAAATGAATATTTGCAATTGCCACACTGATTCTCCTCCCTGCCAGTCAGGAAGCGGGTCCTGAGACCTATTTCCTAATTGGCCAAATCAGAAGGCAACCCATTGGTGGAGGAGGAGGGAGGAGACGGCCGCCAAGAGGGGACATAGAGGAGACTGATGGAGCACCAGCCGCCACTGATCACCACAGTCACAAATAAACCCCCTTTGTTTATGTCAGTGGCAATAATATTAACCCTGAGGCTGGGGTCACATATATGCGAACTAGATGTGTTCTTAAAGACTTTGTAAACCTCCAAAAAAAATAAATAAATATATATATATATATATATATATATATATATAAATACCCGAAAGACAAAGGCATCGCATACTAGCTCATTATGAAATACTTACCTTAGAACGAAGCCCCCACAGCGGCGCCCACCCACCGCTGACATGGCTGACATGGTGCTGTTTTAAAAAGGGTCCTGTGTGTTTTTGGGTTCGGGTGCGAATTCAGGGAAAAATTTGTTCCTGAATCGCACCTGAACCGGTGAACAGAAACGCTCCGGACTGCAAACCGCAGCCGGACATGTGTGGACCCAGCTTGAATGTTGGGGTTATTGGCAGCAGTGATAAACCCCCTATTCACTGGTGTCAGTGTCACAAAAAATAACCCTCCTTCATTGATGTCAGTGTCAGCAATACTACCACTTAGGTGTATGTGTCAGCAATAATAACCTCCCCTCAAATGGTGTCAGCAAGAATAACTTCCTCTCTTAAATTGTGTTTGGTGGCAGCAATAATAAAGATATCCCTGCACTGGTGTTTAAAGATTAGGTATCTGCAAACACGCTGTCAAGGTGCATCCTCCCTCGTCCATCAGGCCTGAGATATACTATCCCTGTTGGATTCAGTGACTTCAGTGCAGGTGCAATTCAAGTGGCAGGTGCTAGACTGCAAAGAGCAATCCAATACTTGGCACCCCTGCTGTCCTTCTACATTGTAGAAGTGTCTAGTGACTTTGCATGCCACAAAAAGAAGGTCCGACATGGCACTTGCAGCCTGTGGCCCACCAATTGGACAGTACAGTTCTACGTCGAGAAATTGCTTGAACTCTGTGTTTACTGTAATTTTGAATACTATAATTTTAAATTGTTTGTACATATAATATCATGTAAATAGATTTAAAGGGGCATCTGAAATATTCCACCTCCAACACTAAAATAAATTATGCACTTTAGAAAACACCTTGCAATATGTGTTTCAAATAAACTTACCATTTTCATTACAAGGCCATTTTGAACCTTTTTGTTGTAGATTTCTATCTTCTGTGGCAGCTCCTGTATATCAGGCTTTTTTTCTTCTGACTGTACATACTGGACCTGAAATATACACATTTAAAATAAAAAAAAAGGTGTTGGTTATTATGGCTCTGGGAAATGTTTGTACTTTTGGATTCATATTTCTGTAGAAAAAGGCCAAATATTTTTACATTCTGAAAGCTGCATACACACAGTGTGACATTTGTGTTCACTGCAACACGAATAAGGGAAAAGATGCTCTAAAAGTATATCAACTCAAAATGTAAACTGAATTTTAACTCCAAAACACAATATTGTGCACCACGCTTTAGGAGTAGGTAAAAGGAACTTGATTATGTGTACAAATAAATATTTAACTCTCCAAATAATAACACTATGGATGTGTTCCCAATTGCAAATAACCCTTGAAACAGTGAAAATAATTTTAAATCCACTCTATGTGAAACTCAACCAGAATACAATGTCTGGTGTTTGGCTTTCTTTACAGTGTGTTTCAAAGTGGCTTGCTACCTCTTCTTTAGGGACCTAAATCAGGGATGTTTAACACCTATCGCCTTACGCCCGGAATTTACATTTTTGGGCGCCGGGCTAGAAGTTTTTTTACATTTAGAGCGGATGGTCGGCTCTCTAGTAAAAGCAATCTGTGCGGCTAACTAGCCACTGGATCGCTTTTATAACAAGTGGGAGGGGACATCCCCCAGCCTTCCGCGGGCTGTCCTGTCCCACTGGGATGCTTGATCGACCAACCGGTGCTTCCACCGACTGATCATAGAGGCAGATAAAGACCTCTGCCTGCCTCTAGGTTATAGGAAATAGGAAGCGATGAGCATTAGTGATGAGCCGAACACGCCCCTCTTCGTGTTCGCACCAGAACACCACGAACGGAGGAAAAGTTTGTTCAAACAATCAAACTCCATTGAAGTCTATGGGACTCGAACATCAAAAGTCCTAATTTTAAAGGCTTAAATGCAAGTCATTGCCCAAAAAAAGTGTATGGGGGTCCAGGTACTGACCTGGGGGACATGTACCAATGCAATTTAAAAAAAAAAAAAAACAATTGTTTTTAGAGGAGAAGTGATTTTAATGATGCTTAAAAAAATTGAAAAATTCCTTTAAATATCGTGCCTGGGGGGTCCCTTTAATGTGCCTGCAAAGTGGCGCATCTGTATGATGTATAGATCTTGCTACAGCAATACTGATATTTCTAAAGGAAAAAATGTCAATAAAACTTGCTCGCGCTGTAATGTATTGTCGGCTCCCTGCAAAACAGAAAAAAAAAGCATAGGGTCCCCTCCAGTCCCTTTGGGTCTGGTATAGATTTGAAACTGGTGCGCCAAAATTATAAAAAAAAAAACACGCTGGGCCCTGCTGTTAAAAATTCCATACAAATTTGAAATCGCATGTACTTGTCATACAGGTGCAGAAACATTGGGCCTTGGTTGTTGGTGGTGCCTGAACACCGCAACCCCTCGCAGTTATTCTTGCTGGGCGCAGAAACGGGCCCTGCTGGTAAAAATCCATACCAATTTGAAATCGCATGTACTTGTCATACAGATGCAGACAAATTGGGCCTTGGTTGTTGGTGGTGCCTGAACACCGCAACCCCTTGCAGTTACTCTTGCTGGGCAAAGGAATGGGCCCTGCTGTTAAAAATTCAATACTAATTTGAAATCGCATGTACTTGTCAAACAGGTGCAGAAAAATTGGGCCTTGGTTGTTGGTGGTGCTTGAACACCGCAACCCCTCACAGTTACTCTTGCTGGGCACAGGAACGGGCCCTGCTGGCAAAAATTCTATACAAATGTTAAAATCGCATGTACTTGTCATACAGGTGCAGAAAAATTGGGTCTTTGGTGTTTGTGGTGCCTGAACGCCGCAACCCCTCACAGTTACTCTTGCTGGGCATAGGGACAGGCCCTGCCGTTAAAAATTAGATACGAAATTGAAATTGCACGAACTTGTCATACAGGTGTAGAAAAATTGGGCCTTTGGTGTTGGTGGTGCCTTAACACCGTAACCCCTGACAGTTACTCTTGCTGGGCGCAGGCCATAGGGACAGGCCCTGCTGTTAAAAATGACATAAGAAATTGAAATTGTATGCACCTGTCATACAAGTGCAGAAAAATTAGGCCTTGGGTGTTGGTGGTGACCTAAACCAAAAACATTGTTGGAACCTAGCAGAATCAAGATTGATGAATAGGATAGGCAGCATATGCAGTCTTCAAGGGAAGGCAGACCGCTAGAAAATTCAATCAGTTACATCAGCATCAAGGGCTTGATATCTGCTGTTGATCCAGGACTGATTAATTTTCAACGGAGTCTGTGGACAGAGGCACTCTTTTGTCTGTCACAAAATCTCCAGCAGCACTAAATGTCCATTCGGAAAGCACGCTGGAAGCAGGACAGGCCAGTAGCTCCATTGCATATTGAGCAAGTTCTGGCCAGTGCTCCATCCTCAAGACCAAGTAACCCAGTGGATGCTCAGTTGGAAAGGTCTCCAAGTCTGCTCCTGCCCCTAGATAATCCTGCACCATATAATAGAGACGCTGCAGATGGTTGCTTAAACCTAACAGCCCTGGGTGCTGAGGACTAAAGAACTGTTTAAAGGCATCGGTCTGCTGGCCTCCTTCTCCACCACTCCTCCTTTGGCTGAACAATTCCTCAGAAACACGTCCTGTTATACCTGAAGGGTTTCACATGTACTGTCACTTTAATGCTGGCTCCACCCAGGAGTGATGACCAGGGGGCAAGGGGCAGAGTGGCCATCTTGGAGACATGTAGGAGATGTGTGGTTATACAGAGCTGTCCTGTAATGCATGTTGTAGTGTACAGAGAGTCCTGAATAAACAACCGTTGTTCCAGACCAGAGTCCTGTGTCTCTCACAACACAGAGAATATAACAGTGGCGACGAGGATGGGATTTACAAGGTTACTATCCGTGTGAGAAAAGAAAAGAAAGAAAAAAACTCTGGATTGTCAGCTGGTTACAAACACCCACAGAGCTCAGCAGGAAAATGTAATTGATCGGGACATTAAGTGAATTTGATGGAGAACAGACATCGTGGAGTTCCTGGATTGAGAGACTAGAACAGTATTTTTATGCAAATGCCATCCCAGGCGACAGGCAAGTAGCAGTATTTCTGACAGTGGTTGGTGCTAGGACATATGACACTCTTAGGGATCTCCTTTTCCCTGAAAAAACAGCAACTAAGACTTTGGCAGAGCTCCTGACACTGTTAGGGAATCACTTCCAGCCTAAACCACTAGAGATTGCAGAAAGATTCCGGTTCTATCAGCGGCAGCAGCAGCCAGGTGAAGATATTAAGGCTTATGTGCTCCCCCTTCGCAGACTAGCCTCAACCTGTTCTTTTGGGGAGTACTTACCGACTGCACTGAGGGATAAGTTTGTCATGGGACTAAATAGTGAGACTAGCCAAAAGAGACTGTTAACAGAGAAAGACCTTACCCTTACAAAGGCAATTGAGATAGCTTCAGTGATGGAAATGGCTGTGAAAGATACAGAGGCATTGAACCCCCAGAGCAGAAGGGAAGAGGTTAAAGAGGAAGTTTTCAGAACAGCAGTCAAGCCAACTGCAGCTAACTGTAAATATAGACCCTCACCAACCGGGGAGTCAGCTTGCTACCGTTGTGGGAATACAGACCATGATCACAAAGTCTGCCGGTTTAAGGATCAGCTCTGTCATAATTGTGGTAAGGCAGGCCATCTGAAGCGAGTCTGCCATAGTAAGAAGGTGCGAAATAAACAACCTCTGAACACCAGGACAAAGGCATATATGGTGGGAAGATATACATCGTCATTGGAATCAGAGGATGAGGAAGGGCTCCACAGATTGGACATACATCATATGCATTCAGCACCCTCAGCAATGACTGTAGAGGTAACCGTGGAAAGAAAGAAACTCAAGATGGATGTAGACACAGGAGCAGCAGTTTCAGTTATCACCCAGAAACAATGGAGAAAACTTCTGATCCAAACAACTGTCCGTCCAACACCAATCAAACTGCAGACATACTCAAAGAAGATACTCTACCCACTGGGTTATGTGAAAGTACAGGTATCCTACAAGGGTCAGACAAAGAGAATGCCATTGTATAACCTAGAACATGGGGGACCCCCTCTCTTTGGGAGAGACTGGATTGCTCACTTTGGCATGCCAGACATCGCCATAAACCCCAACACCGTGACCATCCCATCAAGAGATAACGAGGGATGGGTGGAATCCCTGAAACAGCGATTCCCACAAGTCTTTGATCACCATTTGGGAAAAATAAAGCATGACTGTGTGAGACTCAGGCTGAAACCGAATGCCCAACCTAGGTTCTTCAAAGCTCGGACGGTACCTTTCGCACTCCGAGCAGGTGTGGAAGCTGAACTAAGCCGGCTGGAGGAACAAGGTGTCATCTCAAAGGTAGAGCACAGCGAGTGGGCATCACCAGTTGTACCAGTAAAGAAAGCGAATGGGGACTTACGCATTTGTGGCGATTTCCGCATGGCACTAAATTCTCAACTGGAGATAGACCAGTATCCCCTACCCAGAGTAGATGACATTTTTGCCTCTCTAGCAGGAGGTCAAAAGTTCACCAAGCTTGATCTCAGGAAAGCTTATTTACAGTTTAGGGTCCACCCTTCGTCCCGCAAGTTTCTAACCATCAACACTCACAAGGGACTGTATGAATACAATCGGATGGTGTTTGGGGTTTCCTCCGCCCCAGCCATTTGGCAACGCAAAATGGATGAGATTTTGGTGGACATTCCTTTCACACAGTGCCTGTTAGATGACATGCTCATCACGGGCCTGACGGACCAGGAACACAAGCATAACGTGGAGCTTGTGTTGGCGAGACTCCAAGAGCAAGGTCTAAAAGTGAACTTAGCGAAATGCCAATTCATGGTACCTAAATTGGAGTTTTGTGGCCACCTTGTGGATGCAGAAGGTATACACACCACGGAAGCCAAAGTTGATGCTTTAGTAAAAGCTCCAGCCCCAACCAACGTCCAACAGCTGCGATCATACCTGGGCTTGCTGAACTATTACCACAAATTCCTGCCGGATCTAGCACACACTTTGTTTCCATTAAACACGCTTTTGGAGAAACACTCCAGATGGAACTGGTCGGCTGCATGCCAACGTGCTTTTGAAGTTTCTAAGCTAAAGCTGTTGGCGTCACGCATGCTCGTGCACTATGACCTCCAAAGGCCTCTCACCTTGGCTTGTGATGCCTCACCCTATGGTCTAGGGGCTGTACTATCTCACGTTTTACCAGATGGGTCAGAGAAAGCTGTGGCATTCACCTCCAGGTCCTTGACAAAAGCAGAAAGCAATTACTCTCACATTGACAAAGAGGCTCTGGCGCTCATATGGGCAGTTAAGAAGTTTCATCTTTACCTGTATGGTAGGGAATTCACCATACTGACTGATCATAAACCACTCCTTCAGATCTTTAGCCCTGACAAAGGCATCTCCCAGACGACTGCGACCCGTCAACGCTATGCCCTATTCTTGGGAGCATATGGCTACAAAATCCATTATCGCAGCCATGATGCCAATGCTAATGCGGACGCCATGTCCCGCCTGACAAGGACATTAACAGACTCTTCTCCACCTGTCAAGAGTTGTCGTTACACCAGCCTGTCCTTTCTGTCTTCTGGGGAGGTAGCAGCCCATACAGCCAAGGATACCTTCCTTAAGACAATACTCTTCTGGGTACGGTACGGTTGGCCTGCAACTGTCACACAGGATTATGAACCTTACTTCCGTAGGCGTCTGGAATTAACTGTGGCTGGCGACTGTGTTTTATGGGGAGACCGAGTGATCGTTCCACAGACCCTCCAGAGACACATTCTGGACTTGCTACATACTGGTCATCCCGGGGGCACACGTATGAAACAAAAGGCCCGAGGCTATGTGTGGTGGCCGAACCTCGACTCCGATATCACGACATATGTGAATGCGTGTGCTGGATGTGCACAAACTGCAAGAGACCCTCCTCGAGGGTGCGTCCAGCCCTGTACTTGGCCCACGGTTCCCTGGTTTCGCCTACACTTGGACTTTGCAGGCCCGATCAGAGGACACACCTTTTTGATCATTATTGATGCCCATTCAAAGTGGCCTGAGGTCATTCCTGTTACCCAGCCGACGACTAAGGCGACCATTTCCATACTGTTAAATCTCGCTGCTACGTTTGGATACCCCAGAAAAATTGTCACAGACAACGGTGCACAATTCACAAGCCAGGAGTTTCAGAGTTTCCTGACTGCCCACAACATCACAAGTTGACCGCACCTTAGCACCCGGCTACAAATGGTCAAGCAGAAAGGTTTGCACAGACCTTCAAACGCTATTTCAAAGCTACTGTGGCTACAAGTAAACAACAGTCCCTGTCACCCCAGCAGCTGGACTCCTTCCTTTCTGCTTACAGAACCACACCACATGCAACCACTGGGAAAAAACTCCAGCTGAACTTCTTTTGGGTCGGCAGCCATGGACTGTTTTGGACATGCTCCACCCTCAAACAGTCCAGGAACATGTACGGCAGTCCCAAGACAAGAGGGTCGAACACAACGAGATTCCCTGGTTTACAGCCCAGCAAAAGGTATGGGCCCGATCTTATGGCGCTTCCAACACTCGTTGGCTTCCTGCTATCGTCGCAGAGACTTTGGGACCCGAAATGTATAGGGTCTGCCTGGAAGATGGTTCCATTTGCAGACGGCATGTGGACCAATTGCGTCCTCGTTCTCAGCTGCCCGAATCCCTGGCATCGGCTGCAGCTAACTGGCTAGCTCTGTCAGGCCTGGAGAGAGCTGTTCCGTTTCAAAGTCATTTTTTAGTAACTCTGCCTATTCCATTGTGGTCTGGGACACCACAGTGATCAAGAAGATCGGTTTAAGTATTGAGCCCGCTATCACATGTAAATGGCGGGACAGAGACTCAATCCATCTATGCACAGGGTCTGTAAAGACTGGGGACCACAGTAGATTTGTTCAGTCTGAAAAAGAGATGGTCCACCTTCAGGGGTATGGTCCATCTTGCAGACACCGCGTCCGCGAATGGCTAGCGCCTTTTAAAACGCTTTGGCACCACTAACATCTGTTTGATGCGCCCCTACTGTGAAGGAATGTGATGAACACTTGTGAATTAAGCAAAATGTCTATTTTTCTATGTCTGTTTCTCTATACATGTACATATCTTCCTTACTCAAAATGGCCGTTACTAGATACTCCCCACCACCGACAATGGAATGCGAGAAAAAGATAGAGCCTTGGCACAGTGCCTTCAAAAGAAGATAACATTCATGAACTGGAAGGGGACCACCTTACAACGGACCTGACTAATCAGAAAGCTGCAAATAATCAGTATTATGCTAATATTATGCTTATGACGTACTAACATATGACACCGCCTACTAACTATATAATATACTGTCCATTAGAAATAAACAGGAAGTATCATTTACCTGAACAATGTGTGTCAGTCTATGATATCCTTGTGCATGCACTCTAATTACCTATTTAATCAGATCCAGCAGCAAGAAATCTATTTTGAACCTGATTGAGGTTCCTTAACCATTACAAATGGCGCCCTGAACGTGGGGCCCTCAGGTGTTCGTTTGACGAAAAGCCGCGAAGGAGGTTTGGCGACTGGATGAGACAGACCAAGAGGGACTTGCGCACCCCTGAGAGTACGGTAGGTACTTTTACCTTACCACTGTACGACTTGTTTCTGTCTTATCTTAATCACAGATCTCAGGTGCTTTTCGAAAGACATTTCAAAAGGTGGGTAATCCTCACCTGGGGCTGTTTTTTTTAACCCGCCGTAAGATTTCTGCTGGCTGTATATGGTTTGTTCAGTGTCTGCCATCCTGAGTGAGTGTGTCTCTGCAGGCTGGAAGGTTGCATTTGTGTGTCACCAAGTGAGCTGTTTTGCCCTTGGATTCAAGTGAGCTGTTTTGCCCTTGAATAAGACGGATATTTGCAACGTACGTCCTTTGAGACGGGATACTCAGAGGGTTGACTGATTTGAAGGATCCTCTGAGGGGAAAGCCCGGCTGCAGGTGGATGCCCGACACTAGGGGAGGCAGGAGTAATGTCTTCAGTGTCTGTCGTTTTGCTTGAAGTGTGTCTCAATAGGCTGATACAATAGTTGTAAGCGTGCCTTGGATTCAAGTGAGCTGTCTGCCCTTGAAAAGATGGACCTTACAACATACGTCCTACGGGACGGGTAACTTGGGAGGTTGACTGATTCGTCTCAGCATTCCCAAATATATGCAATTATTACTTTTTTTTATGGAATTAGAGATAATGAGAACTTACATTTTGCAAATGGGTCCCTATGTAAAAGGAAGCTCTGGGACAAAATTTTGAAAATTGGCTACTTACCAAGGGGGGGGGGGGGTTCAACTGTGAATATTTTTTTTATTTTTTTATATTTTTTGTTCCTGAAATAGTTATAGAATTAATTTTTGGACAGAAAGGGTTACCGCAATTAGTGTGACCATTGAACCCTATTGGCACTGAGCCAAAAGTTTCAAATTAGATTAACTCTATATCTGCTTATAATATTTGAGAGATATTTAGGGGGCATCCTCTATTCCAGGAGGGGAACCTCTGATCAGCTCTGGTCATCCCTGGTCTGAGTTTTGAAAATTGGCACACAGCCAAAACCATTTCATCAAGTTAAGCGTTTAGTTGCCAGTACTGCCCCCTCTGGCCGTCAGCTGAGACAGCGGCAGAAGAACAGAGAAGAGTAAGAGACCTTGCATTTGAGCTGGGTGGCCCAGAGAGGGGGGGAGAGGAATATGGGTCAGCATATTAGCAAGCCGGAGAAGGGAATGGTTGCATATGATATTGTGAAGCGTAGGGAAGGGAGTGAGGCTGTTAAACATTTATCCAAGATTGCAAAAGTCTGCAAATTAGAAGATCCCGTGGAAAGGCTTCAACCAGAATTCTGGCGTGTACTAATCAGGGATTACAAAGGAATTTTGTGTGATAAGGGCTTGTTGACCGTGGCAACAGCCTGGTATAAAACCGCAAAAGCTTTGCATTCTGAAGGATGGCTTGAAGAGACGATCAAGGTTAGAAACTGTATGATGTATGTATATCATAAAGTAGATCGTAAAGACAATAAGCCCCCGCCCTATAATGGCTTCTGGAGAAATAAAGGGGAGGATCCTTACTCTCCGCCTGCCGCCCATTATCCTCACACCACTCCTACTCCTACGCAACCCACAAGTACAGTTCCTGCAAACGGCCATCTTGGTGCAGTCAAGTCTTCACTTCCTGCCCCGCCCAGTACAGTTCCTGCAAACGGCCATCTTGGTGCAGTCATGTCTTCACTTCCTGCCCCGCCCAGTACAGTTCCTGCAGACGGCCATCTTGGTTTACCTGGAAGGCCTAACAAAGGTCTATATCCAATTCTCTCTGTTCTAACACTCCCATCCTCCCTGGATTACAGGTCCAATATACTAGTGATGAAGACACGTCCGACTGGGACGACCAACCACAGGTGACAAGCGCACCCAAAGATTTAACCCCATCACAAACAGCGACCTTAATGACAAGTCTGCCTGACCCAGAAACACAGCCAATGCCCCTATACCACAGGGTAGTACAGCTACAAGAAATTTACCTAGTCCTCTTACTGAGCCAATCCAAGTGGGGACATTTCCTGATTTGCTTGCCAGATTTGTGGTGTCTTCTACATGCCCCTTGCATCTGCTAGGAACTGATTCGCTGTCCGGACTACAGGCCTCAATTATTTTTTTTACGCCCGAAGGAGGAGTGAAGCTACATACTCCCCTATCCTTAGAAGACTCATCTGCCTTGTGTTCTCTACTGCTCATGTTGACACTCCATGAAGCGACAACACCAAGTTCAATCCCACAGGAAGTACTTGACAGGATCCCTGCATGCCTATGGTCCACTGAACCGGAAGACATCGATCACTTTAAAGTACCGCCAGTCATGGTGCAACTAAAACCTGGGGCACTCCTACCTAGAAAATCACGCTTCCAGAGAGACTGGACCCGTTGAAGCTAGCTCAATCTGAAGCTATCTCAAAACAGGTTGAGACCTTTGTGTCCAATGGTGCTTTGATACCATGTACTTCTGAATGAAACACACCTTTGTTCTCAGTGAAGAAACGGATCCCAAAAGGTGAACCAGAGAAATACAGAATGGTCCAAGATTTCCAAGCCAATTTGACAAAGCCATAACCTCTGTTCCTGATACCTGGCAACAGGAACAACCTACAGTGACTCTACTCCTCTATGCAGATGACTACCCTGCTGCTGAAGAAAATTCAGAAAGTCTACTATGCTACCTTGCAGAACAAGGCTGTAAGGCCTCCAAAGAGAAAATACAGTGGTGTTCCAAGACTGTCACCTTTTTAGGACACTGCATTTCTAAAGGCACAAGACATATCACATTAGAACGAGTAGCTGCAATCCAGGATATTCTTCCACCAAAAGCAGCTAAACAACTGCATGCCTTTCTTGGACTCATATCTTACTGCAGGGCATGGATCCCTGATGCATCCATTCTCATGCAACCACTCTATGATGCCATCTTAAATCAAGTGCAACTCCGACACCTGTTCACAGGCAGACATCTATGGCTGCAAGTCTCCCTCCTACTTTCTGACAACATGACCCTCCGAAGGTGTCTCACTCTCAACCCGGCCACCCTTCTGCCATTTTTCGAGGGGAGAGAAGGAGAAGGTGAAGAAGGAGATCCCTATGACACTCCACATGACTGCTTTGAAATGCTGCGCTTGGAAAACACTGACCATATCTCCCTACAGTCAGTGAAATTCCTCTGGAAAACCCTGACTACACACTTCTGGCATTTGAAAGCCTACAAGCAGAAGGAAGAAGAGCCAACATTCACACAGACTCAAGATACACCCTTGGAGTAGCTCATGATTTTGGTATCATCTGGAGAGCTAGAGGGTTCCTGACTGCGGCCGGAAAACACCGGTGAAACATGGTCCTGCCATCAAAGATTTAATGGATGCACTACTTCTACCGGAACAAGTGGCTGTCTTGAAGGTTAAAGCACATGGCAAGCATAACTCTCAAGAGGCCAGGGGAAACCACTTGGCGGACAAAGCGGCTAAACAAGCAGCAACAAACCAATGAAAAACGGCCAAAGCGGCTGAAGAGCAGAGTGAATCCTCAGTGCAGATGCCTTTGGCAGTGCATGTGCCATCTGACAGACTATACCTAGCCTTTATGCAAAGGCAGCCTACACAGGTGAAAAGCTGGAATGGATCGACAAAGGAGAAGAATACGAAAGACGGTGAGGACAGAAAAGACACCGCAGAAACATTTAAAAAAACCTTTATATCCATCCAAGAGGATACACATTGATCACATACATATGCCAGAAAGCGGCTGATAAGAATACGCCCTAGTGGTGGTGGACATGTTCTCGGGCAGGCCAGGAGCCTACGCAGTCACAAACATGACAGCTAGAACCACGGCTAAAAAAAAAAAAGAAAAAACGACTTCGTGAGATAGTACGTAGATTTGGGGTCCAAGAGGTGATAGAGAGCAATCAGGGCCCAGCTTTCACAGCAACCCTAACAAAAAGAGATTTGGGCAGCACTGGGAGTTCAGTTGGCTTTACGCACCCCATACCACCCTCAAAGTAGTGGGAAGGTAGAAAGGATAAATGGGATTCTAAAGAACAGGATGTTAAAGATGGCCCAAGAGACTAACATGAGTTGACCAGACAGTTTGCCTATTGCCCTGTTCAATGTCAGACACACCCATTTTGTTTGGTTCAGGCCCCAGACTTGGCTGTTACTCCCCACAGCAGTCGCAGTTACAATCTGATGTGTTAACTAGTTATGTTACATATTTGTCTAAAGCCTTAACTAATATCCATTCTTGAGTATTTTCCTCCATTCCAGATCCAGAAATAGACTCGGGAACCCACAGTCTTCAGCCAGGAGATTGGGTGTTAGTGAAGAAATACACAAGGAAAAATTCACTTGATCCCCAATACGAAGCACCTGGATACACGCCTTTCACTGCAAGAAAGCCCAATCTCCTGAAGACAAGATCCTGCTGGCAGCACAATGATTGTGCTGTATATCCTTTTTTTTCTTACAAGTTTGATAAAAGCTCAGCAGGTGATTATTACCAAAACAGGTACTCAAACGGGCGGCCATCGATAAGACAAATGGTGTCGCTACATTTTGGTACAATTCATCCAGCACATAAGTTGTTACGTTTATTTATTTATTTATTTTTTGATCTTTGTAGTATAAATACACTGACTCAGCACCCAACCACAGGAGGAAGCGAGCAGCTCCCTCTGGAAGCTTTGACCCTCATGCAGAGGCGTAACTAGAACCTTCAGGGCCCTGGTGCAAGAAACCATGAAGGGCCCCCCCTGTCCCCCCGGCAGGCCCCTTCCCATTGATCCTGGACGTGAGGGCAGCAGGACCTGGATAGGAGGGGTGGCGTAGGGGGATATATAGAGGAACAAATCCCCCTCCATTTTCCTCCTGCAGTCTCTGAATGCCTATGGGATGGAGAGGAGGAGAAGCTGGCTTTTAGCAGCTGCAGTAGAAAAATGGAGGGGATTTTTCCTCTATATTCTGCCCCCCCCCCCCATCCAGGTGTACAGGGGCAACACATTGGCCATTGCAATTGTGACCCCTGTAGTTATGCCCCTGAGATGAGTGGCAGCAGTGGTGGTTGGGTGGGGATGGATGTGGTTGGGTGGGGATGGATGGGGTTGGGTGGTGTGGTGGTGTGAGTCTTACTAAGATTATTTCCCCCGGTAATGAAATGTTCATGATGTGAGTTTTGTTTTTGCTGTAAAGCCATTCTTTGTTTGAGAGCAGAATTTGCTGTGTATTTTTTTCCCTTTTCATGTAAATATGTATATATTTATTTATGTATATTGATTTAAGCCCCGTTCACACTAAGGCAACCTGTGAGGCGACCTGGTCGCCTCACAGGTCGCCTCCCATAAGGAAGCTACGGACCCGTTCTAATAGAAGCGACACAAGTCGCTCCGACTTAGAAAAAGGGTCCGGAGCTTCTTTGGGGCGACCAGGAGGCGACCGCCATAGACTTCAATGTTATGAAGTCCGTGGTGGCCGCTCCGAGGTCGCGTCGCTCGTATGTGAACGGGCACTTATGCGTGTTGATTGTAAGACTTTTAATAAACAAAAATTGGGTGGAGATGGAATCGGTGGCAGCGATGGTGGTGGGGATATGGGATGATGGCAGCTGTGGTGGGGAGATGGGATGGAATATGATTAGTGGCAGTGGTGGTGGCAGGAATGGGATGAGTGGCAGTGGTGAGGGGGCATGGGATCAGTGGCAAGGGTGGTGGTTAGGGGGGGATGAGATGAGATGGGATGGAGTGGTAGTGGTGGTGGGAGAATGGGATGAGTGGCAGCAGTAGTCGTGACATGGAGGAGTGGGGACAGTGGCAGTGGTGGTTGTGTGTGGGGGGGGGATCAGTGGCAGCAGTGGTGGTGGTGGTGTACGGGGGCATCAGTGGCAGCAGTGGGGGTGGTGTACAGGGGATCAGTGGCAGCAGTGGGGGTGGTGTGGGGGGGGTCAGTGGCAGCAGTGGGGGGGGGGTCAGTGGCAGCAGTTTTGGTGGTGTGGGGGGGGGGGGGGGTCAGTGGCAGCAGTGGTGGTGGTTCAGGGGATCAGTGGCAGCAGTGGGGGTGGTGTGGGGGGGGGTCAGTGGCAGCATTGGGGGGGGCGGTCAGTGGCAGCAGTGGTGGTGGTGTGGGGGGGGGTCAGTGGCAGCAGTGGTGGTGGTGTGGGGGGGTCAGTGGCAGCAGTGGGGGGGGGGGTCAGTGGCAGCAGTGGTGGTGGTGTGGGGGGGGGTCAGTGGCAGCAGTGGTGGTGGCGTGGGGGGTCAGTGGCAGCAGTGGGGGGGGGGGGGTCAGTGGCAGCAATGGTGGTGGTGTGTGGGGGGGTCAGTGGCAGTGGTGAGGGGGCATGGGATCAGTGGCAAGGGTGGTGGTTAGGGGGGGATAAGATGAGATGGGATGAGTGGTAGTGGTGGTGGGAGAATGGGATGAGTGGCAGCAGTAGTCGTGACATGGAGGGGTGGGTGGCAGTGGTGGTTGTGTGGGGGGGGGGATCAGTGGCAGCAGTGGTGGTATTGGTGGTGTACGGGGGCATCAGTAGCAGCAGCAGTGGGGGTGGTGTACGGGGGATCAGTGGCAGCAGTGGGGGTGGTGTGGGGGGGTCAGTGGCAGCAGTGGGGGGGTCAGTGGCAGCAGTGTTGGTGGTGTGGGGGGGGGCAGTGGCAGCAGTGGTGGTGGTGCAGGGGGTCAGTGGCAGCAGTGGGGGTGGTGTGGGGGGGGTCAGTGGTAGCAGTGGGGGGGGGGCAGTCAGTGGCAGCAGTGGTGGTGGCGTGGGGGGGGTCAGTGGCAGCAGTGGGGGGGGTCAGTGGCAGCAGTGGTGGTGGTGTGTGGGGGGGTCAGTGGCAGCAGTGGTGCTGGTGTGGGGGGGGGTCAGTGGCAGCAGTGGTGGTGGTGTGGGGGAGGATCAGTAGCAGCAGTGGGGGGTGGTGTGGGGGGGGTCAGTGGCAGCAGTCGGGGGTGGTGTGGGGGAATCAGTGGCAGTGCTAGTAGAGGGATGGGATCAGTGTCACTTACTTGCAGGTCACTTGGTTCCCGCTCCTTCACTTCAATGGGCCTGCCCGGGTCAGCTGATTTTCTGTTGCCCTGAGTCTCCCGAGTCACGACATTGCATCTCTCCTCCAGGGGACACAATGGGCGGGGCCCGTGTGAATGTCAGTGCCGTGAGTACGGGCGGAGAAGATGGGCGGGTAGAGGCAGGGCGGAGAGGATGGGCGGGGCGGGAAGTGTGTGCCTGGGAGTGCAGACAGTGTACTCAGTAGGGAAGCAGCCAGCGAAACGGGACGGGACGGGACGGGACGGGGCGGGAGTGTGTGCCTGGGACTCGTAGTGCAGACAGTGCACTCAGCGGGGCAGCGGTACGGGGGGAGTGTGTGCAGACTAGAGAGTGCAATTACCATCTCCCGGGAGGCGGCGGGCCCCCCCTACAGTGGTGGAACGCCAGGGCCCCGTCGCAACTGCGACTGCTGCGACCCTGGTAGTTCCGCCACTGCCCTCATGTGTACATAGATGCCATAGGAGTCCCAAGGGGGGTCCCAGATGAATTCCAAGCTAGGGATCAGGTTAAAGCTGGTTTTGAGTCTTTGCTCCCCATAATAACCTTCCTGATAACACTGGTCCAAATGGTAAGGTTACTCTAGCTATCAAGAAATTGGAAGATCTGTCATTTGAGTTGAAGAAGAACTCAGGTATTACAGACCCTTGGGATCAATATTTTAGCTGGATGAGTGGGTGGCAGAAGGCGCTCGCCCAGATAGGAGTAACAGTACTAATAATGCTAGTTCTTTTAGCCCTGATTGTATGCTCTATTCTAACATTTATAAAGAAGCTAATGAGCAAGGCTATAGACAATAGCACACCTACATTTCTCCACCAAGAAGAAGAAGACCGCCTTATGATGGAAGAGGACAAACCCTTTACCCCTCTACAGTCACTCCCTGTTCATAATTTCACAGTTCTATAGGGTTATAGGGATAGATAGCACCTGACTGCCCTCTCCAGGCTGTATCGAGGGGGGTAGTGAACTAGTTACTGCTCTTCTCTATGTACAGCCCTAAAAAAGTTCCGGAGGAGTTTGGGCCAGGTGAGTAGGCACTTTAGTATGAGGGACAGAAGAAAAAAAAAACATTTTAGGGGGGCTTGTGAAGGAATGTGATGAACACTTGTGAATTAAGCAAAATGTCTATTTTTCTATGTCTGTTTCTCTATACATGTACATATCTTCCTTACTCAAAATGGCCGTTGCTAGATACTCCCCACCACCGACAATGGAATGCGAGAAAAAGATGGAGCCTTGGCACAGTGCCTTCAAAAGAAGATAACATTCATGAACTGGAAGGGGACCACCTTACAACGGACCTGACTAATCAGAAAGCTGCAAATAATCAGTATTATGCTAATATTATGCTTATGACGTACTAACATATGACACCGCCTACTAACTATATAATATACTGTCCATTAGAAATAAACAGGAAGTATCATTTACCTGAACAATGTGTGTCAGTCTATGATATCCTTGTGCATGCACTCTAATTACCTATTTAATCAGATCCAGCAGCAAGAAATCTATTTTGAACCTGATTGAGGTTCCTTAACCATTACACTACTATTCATTGACAATTTTGTCAAAAAGTTCCGAACATGGGAAAACCTTGGCCGACTTCTGGTATTTGCGGGTGCCAAAAGACACCTGCGTCCCTGACACTGCAGAATCATCCGCCATTTTAAGGAGTTTCCCACACTGACACTATAAGTGCCTCCACCAGCGCACTTTGCCGCGCAGCTGCAGATGAGAATATGTCGTCCTCGCCATCCGAGTGCAATGACGCAGAACCCTCAGGATAACCTGCGTTAGCGGCAGCCATATCTAGGATACAGGAGAGGCAGGGGAGGGCATAGAGTGATTTTTACTAGTGGTATTTTTGATAACCATATCCACTTTTGACACCAGGTTTTCCAAAACTGCCGTTAAGGCAGATAGGGGTTTGCGACCAGGAGGTCCCACAATCGCAAGGAGGGGATCAGCAGGTGAAATTTGTTCCTGGGACTCCATTATGAACCCTGGAATAACGCAGTGTCACTTTAAGAAAACTAAAAAAAAAACAGACCGCACCGCTGCACCTGGGTTATTCACTAGTATAAATGCCTAACTGATCCCTGCTGTCCAGCAATCGTGGAAGCCAAGAAAATGGCCGCCCAATGCATTCCTATGGGGAAACCAAAAAAACATGGCCGCCCATGCATTTCAAAGGGGAAATCTGCAAAATGAGGCTAAACGATTCTAAAGCAAAATGGCGGCCCCCCACAGTGCACCATGCGGTTTTCAGGGCCCCCTAAGAAGTCCAAATGATAAGTGACATCAGGGGGGCCCTGGAAGGGACTCCCACCAGGATTAACCCCCCCCCAGCGGATCAGCTATAGCGGCCTCTGCGCGTCCACCCTGTGAGGACCCCCATTGCTGACTGAGGTAGAGACCTCCATGACTGGTGGGGAGGGAGGCCTTGGGGGAGCCTGGTACCTACCGAGAGGCCAGGGAAATGAGGAGTACCCGAGGTTCTGACTTTCCCAGGGAGGGGCCCACGTCCACCTGAGACCGCCAGAGTTATGGGGGGACACTTACTCACCATACCAACGATATTGGTTGGGCACCACTCTGGACAGACTGCCTCTCCACTTGGGGTGGGGGTGCTGACGGCCAAGGGATACGCTGCGACTCAGGCTGAACCTGGTCGTATGCGTCCCTGGGAGGTGTTTCACTCGCGGGTCAGCCCCCATACACTGGGGCTCTGTCGCGGTGAGGCCTAGCGCTGGGCTATAACCTGCACACGCTGGACAGGCTGGGAGACCTTAAGGATCTAGATTATCCAGTCCGAAACCCAGTCCGGCTGTTGATTGCAGTTCTCTCAGGAACATAACTAGCTAAAAAAATTACATTTTTAACAAAGGTTCCCTTTAAAATAAAAAAGCAAGCAAAGACCGAAGTCCCAGAACTAAGTCCTACTCATAAACTAGGCAGAAACAAACTGAAGCCTATAGCAGAGTGTATGGGTGTATGCCTGCAGGGACTGCCCCATAGGTGTGGTAAAGTTTTTTCCTGCCTATTGTCCTACTCCTGTAGGGGGCAGCATAACCCAATGGTCAAGAAGAATATGGAGCTGCATCTGTCAATGAACGATAGAGAAAGTGGGATGTTTCTTTACCAAAATATGTAGCATAATACATTTTGGCTTAAATTGATGAAGACATTAAATTGTTTACATTTTTTTATTGGATATGTTTTATAGCAGAAAGTAAAAAATACTGGGTTTTTTTTTTCAAAATTGTCATTTTCTTTTGTTTATAGCGCAAAAAAAAACGCAGAGGTGATCCAATACCACCAAAAGATCAGCGTACCAAGCCCGGCCAGGCCAGTCTGGAGCCACTAAGATGACCGGAATCCCTTCTGCCTCGATCCTCCATCTGAGCTTCCGCAGAGTTCGTATTGTGATCTCCAGGTTCTTCAGAGGGAGACTCCGCTCGCAGAAGAAGATCATCCAAGTAGCCCAGTACCGCGATCCCCCATTGATGTAGCAAAGCTTGCATCAGGGCTAACACTTTTGTGAAGACCCGAGGAGCAGATGCGAGACCAAAGGGTAACGCAACAAACTGATAATGCTCTTCTCCCACAGCAAAGCAGAGAAAACGCTGGTGACTGGCACATATTGGAATGTAAAGGTAGGCATCCTTGATATCGATAGAGGCGAGGAAATCCCCCTGACGCAGGGATGTATCCACTATTCCAATTGACTCCATTCTGAACTTTTGTACCCACACAAAGCAGTTTAGCACCTTGAGGTCCAGGATTGGATGCACTTTGCCCTCCTTTCTGGTAACTGTGAACAGGATGAGTAAAAACCTTGAAAACGTTCCGAGGTCGGAACCGGGACAATCACCCCTTGAAGGAACAGGTCATGTACCGCCCCAAAATGGTTCTGTAAGCAGTCTGCGGACATGCGCAAGTTGGAAGGGAAAAACCTTTCCGGGGGACAAGAGCGAAACTCGATCTTGTAGCCAGACCAAATGACTTTGTGGACCCACTTGTCTTGCACCCGGGAAGTCCACGGATCCGGAAACCAGCGAAGACATCCTCCCACCCCTGATATGGGTGAGGGCACACTTTCATGCAGAAGGAGCCTTTTACTCGGGTCTGGAGAAGCCCGATTTTGGCTCGCAAGACCAGGTTCGTTTGGATCCTCTAGAAGAGGCCCTGAAAGACTTTGAGCCCTTGTCAGTCGACCCTGAGGGTCAAAAAAACTTCTTATGAGCAGAGAAGGAAGGCCCACGTCTATGACGAAGCTCCTTCCCCTTAGTAGCCTGTGGAAGAAAAGTACTCTTCTCCCCTGTGAGACCTTTAATGATGTCATCTAGAGTAGCTCCAAACAGGTGATCTCCTTCAAAAGGAAGACCAGTGAAGGCCCTTTTTGAAGTCTGACTTGCAGACCAGCACTTGAGCTAAAAAACACGCCAAAGGACCACTGCCAAAACAGAGAAGCGAGCCATCAGGGGAGCTGCATCCAAAGAGGCATCACAGATAAACTGCAGCCCCTGGACCACCTGGTCCACCAGCTTGGCAAAGGCAGGGGGAAGCTGTTCCCCCTCCAGGTCACGGTGTAGGAGCTTAGCCCTCTCAGTCAATGATTGCGACACTAGGGCAATGGTGAATACCAGCCTCATTGCCGAACCAGCCAGAGTGTACATAGTACAGGCCACAGCCTCTGCCTTCCGGTCAGCCGGATCCTCCACTAAGAACCAGGACCCCCCCATATCTCCCCACTAAGCACCAAGACCCCCGATCTCCCCCCACAAAGCACCAAGACCCCATCTCTCCCCACTAAGCATAAGGCCCCCCCATCTCTCCCCACTAAGCACAAAGACCCCCATCTCTCTCCACTAGGCACAAAGACCCCCATCTCTCCCCACTTAGCACTAAGACCCCCCATCTCTCCCCACTAAACATCCGGACCCCCATTTTCCCCAACAAAATGCCAAGCCCCCCATATCTCCCCACTAAATATCAAAATGCCCCATCTCTCCTCACTAAGCAACAAGGCCCCTCATCTCCCCCTCTAAGCAACAAGACTCCCAATCTCTCTCTACTAAGCACCAGAAGCCCTGATCTCCCCCCATGAAGCACTAAGACCCACCTTTCCCCACTAAGCATCAAGACCCTCCATCTCTCTCCACTAAGCTCCCAGACCCTCCATCTCTCCTCAATAAGCACCAGCACCCTCAATTTTCCCCCACTAAGCACCAAGACCCCCCATATCTCCTTACTAAGTACCAAGACCCCCATCTCTATCCACTAAGCACCAGGACCCCCCAACTCCTCCCCACTATGCACCAGAACCCCCATCTCTCCCTAGTATGCACCAGGACCCCCCATTTCTCCCTAATATGCATCAGGACCCCCATCTCTCCCCACTAAGCACCAGGACCTCCATCTCCCCTGATTGCATTTTTGTAGGCAGGTATGCAGGGTCAGGGGGTGGGTTTAGGGGCAGGGTTAGGGGCCCCATCACGTAGGCTGTAGGGGGCCCCATGATTTCTAACGGCAGCTGCATATAGAGGAACTGATCTTTCCATATTCCTGCTGCAGCCGCTGAATGCCTGCAGGAGGGAGAGGAGGAGAATCAGGCATTTAGCAGCTGTAGGAGGAATATGCAAAGATTAATTCCTCTATATATAGAAAGGCGATTGTGGTGATGTGTTACTAATAAGCAAGGTACCTACATCCCAATTGAATTTGTAATAGGGAATAACCCTAAAGTATGGGGTAGGAGGACCCAAGGCCAAGAATCCTCCACACCCAAGGAAACAAAAAAGAAAAATAGAACCAGAGATCCAGCGTATCCACGAGAGACCCAGTAGGATTCCTGGATAAGAATAGAGATAATAACAAAAAATAGAGACATTAAAGAACAAAGACAAAGGAAAAGATAGGAAAAAGTGAGGGCTCTTGGGGACTTTTTTGGTACCATACGAATAAGTTGTATAACTCAGTAATACATCATGTATATAAAACAAAAAATGTTGTGACATATCGGTATCGGTATTGGCCCTGAAAAAAACATATCGGTCTATCCCTACTTCCTGGTACTCAACGCCAAATTAAAAAAACTGACAGCATTCAAAACAGCCAAACTTGGCGTTTTGAATGCTTTTCAGTGCCCAGGAGGGGGTTTGGGGTCTTTTAGACCCTAGATCCCTCCACAAGGAGTACCTGGGGAAAAATACAAATTTTTTTTTACATGTCCGAAAATATCGGTCGATATCGGCATTAAAAAAACGATCACTACTCTCTAGATTCCCCCCGTGCTCTCTGGCTCCCCAGTAATCTTTGGCTCCCCCAGTGCTCTCCGCCCCCCTCCCCCCGTGCTCTTCCCACTTCCTCCCCATGCTCTCCATCCCTCTGGTTCTCCCTGGCTCCCTCAGTACTCCCTGCCCCCCAGTGCTCTCCACCCCCCGCGCTCTCCGACCCCCCTGCAATACTTTCCAGACCCCCCCCCCATGCCCTTTAGCTCCTCAAGTGCTCTCTGCTCCCCTGTGCTCTCCGGCCCCCCTAATGCTCTTCTATTATGTCTGTAGTCTCTGACCATCTCTTGTATCATGTCCGAAGTCTCTGACCATCTCTTGTATCATGTCCGCAGTCTCTGACCATCTCTTGTATCATGTCCGCAGTCTCTAACCTTCTCTTGTATCATGTCCACAGTCTTTGACCATCTCTTGTATCATGTCCGCAATGTCTGACCATCTATTGTATCATGTCCGCAGTCTCTGACTATCTTTTGTATCAAGTCTGCGGTCTCTGACCATCTCCTGCATCATGTTTGCGGTCTCTGACCATCTCCTGTATCATGCTTGCAGTCTCTGGCCATCTCTTGTATCATATCCCCAGTCTCTGATCATCACTTCTATAATGTCTGCAGTCTCTGACCATCTCTTTTATCATGTCTGCAGTCTCTAACCATCTCTTGTATCACGTCTGTAGTCTCTGACCATCTCTTGTATCACGTCCGCAGTCTCTGACCCTCTCCTGTATCAAGTCTGCGGTCTCTGACCACCTCCTGTATCATGTCTGCAGTCTCTGACTATCTCCTGTATTATGTCCGCAGACTCTGACCATCTCCTGTAGCATGTCTCCAATCTCTTACTCAAACTTAAACACATTGCTAATAGTATTCACTATCTGTTTAGGCGGAGGTAGAGAGCGTAAAAGGGGGCACTGTAATTAGAGAGACGGGGAGGGGGGGGGCAGACTGCAAGGGGCACTGTGATGTGGGGCTGTGAAATTTGTGCAATAAATATTCTTGTAAACATTACATATTTTTGTAGGTGTTTTTACATTTTAAAGTTGGGGGGGGGGGTGCCAGATATAGGATCTGCCCGGGTGCCAAATGCTCTAGGTGCGCCACTGGGCATGAATGAGGCACAGATGGGCATAATTGAGACACAGATGGGCATTGATGAGGCACAAGTGGGCATGAATGAGGCATGGGTGAGTACTGCTGTAGTCTCATTCCTCTCCTCGCATGCTGTACTGATCTGTGTGTACAGCATGCGAGGAGAGGACTGAACCAGACATGCGCTGGTTTGTTGACAAATGATCGCTCTGTCATTGGACGGAGCGATCAGATGGTAAAGGGCCACTGTCAATGGCCCTTTACCCCGATTCGTGATGCGCCGGGTCAGGAGAACCCAGCAATCTTGGACATTCCCGGGTGCGCGCCCCAGGGAATAGTACGTCCTCCCAGAACTAGCCGACTGCGCTGTAGCTGTCATTCGGCTATGGCCCAGTCAAGAAGTGGTTAAGCACTACGATTTTTTCATATAGAAACACAATTTTCACAGCGCTCATTTTACAGATAAAGTCCCTTAAACAAGTAGTTTTTTTAAAAACCCTGCTCACACCCCTGCCAAGTAGTGTACAAATTAATATAGGTTGACACAATATAGAAATAGCTAAAAGTAGGTAGTCTTATTTGCCTGGACATTTTTTATTTTGTTTTGTAATGTTAAAGATATTTTGTAACTGATACAAACCACTTCCTCCGACATCCACAAATGTACTACAGACTAAGCTAAGGTGTCCATTTGACACCATGGAAATGCAAATCTTTCATGCAGATCTGTCCAAGAACAGGATGGAGGGTGTAAACGTTGTTGGAACCACTATGTTCTAGTTTCATAATCCTGTGGTATCAACAAAGCGCCATAGGTGTTAATCCTTCAATTCAGATGACTGGAGGCATGAAACGTTGCCAAAACACTGGAATAGAAATGTTAAAACAGCATTATGCATACCTCCAATCATCCCGGATTCTGCAGGACCGTCCCGAGATTTAAAGTAAGTCCCGGTGTCCCGCATATCTGGCCTGGAGTCCCGGAGCCACAAGAAGTTCAGGCACTGGGCTCCACTCAGTGGGGGGTATAGTCAATGGGTGCAATGTGTGCTCACACACACTGCAACCAGTGACGATTGCTGTCAGCAGGACACCTCAGTTTCCACCTCCCCCCTCAAACTTTTTTGCAGTCATTGGTTGCCAGGACTGCTGGTGTCTTGGCAACCGATGATACGCTTTGTGGGTACGCACTATAGAGCAAACAACCTCTCACTACACCCGCAGCAGCCCCCCCCCCCCCTTCATCATCAGCATGTCGTGGTCCACAATCATTTAATTTACTAGTCTTCCTAGCCCCTCTGTATGCCAAGCAATCCTCTCACCAGTGGTCCATCTCTCATCTACCAATCCTGCCAGCATTCCATTCATACCTCATTGCTCCTTCATCCTGCCAGAACTTTTTATTTCCTCCACTGCAGGGGCATAACTACAGTGGTTGCCATTGCAATCCAGGCCCCAGGGGGCCCATGTAGCTCCCCTCTAAACCTAGAGAGGAGGGGCAACATATAGAGGAACCAATGCCCTCCATGTTCTTCCTGCAGCCTCTAAGTGCCTGCAGGAGGAAGAGGAGGAAAAGCAGGCATTTAGCAGCCGCAGGAGGAACATGGAGGACACAGGCCCCTCAGCTCTCTCCTGGCCCCTCTGTGGTCTTACCCAGCAACTTCTCTGCTCTATCCCACCCCACCCCCTTTCTCAGACTCCCTGTTGTTCCCTGGTTCCCCTGTGCTCTTCTCAGGTCCTCGTGCTCTTCTACAGTTCCCCCCCTCCCCACTTGTGCTTTCTCCAGTCCCTGTTGTTATCTGGTCCCCTACTGTTCTCTTGTCCTCTGCTGTTCATTGGTCCTCCTTGTGCTCTTCTCCAGTCCCTGTGCTGTTCTCCGGTCCCCTTCTCTTCTCTGTTCCCCCCTTACTGTGCTCTTCTCTGGTCCCCCTGTACTGTCTCCCAACCCACCCCTTCTGCCCCGGGCCCCTGAACTGTCTCCTGCACCCCCTCTGCTCTGCAAGGTTCCCTACTCCCACCTGCTGCTGCGAGGATATTTCAGGATAGAGAGGAGGGAAGGGGCCGGTAAATATGTGATTTTCCGGCCCCTTCCTTGCCTGAAATGATAAAGTAAGTCATCAGTACCGATCACTTACACTGTCCATTCCTAACTGTAGCATAGTAAACTGTGTTTGTGATTAAACAGGAAGCCTCTGTACAAAGCTATTCCTTTCAATTCATTCTGTGCAGTGGAGGCCGCAGAGGAGGAGATTAAGGGGTGTGTCCTCAATCTCCTTTCTCTGTCTTAAAGGTGAGATGTCATGGGTCTGTTTAAATTCCTGATAGTTCACCAAAGCCCTCTAATGGGGCTTCTAAAAAATGGTAAAAAAAAAAAAAACTACTGACATTAGTGGAGGAACTACCAGGGTTGCAAAGACTGCGCTTACGCGTTCTGACACTGGGCTCAGAAGTAAGGGCCCCCAGCTAGGGATCAGGGGGCTCTCCATGCATTGTTGGGTCTGGGGTCTCTCATCTTCCTCTTGACAATACCTTCTATGGGGTTTAGGTCAGGAGAGTTTGCTGGCCAATTAAGCACAGTGATACCATGATAATTAAACCAGGTATTGGTACTTTTGACAGTGTGAGAAGGTGATAAGTTCTGCTAGAAATTACACCAAGTCCTGCTAGAAAATGAAATGAGCATCTCCATGAAGCTAGTCAGCAAAGGAAAGCATGAAGTGCTCTAGAATTTCTTGGTAGACGGCTGCGTTGACTTTGGATAAAACACAGTGGACCAACACCATCAGAAGACATGGCTCCCCAAATTATCACAGACTGTGGGATATTTTGCATTTCATTTGGAAATCAAGGTCCCAGAATCTGGAGGAAGAGTGGCAGTTGCATGAGGCCCAGTGTAAAGTTTCCACAGTAAGTAATGATTTGGGGACTTTGGAGACTTCAATGAGATGGTAAGAAAAGCTCGGTTGGAACCATAAGGCCACTACATGTTCATGCTCATAATTGTGAGCAAAGGCTTTGGGCATTAGTGTGCATGCGCAAAGATATTAGCGTGTGCACAGGAAGAAATGCACATATGCGAATGCGTGTGAGCATGTGCACACATGCATGCACTGGGGCCAATCTGCCTGTTTAAGCTGGACTATGGCATGAACAGATTGCTGAGTGGTGTTCAGCTAGCTCCTGTTTTACCTATTCCTATATCTGTCTACTCGTGCTTGCCCCGGCTTGCCCTTGACCAATCTCTGGATTCCTGCCTGCCTATTGTGACCTCAGCTTGTACTCTGACTCTGCTCCTGTCTTGTGCTTCTGTGCCTCGCTGCAAAACTGTTTACCGACTCTGGCCTGTATCCTGACTCTGCTTCTGTCTTATGTTCTTGTACCTCCGCTGCCCGGCTGTTGATGACCTTTTGGCTTGTGTCCCGGCTACGCTCCTGCCTGCTTCACTGTGTTCCAGTTCCTGCCTGGTGATCCCCGGTCATCTGCTGCCTGCAAACCTTGGCTGGCGCTGTCTGTTATACTGGCCCTCACACCTTCTGTCACTGTCCTGTTTTGGGTATTCCCTCACTTTTAGTACTGGTGACAATGGTCACAAGGACAATTAGAAACGATGAATCTCCCTGGCAGGAACACACAGCAACAAAAACATAACAGCGTTGCTAGCCCTTCCACACTTTGATTAAAACTAATAAAATACCTTTGGCTTTACCAGGTCTGGCGCAAGACATTGTGCTGCCCGGGTCCGAGAAAAAGATTCTTCTCCCCACCCCCTAAAAAAAAAAAATCACACCCAACAAAAGGCCCCCCCATCCATTCATTTTATATAAATATAAAACGTAGAAAATATTATATTTACTGTTATCTTCTTCCAAAACTCACCACCCACCTGGTCCGCCAAACACCCACTGTCTGTCCTCATTCCTCATGTCACTCCTGTGTCTGATGCGCCCACTGCCCTAGAAGGTCCAGCCTACCCTGCGTGAGATGGAGTGTGCTGATGTCTGACCTCATTGCGCACACCACGATCACATGAGGTATTGTAAAAAAAACATGGCTAGTCATGACTTACTAAGTTCCTGTAACAGCCATGCATCAAATGAAATGTAAAATCGAGTAAAATCTCAGTATTTGCGGATGATACTAAACTAAGCATGCCAATATCTTCTGGGCAGGATGTGGAAACCTTACAAGCGGACCTGAACAAAATAATGGGGTGGGCAACTACATGGCAGATGAGGTTTAATGTTGAAAAATGTAAAGTAATGCACTTGGGTGCCTGTAACCCGAAAGCAAGCTACTCACTAGGGGGGGGGGGGGGGCTCTGGGTGAGTCTAGGATGGAAAAGGACTTGGGGGTACTGGTAGACAACAGGCTTGGCAGTGGCATGCAATGCCAAGCCGCTGCAAGCAAAGCCAACAGAATACTGGGATGTATAAAAAAGGGGATTCACTCCAGAAATAAAGAGATTATTCTCCCACTCTACAAGACTCTGGTCCGGCCACATCTGGAGTATGCTGTCCAGTTCTGGGCACCGGTCCTCAGGAAGGATGTGCTGGAATTGGAAAGAGTCCAGAGAAGGGCAACAAAAATAATTAGGGGAATGGAGGACATCAGTTATGAGGAAAGACTACAAGCACTGAACTTATTCTCTCTGGAGAAGAGACGATTGAGGGGGGATATGATAACAATGTACAAATATTGTACTGGCAACCCTAGCATATGGAAAAACCTATTCAGAGAAAGGGAATACAATAAGACACGTGGCCACTCACTAATGGCACTTTTCCACTGCAAGTACCGGCTCAGCTCTACTAGGCCCTGCTTGGCCCGGTTTGCTTTTCCACTGCTGGTACCGCATGGTACGGTGTTGGAACGGTTCGGTACGGTACGGTATGGTTTGCTTTTCCACTAAAGTAGTACTAAAGTTAAGTGGGTGGGATAACAACGGGGTGGGTGGGATTCTCTGACCAATCAGTGGCTAGTAGTGACTGCATGCAAAGGATTGTGGGATATGGTACCGGGTATGGTACCTCTTGGAACCACAATCGAGGTGGTACTGTTTTTGAGAGCCGTACAGTTCGGTTCCGTGCAGTGGAAAAGCGCCGCCGTACCGCACCGAACCGTTCCTACACCATACCATGCGGTACCAGCAGTGGAAAAGCACAAAAGTGAGCCGAACCGTTCGGTTCCATGCAGTGGAAAAGCGCCATAAAACTAGAGGAAAGGCGGTTTAACCTTAAAATACGCAGGGGGTTCTTCACTGTAAGAGCGGTAAGGATGTGGAATTCTCTTCCGCAAACAGTCGTATCAGCAGGGAGCATTGATAGTTTCAAAAAACTATTAAATGGGCACCTTAAAGACCACAACATACAGGGGTACACAATGTACGGTTAACAGCAAACACACACACACACATCATAGGTTGAACTGGATGGACTGATGTCTTTTTTCAACCTCACTAACTATGTAAAAAAAAAGAACTGAATTCCCCACCCTTTATGTTTGTTTCAGATAAGAGACTTCTCAGGTAGTTAGGTCAGGAGCAGGTTAACAGGCAACACTAAGTTCTCATGCACAGAGATGTTATTAGGCATAAAATATGCCTGGCAAGAAAAACACGTAATTTTCCCTGATGCCTAATCTTGCGTCTGACATCACACACCAGGAAGGTCTGCCGCTGGTATTGGCGCCATTTTGGACGTTTGCTATTTATGCTGTCTGTCATTATGCTAATGGTGAGTACATTCATCTTGTGGCAATAAACATTTTTAAGGATTTACTACACTATGAGATTTTCCTTTTGTTGATATCTTCCCCTCCATTGGAATATACCGACTAGATACACTGATTTACTACTAGTATATGGAGTGAGGCATTCTCTAAGCAACATATGCTGTGTCCTTTTTGTGGAACATCTAATATTAAGCACTATGGATCACTGTGCAAATAGTGATCCTATTGTTCTGGTAAGAGGCTGTCTGCTCCATGTGGTGGCGGTGTATGACTGTTTGGATCACTTTTTACAGTCTTTTTGTCACATTGAGAGGTGGAATCTTTTCTTCATTTTAAGGACTGATTGTCTTCTTGGACTTTACATATGACCTTTTTAAAGGAATTTTAACAGGAATTTTTAAGCGCTGCATTGTATATTTAATTTTCCCTGTGGCCGGGGAGCTGCGGCTGGGGTGTGCCAGCCACAATAGTTAACAGCTGTATGCCCCTGTACTGGTGTAAATGCCAATGCTTTTCTGCACCAGCTTTTAACAGTGCATGTTGTAATTTGCCAAAACATATCTATGGCAGGCTGTACACCTCACCAGTAGCTACCTGTCATCACGCTGATACGTAGAATGCGCACGCTCAACGCGCATGAACTCATGGAGCCATAGAGTTGGGCGTGACCTCGGCGCCATCTTGCCAACGTGGTGGTGGGTTTGAGTGTCATCAGGGCCCACCAGTGCCACCTCATCAGTAACCCCTCATCAGCTCCCATCAGTGCAGCCTATTAGTACCCATAAGTGCAGCCTCTTCAGTTCCCATCAGTGCAGCCTCATCAGCGCACATCAGTAAAGGAGAACTTTGAAAAATATATATATATTTTTTTTAATTTCTGGTCTTTTTTTGTTTGTTTAGCAAAAAAATAAAAAAACCAGTGGTAATTAAATACTACCAAAGAAAGCTCTATTTTGTGAAAAAAATAATATAAATTTCATATGGGTACAGTGTTGCATGGCCGTGCAATTGTTATTCTAAGTGTGACAGTGCTGAAAGCTGAAAATTGGCCTGGGCAGGAAGGGGGTAAAAGTGCAAGTGGTTAAAATTATAAACAATCTCAAGGCATCCACTAAGATTATGGACAGTCTCGAGGCACCCATTCTAAAATGTAAAAAACTATTCTAATCGTTTTACATAATACATCAACATCTGCACTCAAATAATCAAGGCCATGCTACCCTTATACTTTCGAGTCTAAGCTACCCACTGAGATGGAGCAAGGAAACATGAGTAATATTCAGCAATAAATAGGGAACTATCCATCTGTGACTTCCATTGATGTCAAGCTACCCTAGACCTTGTAAAATTTTGCCGACAACCTCAGCTCAAGCATGTAGCTTTGTAAAAAGGTAGTGCCACATTCATCAGGCCTTTCCAGAATTACGGGGAGCTGTTTTTTTCCAATGTAGTAAAATTGCTTTACGATCATGGGTGCCACGGCTCTTTACCCATGTGATCAGCTGTGTCCAATCACAGCCGATCACATGCAAACAAGGAAGTGTAGTTTATTGGCATTTCCTCTCTTACACTGGCAGAGTGTGAGGTGAGGAGAGCTGATAAGTGGCATCTCCTCACAGGGAATACGTGTAAAAGTAATCAGGGCACTGATAGTCAGTTCCCTGATTAAAATGCAGCCCCAACAGTGCCCATCAGTGATGCCACTCTGTGCCCATCAGTGATGCCACTATGTGCCCATCAGTGACACCAGTCTGTGCCCATCAGTTATGCCAATCAGTGCTTGCCCATGAGTGCCACCTATCAGTGCTGCATTATATTGCCGCCTATCAGTGCCCATCAGTGCTGCTTATTAGTGCCTCCTCATCAGTGCCACCTAATCAGTGCCCTTCAGTGCTGCCTCATAAGCGCACATCAATGAAGGAGAAAAATTAGTTACAACATTTTCTGACAGAAACTAAGAAAACTTTTTTTTTTTCTCAAAATTTTTGGTCTTTTTTTTTTTTTTATTATTTAGCAAAAAATAAAAAACCCAGCGGTGATTAAATACCACTAAAAGAAAGCTCTTTTTGTTTGAAGAAAATGATAAAAAAACGAATTTGGGTACAATGTTGTATGACCACGCAATTTCTTTATTGCCAGGCCTCTAACACACGGTCATACAAGTCCACAAGTTTCAGACCTTCTCAAAATGTTTGGGGCAACCCAGAGATATATAGGTAGCTTTATAGAGGGGTATTACTGAGTTGACCAAATGTTTCCAAAATGACACGGTAGGGGCCCTAGCCAACTTCCACTTAAGCACGATCGCTTTCCTTGCATAGAATAGCAATAGGCCCAGTACAGCAAAGGCTGAAGAGTCAACCAATCCCTAATTTTTACAGGGACAGGTATAGTAGTCAAAGTGGATTTAAACTGGACCACTTCCTGTCAGTTACTATGGATCTGTAGACATTCTCAAAAGATATGAGCAAACCCTGTGGGATAAATAGAGCATCCTCAACAGCAAGAAGGAGAGCTGGGGTAAATACGGTGTAGTCTTTGTGATATATAGTAAATTCTGTGTATTATTTTAAATTGAATCAATTTATTCTTAGTCCATATCAATATTTAAAATGGGTAGTCCATTTTTTTATTTTTTGATAGCACATTAGAAGTTAATGATTGCATATTTTTATAGAAATAATTATTGTTTAGAGCATATTTTTGATTTATTGATTACTGCACATGAGTGTATTGAGATTTATATTTAGAGCGCAGCACTTATTATTTTCTATGTTTTATTTACTGTATGCTGTACCCAAATTAATTTTATATTATTTTTTTGTTGAAACAGATAGACCTGTCTTTTAGTGGTAGTTAATCACTATTGGATTTTTATTTTTTACTAGTTTTCGGTTATACAATTTTGCAAATAAATAATCTTTCTTCATAAATTTAGGCCAAAATGTATACTGCTACATTTCTTTTATGAAAAAAAAACAAAACAAACAGGTGTAAATTGTTTAGTCTGTGTGAAAGTTATAGAGTCTACAAACTATGTTATATATAGTGTTTGAAAATTGATCAGTCTTTGTTTTGACTGCCTATCTCATTTCTTGAAGCCCTAAAACAGGCATGTCCAACCTGCGGCCCACTGCCCCCTGACAATTATTTATTTTTTTTGCTGGGGAGAAAGGAAGTCGAGTCGGGGGGGCTCAGCCACAGCGGCTTCCAACTAACTGTAGGCAGAGGCTGCCTCTGAGCCTCTGTCAATGATAGACAGCACATTGGTGACTACTATCATAGGAGCCAGTCCAGGAGGCAGGACTTCGTATGACAGCGGTCGCCGGGTAAGTGGGAGATCCCTGCTCTGTGTAATCCAGCGGCTCTCCTCTCTCTTCATTGCAGACTGCATTGGATGGGCATGCACTGGTGAGGCTACATTGGATGGACACTGATCAGGCTGCATTGGATAGGCTTGCACTGGTGAGGCTGCATTGGATGGGCACTGATCAGGCTGCATTGGATGGGCATGCAATTGTGAGGCTGCATTGGATGGGCATGCACTGGTGAAGCTGCCTTGGATGGGCATGCACTAGTGAGGCTGCATTGGATAGGCATGCACTGGTGAGGCTGCATTGGATGGGCACTAGTGAGGCTGCATTGGATGGGCACTGATCAGGCTGCATTGGATGGGCGTGCACTGGTGAGGCTGCATTGGATGGGCACTGATCAGACTGCATTGGATGGGCATGCACTAGGCTGCATTGGATGGGCACGCCCTAGGCTGCAAGTGCCGTGCGATCTCCCCCGTCTGCTGCGGGAGACTTAGGAAGTCTGCAGTCAGTGACAGAGCCGCTGTTTCCTGTATAGTTCCAGCTCTGTCACAGTGATATGAAATGCACTCTGCCTGTGACAGGAGCCAAACAAGAAGTAGCTGCTCTGCTCTCTACTGCAGCCGCTGCTTCCTCCAGCAATACCCAACGTCATGACCAGCAGTACCCGCACGACCAGCAGTAACCGCCCGCAGTAACCGCACCAGCAGTACCCGCCAGCAGTAACCGCCAGCAGTCTGCAAAATAAGTAGAAAAGGTATGTGTATTAGCGCGTGTAAATTGTTGCAATATGTTTTTTGATAACTAGTTGTGTTTTGCCATAATATGTCATGTCCTTGTTCATACTGTATGAATAAGGACATTACATTTTCTGGCTGCCTCAGTCACATGTGCTAGGGGTGCAACTAGCCCCCAGCACATAACTGTAAATATCCCAGCATGTGCAGTGTTGTGGTCATGGTGGTTAGAGTGTTCCTTTACTATCTCTCAGAAGAAGTAAACCTCTGTAAACTGATTCCATTTCATTTGATCATCCTCTAGTTGTGTTTTATATGCGGCCCGAGAAAATTTCTCTACACTCAATGTGGCCCAGAGAAGCCAAAAGGTTGGACACCCATGCCCTAAAATGTAAGGTCAGTACAAATACCCCTAAAATGACCAATTTTTGGAAAGTAGACCGTCTGAGATATTTAGTAGAAGGCATAGTAAGTTTTTTTTTTTTTTTTGCCTAAATGAAAAATTACGAAAGTAACTTTTTTTTTCACAAAGTTGCCATTTTAACAAGTTTATTTCTTACACATAACATAGGCAAACTTGTAATTACACCCCAAAACACGTTCTGATACTATTTATAAGTATGGTGATGCCACACGTGTGAGACTTTTTCACAGCCTGTCCACATAGGGAGACAAATCCAAAGAGCAACTTAAGGCTTTCTAGGGTCATAAATTACACATATAATTTCCTGACTACCTATTACATTTTTTTGAGGGCCTGAAGCACCAGGATAGTGGAAATACCCTCAAAATGATGACAATTTAAAAAAGAAAACACCCCAACGTATTTTCTATGAGGCATAGTGTGTGTGTGTTGGAAATGTCATTTTTTAGCCACAAGTTATTGGAAAATGTGAAAAGAATACAAAGTTGTATTTTTGGACACAAAATTACCAATTAAGAAGATTTTTTTAATACGCAGCATAGCCATACTTACAATTACAGCTCAAAACATATTCTGCTACTTCTCCTGAGTATGGAGATACTGAATGTTTGAGACTTTTTCACAACCATGCCACATAGAGGGGCCCCCACATCCACAACCACCTTAGGGTGTCCTAGGGACATAAACTGCACATCTAATTTTCTGACTACCTATCACACTTTTTTGAGGCCCTGGAGCACCAGGATAGTGGAAACAAGTGCACAATTACCACATTTCAAAAAGAACACTCCAAGCCAAGGTGTTTTTTAGAGGTATAGAAGTCTTTTGGAAATTCATTTTTTAGACCATTCTAAAATTGTAATAGCTATCAAAAGTATATTCCTGACGCCAACATGGCAGTATAATGCCCACTACCGTCTATCAACCCACACAACCAGTGCACAGCTGTAAAGTGTTTTTTCCTAAAAAAAACTGTTCCATTTTTTTTCTGTCCTTATTCCTTCTGCTACAGTATTATCTGTACCGATGACCGATTTTGCAGCTGCCCTGTACCATGAGCTCACTGCACAACAGAATCCGTGCGATTGCTATAGCTATATTTTCAAGTTAGGTGATTCTCTGTAGATTGTATTTATTATGGCAGTGAAGCAGGCTATTCATTAAGGAGAGACAGAGTAGCAAAAAAAAAAAAAAATTCCTGAAGTAATATACCTAGGTAAAGAAACATGCTACAGCATTTCCTCTGATGTAGGAAGTAGGCTGCATGGCCTTCAAAGGACAGAATCTCTTTTGACAAAATCATAAAAGATGCTAGTGCTACTGGTGGCAAGAGTACTCGTCTTTCCCAGCTAAGGAAGCTCAAACAACAAAAAGCAAAGTCTTCCTTTGAAAGACAGCGAATGTAAAGAGACAAAAACAGCCACAACTCACTGCAAATCGTAAAGGTAGTTCGAAGGGGATACAAAATGCTTGAGTTGAGTAATTGTGAGTAATTCCTGCACATTCAGCCAGAAGCAACTTGATATCATTGGCAGCATACGTGGGAGTGTCAAAAGAGACTGTCTACTCCTACTTATGCCATGTTCCTTCAACATTGCTAACTGAGCTCAACAGTCCTCACTACAACTGATATTAGCAGGAAAGTTGTATTTTCCTAATTTCTCTAATAAATTGAATTAATTAGGCATTCGCTTTTTGGTAGCTAGGTATTGGTCCCCCACATGTTGGCTGCCATGTCAGCATCAGAAAAAATTGGATTTTTGACTTACCGTAAAATCCATTTCTCCGATGTTCATTGATGGACACAGCTCCTGATCTTCCTAACCATTGGGTTATACTGCCCCCGACAGGAGTAGGACACTAGGCAGAAAAATAGTCTGGCTGCACCTATGGGCAGTCCCAGGGGGTATATCCCCTCTCTCTGTTTAAGGTACTCAGTTTTGTTACAAGTAATGTCAGAAGAATTACAACTCCACAGAGGGGTGGGTGCTGTGTCCGTAAATGAATATCAGAGAAATGGATTTTACTGTAAGTCAAAAATCCCATTTTCTCTTTCGTTCATTCTTAACCATTGGGACGTCCCAAAGCAGTGTTAAACATGAGGGGTGGGAACAGCAAAAAAGTTCCCAAGGCTAAACAGTAGCCAACCGGGCAACAGGAGCTCAAGCAAAACAACTGGAGCCCAACTGAAAAAAACAATACATCCTCAAAGAGGACCAGGTCCTCTAAACAGCAGCCTGTAAACCCTTGTGGCCAAAAGAAGCATCCGCAGATGCCAACACATCCACTTTATAGAACTTTGTGAAAGTGTGCACCGACAACCAGGAGGCCACCTTGCAAACCTGTGTCACCTTCGCCTGATGACAGAAGGCCCAGGAGGCACTGAGCGCCTGAGTAGAGTGTGCCTAGATAGGGAAAGGAGGAACCTGGTCACTGATGGAATAGGCCTGACTCACTGTCTGTCTGATCCATCTGTAAATGGCCGCAGAGGAAGCGGACAAACCTTTCCGAGGCCCATCTGTAAGCACAAATAGTGAGTCTGATTTCCTAAAAGAATCCATAGATGCATGGTACACCCTAGATGCCCAAACCACATCCAAGGTATGCAAGGCAATTTCCTAAGGATGTTTTGGCCTGAGACACAGGGAAGGCAACACAATGTCTTAATTCAAATAGAAATCAGAGACAACCTTTGGAAGGAACAACGGACAGGGCAAAAGAGAGACCTTATCTCTGTGAATCACCAAGTAAGGTAAATGACAGGATAACGCTGCCAGTTCCAACACCCTGCGCACAGAGGTGATAGCTACCAAAAAAGCTACTTTCTGAGACAATGTAAGCAAGGGAATCTCCTGCAGATTCTCAAAGGGAGGCTTCTGGAGGGCTGAAAGCACCAAATTGAGGTCCCAAGGTGGCAATGGAGACCGCACTGGAGTTACCAAAAGTTGAATACCCTGAAGAAAGGTATGCCCTAGGGAGTGTGTGACCAAGGATCGTTGGAAGAAGACCGCTGAAGCCGCCACCTGGCCCTTGATGGTACTCAAGGCCAATTTGTTTTCAACCCCCCATTGAAGGAAGGTCAAGATCTGAGCCACCGTGAAGGAGCGAGGATGAACCCCAAGAGACTCACACCACGCGATGTACGTCTTCCATGTACGATAGTAGATCTTCCCAGAAGTAGATTTCCTAGCTTTTAACAGCGTTGTAATCACCGATTCAAACAAACCCCTTATCCTTCTGTCAAAGCCAGTGACTGTAAAGCAGGATGGAAGATTGGCCCTTGGGAGGGCAGATCCTCCCTGAGAGGAAGCTTCCAAAGAACGTTGGTGACCAGCCACACCAGTTCAGCATACCAGGTCCGCCAGGGCAAGTCCGGAGCCACTAAGATGACCGGAATCCCTTCTGCCTCGATCTTGCGTAGAAGTCTTGACAGAAGCTTGAAAGGAGGGAAGGCATGACCCCACGGGGCCACCAGCACGTCTGTGGCGTCTGCCCGAGGATCCCTTGACCGTGCCACGGACCTCTGCACCTTTCTGTTGAGCTGAGACGCCAACAGATCCTCTGGGTGCCCCACCGGAGACACAACTGATGAAACACCGCCGGATGAACAGACCATTCCCCCTGGTCCAATGCCTGCCGACTGAGGTAATTCGCCTGTCAGTTTTCCACTCCGGGAATGTGTACTGCGGAGAGGGCTGGTACGAAATGTTCTGCCCACCTGAGAATGCCGGCTACCTCCAGAGCCACCAGGACACTTCTTGTGCCCCCTTGGTGATTGACATAGGCCACAATTGTGACATTGTCAGATTTAATTTGCACTGGATATGCTAGGAGATGATCCGTCCAATGTTCCAGGCACAGTCTGATCACCTGGAGCCTCAGGACATTGATCGGTAGTCTGGACTCTTACAGAGTCCAGACCCCCTGAGCAAAATTTCTGTCGAGAACGCCTCCCCACACAGACAGGCTGGCATCGGTGGAGACCACATCCAATACAAGGGGAGGAAAGTATTGCCCTGCTGGAGCACAGGAGAACAAAGCCACCAGATCAGGGACCCTTTTGTACCCCAGCTCAGCTTGATTTGGTTATCCAGAGTCTGTGGATTCTTGTCCCATTTGATCAGTATCTCCCTTTGCAGGGACCTCGTATGGAACTGTGCAAACGGACCGCCTCAATGGATCAACACGATCAGGCCCAGCACCCGCATGCAAGTCCGGAGGGATGACCATCTGTTGGACAGCAGGAGGCATATTGCAGCCTGCAGATTCTGGAGTTAGTCCAGAGGAAGGCCCAGATAGTCTAGCTTCATAGAAGATTCAGAATCCATCCAAACTCCTTCAAGGTCCGTATGGCGCTCTCCAGGTTTTCCACCAGCACAGTAGGAGACTCTGCTCACAAAAGAAGGTTGTCCAAGTAGCCCAGGACCGTGATCCCCCGCTGACGTAACACCGGGGCCAACACTTTCGTGAAGACCCGAGGAGCAGAGGCGAGACCAAAGGATAACGCCACAAGCTGATAATGCTCCTCTCCCACGGCAAAAAATTCCCCCTGATACAGGGAAGCCACTACTGTGCGAATGGACTCCATTCTGAACTTCTGCACCTGCACAAAGCAGTTCAGTGCCTTGAGGTCCTGAATTGGACACACCTTGTTCCGAAGTCAGAACTCGGACGATCACCCCTGGAAGCAAAAGGTCTTGCACCCCTATAAAGAGAGCCTGTAAGCGGATCAGGGACAGTCACACGTTGGAAGGAAAGAACCTTTCCAGGGGGTAAGAACTAAACTCGATCTTGTAGCTGGACCGTATGACTTTGTGAACCCACTTGTCTTGTACCAGGAAAGTCCACGGGTCTGGGAACTAGCGAAGACACCCCCCACCCTAGATACAAGTGAGGGCGCACCTTCATGCTGAAGGGGCCTTGTCCACGGGTCTAGAGAAGCCTGCTCTTGACTTGCCAGACCAAGTTCACTTGGATCCTCGAGGGGGCCCTGAAAGACTCCAATCCCTTTTCAGGCGACCCTGAGGGACGAAAAAACTTTGAGAAGGAGGGCCCGCATCTTCAACAAGGGTCCTTTCCCTTAGTAGCCTACTTAAGAAAGGTACTCTTCCTACTGTGAGACCTTTAATGATGTCATCCAGGGTAGCACCAAAAAGGCAATCTCCTTGAAAGGGAAGATCAGTCAAGGCTTTTTTAGAAGTCTGGTCTACAGACCAGCATTTGAGCCAAAAGACACGCCGAAGGACCACTGCCGAAACGGAGAGCCCAGCCACTAGGCAAGCCGCATCCAAAGAGGCATCACAGATAAACTGCAGCCCCTGGACCAGCTGGTTTGCCAGCTCAGCAAAGGCAGGGGGGAGCTGCTCCCCCTCCATATCACGGCACACAGCAGGGCAAAGGTGAATACCAGCCTTAGCGCTGAACCAGCCAGAGTGTATATATTGCGGGTCACAGCCTCCGCCTTCCTATCAGCTGGGGTCTTAAAGGCCGGGGACTCTTCAACCGGAATGATGGTTGCCTTGTTTAATCCGGAGGGTCCACCACTGCTGGAACAGTCCACTTCTTAAGAAGAGACTCCCCATAGGACAAGCAAATCGCTTAGGGACCCCAAGGGGATGCTTTGGTCGTCCCCATTCTTTAATGAAAATTTTGTCAAAATAGGAGGGGAAAGGGAACACTTTTCAGCTCTGGACGCTTGCAAGTGCCAAAGGGAACCTGCACCTCCATCACAGCTGCAGCTGCATCCTCTATCTTTAAGGTCTAATGCACAGATACAATCAGTGTGTCCACCAGCGCCTTTTTGTGCGCGGTTGTAGAAGTGGAGAAATCATTCTCACTATCTGAGGATTCAGATAGTCACAGACCCAGCAGGGTGACCCACGTCTGTAGCGGCTGAATCCGATTCAGGATCCGATGAGACAGATGAGGCAGGGTAAGGCAGGGGGCGCTTTTTGCTAGCCCGTCGCCCAAAAGCTACCTCCCGCCTAGTGTCCTACCCCTGTAGGGGGTAGTATTACCCAATGGTTGAGAAGATCAGGAGCTGTGTCTGTCAATGAACAAAAGAGAAACAAGAAAATTCTGTCATACTTACCTTCTAAGTTTCCTTTCCTGGTGCCAACCCATGGCAGCATATAGGGCCAATCCAATTTGTTCCCAGAGTTTTACAGGAAATGGACTGCTGTGTGGGTTCATTCCCTTTATTGGTGCGCTTTATAGCTTAGGTCCTGTGGGTTCTGCGTGGGACTACTACCACATGTATGCGGCCATGGATAGATGTCAGGAAAAGTAAACTATGAGGCAAGTAGTGGTGTACCAAGCATACCTGGCATCCGGGTCTATAATAATTTTAGACCCCTCCCCCCCACCAAAACATTGTTTGAAGTATTAAAATGAAACATGGAGCAGGCCATACCAAACTGTGGGTGTGGCCAAATTGCGCTAGCAGTGAGAGAGGATTAAAGGGACATCGGTAATTAAAGCATATACCTGCTCACTGTTTACATGGCACACATATGCAACAGTCCTTATATCAGGGGTCAGTAGTGCATAATACAGAGAGTACAAGCCTCAGGAGCACATATTGCAGAAAGAGCAGGGTTTAGGAGTGCCTAACAGAGTGCAGGTGACTGGAGTGCGTAAGGCACAGAGTGCAGAGTTCAGGAGTCCTTAACGACCAGTGTACAGGGCTCGGGAGTGTGTAACACAAAGGCTCAGAAGTGCACAACACAGATAGTACATGGCTCAGGAGTGTGCAACACAGAGAGTGCAGGGCTCATAAGTGCATAGCACAGAGAGTGCGGGGGTCAGGAGTCCATAACAAAGAGTGTATAGAACTCAGGAGTGAAAAAAATTAAACTCAAGAAAATGCAGTGGTTAGGCATGCGTAATGCGAAAAATGCAGGGGTCAGGAGCAGGAAAACGCAGAGAGTGCAGGGGTCCAGAGTGCATGACACACAGAACACAGAGGTCACCAGTATTTTAAAGAGAGTACAAGGGTAAGTAGTGTGAAACGCAAAGAGTGCAGGGATCTGAAGTGTGTAATGCAGAGAGTGCAGGCCTCAGAAGTGCATAACGTAGAGAGTGTAGGGGCCACTCTGTGTATATTTCACAAGGTGCATAGCTCAGAAGGGCCTAACACTATGAGTGCAGGGGTCAGAGGAGCATAACCTAGAGAGTGCAGGGGGTCAGGCCTAAACAGCACATAGAATTCAGGGGGTCAGAATTGCATAATGGAGAGACTGCAGGTGCCAGGAGTATGTGATGCACAAAGCACGGGAGTAACGAGTTCATAATAAACAGAGTGCAAGGCTTTGAAGTGTGCAATGCAGAGAATGCAGGGGTCAGATGTATGTATCATAGTGGAGAGCCCAGGAATGCATAACACAGAAAATGCAGGGGTCAGAAGTGCATAATGCAGAGAATGCTGGGCTCAGGAGTGTGTAACAGAGAGAATACAGGGGTTGGGAATGCGAAGTGCAGAGAGTGCAGGGATCTGAAGTAAGTGCATAATGCACAGAAAGCAGGGCTCAGAAGTATATAATGCACATAGTTCATATCTCAAGAGTGTGTAACACATTGGGTGTAGGGCTCAGGAGTGCAGGGGTCAGAAGTGTGTAATGCACAAAGTTCAGGGATCTGAAATGCATATCAGAGTGCGAGCTTCGGAGTGTGTGACGGACAAGCAACTGTACAGAATACAATCAAAAATTACACTTTCCTCCCCTTAAGTTAATTTTCCCTACAGTACAGATTTTCCCCCGCTGCACTAATCCGCCCCCCCCAGTCCACCCCTTCAGTACAGACCCCTCCCAGTACAGATACCCCCACCCAGCCAAACCCCCTCAGTACAGATAACCTCTTCCAACCTAACCCCACTAAGTATCCTGTTGGAGTTAAGTATGATAGAATTTTCAATTTTTCTGCACTAAAACCTTCATCCAACCATCAATGATTTCCTTTGTTATTTTGAAAAGTCATATTGGAAATGTTAAGCACTGGTCAATTTAGCAAATTTTTTTTTTTTACACTTTATTTTTTCATGGTCTGTATATGGGGGGCATTACAGGGGGTATCCTTTGTCTTTATACTTTGTGCTGCAAAGTGTCCCTCTTTCCCATCTCTTTGAAGTATAGGAATGCTAGAACCCCTGAAAGATTTGAAGGCCTCATGCATGCTGGACGTTTTTACAGCTGCTCTTAAGGCCATCTGGTGTTTCTTTCCCTGCCTCTAAACTCCCTTCAATGGCTTTCAGCAGCGTTTAGTGGCAGGTGCTTTTAATGGCAGGGGAAAAAACCCCACTGCCAGTGCATCCAGGAGCAGCAGACGTTGGGCAGAGAAAATGCTTGACTCCACTAAAAAAAGCTGCTAAACGCATCCAAACACTACGTGCATTTAGTGTTTAAGCATTAATTAATTTTAATGGCCAGAATAAAAGAATTATTCTAGCCAATAAAAATAATTAAGGCCCAACAGCTTTATACAGTGCCTTGCGAAAGTATTCGGCCCCCTTGAACTTTTTGACCTTTTGCCACATTTCAGGCTTCAAACATAAAGATATAAAACTAATTTTTTGTGAAGAATCAACAACAAGTGGGACACAATCATGAAGTGGAACGAAATTTATTGGATATTTCAAACTCTTTTAACAAATAAAAAACTGAAAAATTGGGCATGCAAAATGATTCAGCCCCCTTAAGTTAATACTTTGTAGCGCCACCTTTTGCTGCGATTACAGCTGTAAGTCGCTTGGGGTATGTCTCTATCAGTTTTGCACATCGACAGACTGAAATTTTTGCCCATTCCTCCTTGCAAAACAGCTCGAGCTCAGTGAGGTTGGATGGAGAGCGTTTGTGAACAGCAGTTTTCAGTTCTTTCCACAGATTCTCGATTGGATTCAGGTCTGGACTTTAACTTGGCCATTCTAACACCTGGATATGTTTATTTGTGAACCATTCCATCGTAGATTTTGCTTTATGTTTTGGATCATTGTCTTGTTGGAAGACAAATCTTCGTCCCAGTCTCAGGTCTTTTGCAGACTCCATCAAGTTTTCTTCCAGAATGGTCCTGTATTTGGCTCCATCCATCTTCCCATTAATTTTAACCATCTTCCCTGTCCCTGCTGAAGAAAAGCAGGCCCAAACCATGATGCTGCCACCACCATGTTTGACAGTGGGGGATGGTGTGTTCAGGGTGATGAGCTGTGTTGCTTTTACGCCAAACAACGTTTTGCATTGTTGCCAAAAGTTTGATTTTGGTTTCATCTGACCAGAGCACCTTCTTCCACATGTTTGGTGTGTCTCCCAGGTGGCTTGTGGCAAACTTTTTATGGATACCTTTAAGAAATGGCTTTCTTCTTGCCAATCTTCCATAAAGGCCAGATTTGTGCAGTATACGACTGATTGTTGTCCTATGGACAGAGTCTCCTACCTCAGCTGTAGATCTCTGCAGTTCATCCAGAGTGATCATGGGCCTCTTGGCTGCATCTCTGATCAGTCTTCTCCTTGTATGAGCTGAAAGTTTAGAGGGACGGCCAGGTCTTCATAGATTTGCAGTGGTCTGATACTCCTTCCATTTCAATATTATCGCTTGCACAAGTCTCCTTGGGATGTTTAAAGCTTGGGAAATCTTTTTGTATCCAAATCCGGCTTTAAACTTCTCCACAACAGTATCTCGGACCTGCCTGGTGTGTTCCTTGCTCTTCATGATGCTCTCTGCGCTTTAAACTGACCTCTGAGACTATCACAGTGCAGGTGCATTTATACGGAGACTTGATTATACACAGGTGGATTCTATTTATCATCATTAGTCATTTAGGTCAACATTGGATCATTCAGAGATCCTCACTGAACTTCTGGAGAGAGTTTGCTGCACTGAAAGTAAAGGGGCTGAATAATTTTGCACGCCCGATTTTCATTTTTTTATTTGTTAACAAAGTTTGAAATATCCAATATATTTCTTTCCACTTCATGATTGTGTCCCACTTGTTGTTGATTCTTCACAAAAAATTACAGTTTTATATCTTTATGTTTGAAGCCTGAAATGTGGCAAAAGGTCGCAAAGTTCAAGGGGGCCAAATACTTTCGCAAGGCACTGTACCTGTAAAAGCTCCTAAGATTGTACAAGCTTTAGACACTTTTACAAGAATCAGGCATTTTTTCAGCAAAAACACTGTTGGCTTCTAGGAGAGTTAAATAAAAGTCCTGTGTGCGTGAGGCCTTATTGTTGACTGTTTTCCTGTTATAGATTTTCCCTCACTTTTTTGGTAAAATGTAAAATCTAAAACTAAGAAAAAGGAAACGTTTTGCTTATTGTTACACTAGAATTTAGTTTTAGGAAGTGAAAAGCAAAGGATTAATGTATTTAAATAATGACTGCTCTAGTTGTTCTAAATGGTGTTATGGGGTGTGCTGTGTAAGTTACGTGCAGTTGTATGGTGTGTGACTCGCCTCCGCCCACCACATAACTTGCTTTGCTTGCACTACCTCCGTCATAAGTTGATTGTAGTAGGAGTACAGGAAGGGACCACAGGTGATCTTTAATAACTTAATGTCAGGGCAAAATTAAAATTAAAAAAGAAAGAAAATTTTCAGTACATAATTTCCCCACATTTTTTTTTTTTTTTTTATTTTCATTTAAAAATGGTGCAAGTACAGAAAGATACCTGCCATTCTGCCAATAATATATAGTGTACTTCTAACTTCCTGTTTGGACTGACAAGACAGTTCCTTTTCTATGCTACAATCCCAGCCTACATTGCTGACCCTGCCATTTCCCCTCTAACAATAAATGCAAGGGACATTTTTCTTCTGGTAATAAATCTAAGGGGTATTTCTCATTCATTATGCAATCCAAAGGGACATTTCTCATCTGAGCAACATAGCGTCAGCGCTTCTTCTAGGTTACAGCATTTTATAACTGTATCATTTCTTTTTCATTGACCGCAAGGGAAGAGGGCGGGGGGTATTCTCCTAACTGACCACCAATAGAAGGGAGCATTTCTTCTTTGGCTATAAATGTAAGGGGGTATTTCTTCTCTGATCACCAATGTAAGGGGGTATTTATGCACTGTTTATTCATTTAAAATGGCATTTGCCCCTGTGACCATCGATATAAGGGGGTATTTCTCGTCTGATCACCAATGTAAGGAGGCATTTCTCCACTAATAATTTAAGTGGATATTTCTCCATGAACTCTGAATATGGGGTGGCACAGTGGTGTAGTGGTTAGCACTTTCACCTAGCAGCAAGAGGGTCACTGGTTTGAATCCCAACCAGGACACTACCTGCCTGGAGTTTGCATGTTCTCCCTGTGCCTGTGTGGGTTTCCTCCGGGTACTCCAGTTTCCTCCCACACTCCAAAGACATGCTGGTAGGTTAATTGGATCCTGTATAAAAAAAAAAAAAAATGGCCCTACTGTGTATGTATGTGAGTTAGGGACCTTAGATTGTAAGCTCCTTGAGGGCAGGGACTGATGTGAATGTACAATGTATATGTAAAGCGCTGCGTAAATTGACAGCGCTATATAAGTACCTGAAATAAAATTAAAATAAATGTAAGCAGGTATTCTACACAGTTTATCAATTTAAGAGAGCATTTCTCTGCTGACCATCAATGTATGGAGGCATTTCTCTGCTGACCATCAATGTATGGAGGCATTTCTCTGCTGACCATCAATGTATGGAGGCATTTCTCTGCTGACCATCAATGTATAGATGCATTTCTCTGCTGACCATCAATGTATAGAGGCATTTCTCTGCTGACCATCAATGTATAGAGGCATTTCTCTGCTGACCATCAATGTATAGAGGCATTTCTCTGCTGACCATCAATGTATGGAGGCATTTCTCTGCTGACCATCAATGTATGGAGGCATTTCTCTGCTGACCATCAATGTATGGAGGCATTTCTCTGCTGACCATCAATGTATGGAGGCATTTCTCTGCTGACCATCAATGTATAGAGGCATTTCTCTGCTGACCATCAATGTATGGAGGCATTTCTCTGCTGACCATCAATGTATAGAGGCATTTCTCTGCTGACCATCAATGTATAGAGGCATTTCTCTGCTGACCATCAATGTATAGATGCATTTCTCTGCTGACCATCAATGTATAGATGCATTTCTCTGCTGACCATCAATGTATAGATGCATTTCTCTGCTGACCATCAATGTATAGATGCATTTCTCTGCTGACCATCAATGTATAGAGGCATTTCTCTCCTGACCATCAATATAAGTGGGCATTTCTCCACTAGCTATCTACCGTTCATGAATTTAAGTTGGCATTTCTTCTCTGATTATTAATGCAAGTGGTTATTTTTCCCCTGACCATCAATTTTAGGAGACAATTCTCTGCTGACGATTAATGTAAGGAGGTATTTCTCTGCTGCCCATCAATATTTAGAGACATTTCTCTGCTGACCATCAATATAAAGAGGCATTTCTTTGCCGACCGTCAATTTAAGGAGGCAATTCTCCACTGACCATCAATTAAGCACATTTCTCTTCATATTTATCAAGATAAAGGGCTATTAAAATTTTCATACTTTGCATTTTTTTCTGCACATTAGTATTGTTTCCTTTACTTTATGATTTTTACTGATTTTTTATTTTTTTGTACTAGGACTAGGTGGGACTTTATATGAGACCCAAGCTGGTGTTGCCCGGCGTCTCCATCCCTATAACAAAACACAAAATGAGGTTGAAGGATTGTAAGAGGTGCATGAAAGTCAGCAAGCCCCCAGTCTGATGTACTCACCCTCCAGTCTGTCACCAACCAAATATAACCTGTCTCTTGGTACAAAGAACAGGGGTTTAGTTGACACACATTTGCAAACGCATGTGAAAGCTGCAGAGCCACTTCACGGCACCCTATTATATCTGCAGTCCTACACTCTTAATTTAGTGTCCTCACACTGGAGGCACATGGCTGCTAATGGGTGGATGGGGGAACAGGTGAGAGGGAGACAGCCCAACCTCACCCAACCCATCCTCATCCACGACTGGCTGTTGTCTCAAAGACTCAAATAATTAGGTTATAACCATGGTGCAAACTGGAAAAGACCAGCTGAAAAGCATTACACCTCCATCCCCTTGGTGGATGCAGTATATAGATAGGAAGGGATTTTATGTATGGGGCATGGCCTGTAAAGCTCACTGCCTTTGAAATCCCTAATTTCCTTTTGGGACTTTATATGAGACAAGCAGGTCATGCTATTTGTCTCCATCCCTGTATACGGAAAACACTAAAGTCAAATCAAAGCTGCATCCACCAAAAACGCACGAAAATCGCACGGTGGGACTTTATATGAGGCAAAAAATATACAAGCTTGGTGCCTCATATAAAGTCCCACCGTGCGATTTTCGTACGTTTTTGGTGGATGCAGCTTTGATTTGACTTTAGTGTTTCCCATATACAGGGATGGAGACCAATAGCATGACCTGCTTGTCTCATATAAAGTCCCAAAAGGAAATTAGGGATTTCAAAGGCAGTGTGCTTTACAGGCCATGCTGCCCCATACATAAAATCCCTTCCTATCTATATGCTGCATCCACCAAGGGGATGGAGGTGTAATGCTTTTCAGCTGGTCTTTTCCAGTTTGCACCATGGTTATAAACCTAATTATTTAAGTCTTTGAGACAACAGCCAGTCGTGGATGAGGATGGGTTGGGGGAGGTTGGGCTGTCTCCCTCTCACCTGTTCCCCCATCCATCCATTAGCAGCCATGTGCCTCCAGTGTGAGGACACTAAATTAAGAGTGTAGGACTGCAGATATAATAGGGTGCCGTGAAGTGGCTCTGCAGCTTTCACATGCGTTTGCAAATGTGTGTCAACTAAACCCCTGTTCTTTGTACCAAGAGACAGGTTTTATTTGGTTGGTGACAGACTGGAGGGTGAGTACATCAGACTGGGGGCTGGCTGACTTTCATGCACCTCTTACAATCCTTCAACCTCATTTTGTGTTTTGTATGGAGTTAGTAAGTTAAATAATCACTCTGGGTCTTAAATGTGCTAAATATGCCACATTTTTATATTTTTCTTGCTGCAACTTACCAATCACACAAACATACAGGCAAATACAGTTTGTAAGGGCATTGGGCCATGGGTTGGCCTATAAATATCACTCCTATTGCTAGTAATAGAGGTGTAAAACTGTTAAATGGCTACAAGCTGCAATATAATGAATGTTTGTTTATAGGTTTAATACCGCTGTAAAACGAGAAGTAGGTGCAAAGCACTTTTGGCCGGTCTTCTCCTGTGGGTCACATGAGTGCACTTAGTTCTGCACTCCTATAGTCCAGATTCAGCAGGCAGGGGGCTAAAGTCCACTGTCATCCCAGACTCTGCATGGATTCTGACAATAATGTGAGGATTTGCTCAGATGCCTGGAAGGGCAGCTGGCTCAGACTCTCTGCGTGCTGCTGAGAGACTGAGCCAGCCACTCCTGTCACCTAAACAGTCTGGCACTCCAACAAGCACTGGAGGGAGGGGCAGAGCACAGAGTGGTGAACGGTTACCACTCTGTGCTCAGAGCGGACCTGAGAACTGAGGGATCAGCAGTCTTTAATCACTCACTTCTCAGTGTAGAGATGGCTGGGGACAGATGCAGCATAGGACTGATGCTGCATCCAGCTAGGTGATTATGAATGTTTTTTTTTAATCCCAAAGTTCTATTTTAAAGTAAATCTGTAGGTGGAGGAATTTTTAAATAGCCATCATAATTGGAGAGCATAAGCTGTCAGCACATAGTAGGTACTTGCATGTTTCTCACTAAACACTATCCAGAGCATCCCTGCCCCAAATTACAATTCAATGCCATTCCTAATCAACCTATAAGCAAGGCCCACACACTGGTGTGTAGGGGTGAGCATAAAACTATGTAAAAAGTGGCATAATAGTGTACAGATAAATGCTACAAGCTGTAATGTCAGATCATGATGCATCTTTAGAAATTTAGAACCACTGGTTAACTTTAGGCACCTTTTACAAGATGATGACTCTCAGAGGCGTAACTAGAACCTTCAGGGCCCTGGTGCAAGACACCCATGAAGGGCCCCCCGGACCCCTGGCCGGGGCCCTTCCCTTCAAGCCTGGGGCTCTTCCCACTGATCCTGGGGCCCTTTACTCTTGTTGAGGGACCCTTTCACAAGTTCTGCAGTGGGCCCCATTCCTGCCATCTTGGGGCCTCCCCACAGTGGTGGAATGCCAGGGCCCGGTCGCAAGTGTGACCTTTGCGATCCTGGAAGTTCACCCACTGGTGTCAGTAGTTTTTTATTTTTTGGTATTTTAATTGTATTATTTTTTATCATTTTATTTTATTTTTTTACAATGTCACTAACTATGACTCTGTCCATTCAGAAAAGGAAGGAGCTGATAAATTACATATTTACCGACCCCTTCCTGGTTCTCTATTGTGACACCTTCCCTGCAGCAGGAGAAGGAAGGGAGCACAGTAGGGAGGGGGCAGCCAGGGGAGCACACAGGGGCCCAGAGACAGCAGACACAAGTGAGCTGGGTCGGAGGAGTGGCGGGGGCAGCATACAGAGGAACCAATCTCTTCCATTTTCCTCCTGCAGCTACAGGAGGAAAAAGGAAGCCAGTGATTTCTCTACATGTTGCCCCCGCCGCCCCTCCTATCCAGGTGTACAGGGGAGCCGCACAGGCCCCCTGGAGCATGGGGCCCAGTTGCAATTGCAACCCCTGCAACCCTTGTGGTTACGCCCCTGAAGACTCTTGTGAGAGACACAAGGAGGGTACCACTGCTGAGCTCTTCTAAAAAGGCCAGTTGCCTGGATGTCATGTCAACCCTCCTGCTTCAATATTCTGTGTCGCTTACCCAGAACAAGAATGCACTTTTGAGTCTGTCTGCATTTCTTGAACGGAATATTCGTCCCCGGTCTGCTACCCCGAAAATATTGAAGTCAGTTTAACAGCCAAAGCTAGCAGATTTTTAAAAAGAGCAGAGATGTCAGCCCCATATAGCAACTTGTAACAGGTTTATGTGAAAAAAAAAAACTGTTATTCTTGTTTTTTAAATACTGTTACACGGAACTCGCGGCCCAGTCACACCACAGCTTGTATATTTTGGTGCTATAACCACTGCTGTACTTTAACCACCTCAGCTCCAGAAAGTTAACCCCTTTATGACCAGGCCATTTTTTGCTATACAGCACTGGTAATTGTGTGGTCATGCAACTCCGTACCCAAAAAAAATGTAGATAATTTTTTTTCACACAAATAGAGCTTTCCTTTGGTGGTATTTGACCACCACCTGTTTTGTTTTCATTATCTAAAATGAAGAAAGACCAAAAATGTTGAAAAAAAAAAAAACAATATTTTTTTTACTTTCTGCTATAAAACATATCCAATAACAAAAAAAAAATCTAATTTCTTCATTAACCACTTACCACATATCAACGTAGATCTACGTCGGCAGATTTTGCGGTAGTATACCGGGATGATGCCTCTAGCTAGAGACATCATCCCGGTACCGTGGTTTACAGCCAACCGTCGGCTTTCCGTCCGTGACAACCGATGCGGCTCGGGAGCCGCTCGATCGTTACCCGGGTGAGTCCCCCCCCCTCCCGCCGCCTTCCGTGACTTTTACTGGGGCTCCCGTCCCACCGGGAGCCCCGAGCACCCAGCCGGCACGTCCGCCGGCTGGATGGAGTCTCGATCAATGTCGGAAACGGCTTCAGTCGGGTCTCCGATTACGTAACACGGAGGCGGCATCCATGACGTCACTTCCGGGTTACTGTGCTGCAAAAAGCGGCAAATTTAAAAACCGGCTGTATGCAAAAACGTCGTTTTCGGCGTTTTGCATACATGGAAGTGTAGTGGAGGGGTCTAGGGTCTTTTAGACCCTCGATCCCTCCATAAAGAGTACCTGTCACTACATATTGGTGTCACAAGGGATGTTTACATTGCTTGTGACAGCAATAAAAGTGATCAGATTTTTATTTTTTTTTAAAAACCTGTAATAAAGTTAAAAAAAAAATAAAATAAATAGGGGAAAAAAAAATGAAGCTGCCCCGTCACCGTTACCTCACGCCCAAAAAAAAACGTATACGGAAGTCGAGCCGCGAATGAAATCGCTGTTCAAACCACACATGTGAGGTATCACCGCGATCGCCAGAGCGTGGGCAATAATTTAAAAAAAAGAGCTACACTCTAACTCTAAATTGGTAACCGTTAAATAAATTTAAAGCGTCGCCAATTGAGATCTCTATTGACCGTAGTTTGTCGTCATCCCACGGGGGGGCGCAATTTTAAACCGTAACATGTTGGGTATCTATTTACTCGGTGTGACGGATCTTTGTACCCCAGCTGGGCACATCCGCCGAAACTGTGTCTCCTGTCCTCCAAACGCACCCACAGCCTGCGGAGAAGCCATACCCAGCCCGTAACCCCTCAATCACGAGACAATCCACACAGGTGTTGAGAGTTAACCATGCAGAGCTTAAACTGTTTATTACATTCCAAGACACAGTTTTACACACAGTTAGGGAAACTCCCTTTAGCCTTGCCACAGCGGGGGAAGGGGACAAGGAACAAGCCAATGGGAACTGAACATTTGTACATTGAAACAGTCTCTTAATACACACCCCCTGTGGAGAGATGTCTCTAGCTCAGACCATTGTCCACACAATTAGCCACAGAAACAGGAGGGGGGGGGGGATGGGTTGTAACATTACATTACATTAACTCAATGCCATGAGTCAGTTGTTCAGAGGATGAATAAAGGGAAAATAAAATGCAATGTCCCAAACTCATTAGAAAATGGCACAAAGGGGTTTACAATCCAGGGACAGGGTGATCCGTCACCCATAGTGACGGTTAGTACCGTCACATCTCTTCCCCCCAAAGGTAGACTAATCCAGGTACTAGACCTCCAACTGGTCTGTGCCTGAGTTAGTCAGGTAACAAGTCCCAAAGAGTCAATGTCTGTTTGCCTGGATAATTCGTCGGCGTTGCCGTTTTGCTTCCCAGGGCAGTAGTGGATGGTAAAGTCAAAAGGCTGCAGCGCCAAACTCCAGTATCTTCTGGCCCATAGTCTGTCGGTAGGAGGCTTGCGCACAGTCCCCTCCAAAACACACAGTGACAGTGGGTTCTGTCACATTTCTCCCCTTTTAAAAACAGACTAACGAGGTTCCTGACCCTCAACTGGTCTGGACCTGTGTTAGTCACAAACTTCCACCCAAGACAACCAGGAAAAGTAAAAGTACGACTCTGACGCTGGGGAGCAAAATTGCACATAGGGTCTCCCATGAATAAAAACCGCCGCTGCAGATTGGGAACAACTGTCTGCACTGCTCTGATCCGGGGCTGGGTTGCAGATATTGGGGGGAGCTGAATAATCCTCTGCCCTGATGCCAGCGCTTCCGCTGGTAGGGAATGTAGGCTGGTAGGGCTATGCATTTGAGGAGAAAAAGGTACTTGCTTTTCTCCTGGTGTAGTTACCAGCCGCTGAGAAGGTATCTTGCAGGGACTGTCTCCCGGATTCTTCATCTCTGGTTCTGATGCTGGGCAGAGACCATCAGCGCTCTCTCCTGTAGCCAGCGCTTCTGCCGGGGGGATAAACACTGGGGTAGTGTCCAATTGTTGGGGAGGGAGAATTGCTTCCTCTACTCCCGGTGGGGATATCTGCTGTTGGGAAAACAGCTCACGCAGATCCTCTCTCAAACTCTCCGGATCCAACTCTTTTTCTGATGCTGGGCAGATGCCAGGGGCACTCTGCCCTGTAGCCAGCGCTTCTGGTGGGGCGATAAACATTGGGGTAGTATCCAATTGTTGGGGAGGGAGAATTGCTTCCTCTACTCCCGGTGGGGATATCTGCTGTTGGGAAAACAGCTCACGCAGATCCTCTCTCAGACTCTCCTGATCCAACTCTTTTTCTGATGCTGGGCAGATGCCAGGGGCACTCTGCCCTGTAGCCAGCGCTTCTGCTGGGGCACCAGATGAGATACTCTGGACTTGCTGCTGATCACCATTTCCCAGCCTTCCAGCGCCTGTCTCAACTCCCCCTTCTGAGACCTTCATGCTATTAGCTTGTCTCGCTGCCTGGGGGAACTCCGGTGAGTTCCGGCATTCTAGCGCTCGCAGTGCCCTCTGTATCATCGCTGCTTCTTCCATTGCAGTTAGTACGGGAAAACGCAGGGTCATCCCTGGCCCCATTTGCTTCTCATCTTCGTGACTGTCTGCTATTTCTCTCGGACAGTCCCAGGCAACGGGAGCCATGCCAGGCTGCGGATCACCGTCAAACAGCCGCTTGTAGGCAATCTCGAGCTCCCATTCCTGCTCAACCAGGAACTCCAATTCCTCCAGGTCACACGCCTCGTCGGGGAGGTCCAGCACCTCATCTCGGAAATCCAGAATGTGTTCCAGCCGCCACTCCTCATCGCTCCCAAAGTCTGGGTCTCCGTACATTTTTTGATGGAGCAGCCCCACGCCGCCATAGCCAACGCCTTCTGTCGGGCTGCGATCTGCTGTACCTGGCCACAGTTGAGCCGCGAACCACCGGAGGACTCTGTAGCTGGAGTCCAGCCTCATTTCCTCCTGGACCAATCTTCTGAGCTCCGTCTTCCCCTCATCTCGTGGTCGTTCCCTCAGGAACACCTCTCGCGCACAGTACTGCGTCCGGTACATCTCTGTGGAGGAGGGAAGGATCTTCCCCTGATGGTGCCGCTCGTGGTTAGCGCCTCATGCCAGAGTTGCTGGCGGATCACATCCTCCCAGCCGAGCCTGGTGTGCTCTGTCGCTGGTCCCCGATGGTGCTTCCGCATGCCTTGCAGCCTCCTCCCGAACTCCGCTCTCATGCTGGCTGGTCCCTGTATCACTCCTCGGCAGCTGCCCAGATCTTGAATCCTGGTGGTGGTTTGGATGTCCTGGACTGCAGGAGACATCCCACGGCTGCCAACCAATAAGACGGATCTTTGTACCCCAGCTGGGCACATCCGCTGAAACTGTGTCTCCTGTCCTCCAAACGCACCCACAGCCTGCGGAGAAGCCATACCCAGCCCGTAACCCCTCAATCACGAGACAATCCACACAGGTGTTGAGGGTTAACCATGCAGAGCTGAAACTGTTTATTACATTCCAAGACACAGTTTTACACACAGTTAGGGAAACTCCCTTTAGCCTTGCCACAGCGGGGGAAGGGGACAAGGAACAAGCCAATGGGAACTGAACATTTGTACATTAAAACAGTCTCTTAATGCACACCCCCTGCGGAGAGATGTCTCCAGCTCAGACCATTGTCCACACAATTAGACACAGAAACAGGAGGGGGGAGGGATGGGTTGTAACATTACATTACATTAACTCAATGCCATGAATCAGTTGTTCAGAGGATGAATAAAGGGAAAATAAAATGCAATGTCCCAAACTCATAATAAAATGACACAAAGGGGTTTACAATCCAGGGACAGGGTGATCCGTCACCCATAGTGACGGTTAGTACCGTCACACTCGGCGTGACATCATCTTTCACAATATACAAAAAAAATGGGCTAACTTTACTGTTTAGTATTTTTTAAATGCAGTGAAATGTGATTTTTGAAAATGTTTAAAAAAAAATGGCGTTTTAAAGACCGCTGCGCAAATACCGCGTGACAAAAAATATTGCAATGACTGACATTTTATTCTCCAGAGTCTTTGCTAAAAAAATGTATAATATTTGGGGGTTCTAAGTAGTTTTCTAGGAAAAAATACTGGTTTTAACTTGTAAACAAAAAGTGTCCGAAATAGGGCTGGGGCTTAAGTGGTTAATTTAGGCCAAAATAAATTCTGCTACATGTCTTTGGTAAAAAAAATAAATAAAATAAAAAGAAACAATAGGTGTATATAGATTGGTTTGGTGTGAATGAATGTTATAGCCACTACGAACTATGGTATATTATGGTATATATGGTATATTGGAATTCATTTTTATTTATTTTTTTATTACTAATGGTGATGATCAGTGACTTATAATAAGACTGCAATATTGTGCCGGACAGTCTGACACTAACTGACGCTGGGGTGGGGAAACTATTTGCCACTGACATCACCAGTGACACTAATACAGTAGTGATCAGTGGGGTTAAATGTGTGCCTAACAATGTGTAATGTGTGCTGATTTTTACTAAAGATCTTTACTTTAAATATACTCTCAAATATTACACTAATGTACAATGGGAATACCAACAATCCAAAATGTGGAAAGTGAAAAACTTACATCAAGCACGTTTTGGATTGTTGGTTTTCCCTTTTTACACTTGTGTAATATTTGAGAATATGTTTTTGCACAAGTATCATTTTGGGTAACGCTGCACTCCCCCCCCCCCCATTATTTACAGTATATAACCCATTCCAGGTTTATTGTTTTTGCTGGTTTATGTCCCATTGGGGAGATGTCCCTTCATTTCCTGTCCCAAAGCCAAAACATGAAGTGAGGAAATCCCTCCACAGTAAGGGAATCCCTGATTCTCACCAGAACTCGTGTCCCCATTGGAAGATTTCCCTCCTATTCCTGTTCTAGTGACAACCCATAATTTGAGATTTTGCTTTGGATGAAAACAGTCACCAGGGATAATAGAAAGGGCGAATACCCTAACGAGAACAAAGACAGTAATAAAAACCTGACAGGCATTCTAATCCCTCTCTACTCTATCCAAAATGTTTTAAAAATCACTCAAGCCAGGTGGATGGAGGGATCCTGCTTTGCCATTGTATTATGACAGTAAGGACTCCTCCACTGTCAGGAAACATTGATCAGTAGTTGCAGCTGGCTGATCGACAAGCATCTTTTGGTCTTCTGTTAGACTGACCAAGTGGAATGGTCATAATGGAACATAATTGTGATCCATATATGGGCAGTTTAAAGTGGCTGTAAAGGCAGATTTTTTTATCTTAAAGCGGAGTTCCAGCCATTCACTCACCTGTCCAACGGTCCAGCGATGCGGCCGCCCGAAGCCTCGATCTTCTCCCTCGGCGCCGGGATCACTGCTGTGGGCACCCGGCTGTGATAGTTTGCGGCTTCACAGCCGGGTACCCACTGCGCATGTGCGAGTTGCGCTGCGCGCCGTGATTGGCCGGCAATCTTCTGGGACCTTTGACATGTCCCAGAAGATTGCAGGGAGGGAGGGGGAGAGGAGAACTTCCGCTCAGGGCGCCGCGGCGATCAGAGCGGAAGTGGGAGCGGGTACCTGTCAAAACTAGGTACCCGCTCCCCCCCCCAAAAAAATGACATGCCAAATGTGGCATGTCAGGGGGTCAGGACTCCCTAAAGCGGAAGTTCCACTTTTGGGTGGAACTCCGCTTTAATGCAATATGTTGCCTCCACACTGCCTGTTTCAACCTTTTAAATGCTGCGCCACCCTGCCACAACCACAAGCATTGCGCACACTTATGGCGCAGCACCATTCACTTGAATGGGTTGCATTCTGCAGCTGTTCTGCCAACTGAACGCAAAAGGGGGGATCATTTTGTCTGTTGCGAATGTACGACTCTTTCTGGCTACCTTTGCAGCCTAAAGCTCCAGGAGGTTTACCCCCCCCCCCCTTCATGACCAGGCAATTTTTTGCGATACGGCACTGCATTACTTTAACTGACAATTGCACATCGTGCAACACTGTACACAAATAAAATGCATGTCCTTTGTTCCCACAAATAGAGCTTTCTTTTGGTGGTATTTGATCACCTCTGCAGTTTTTTTTATTTTTTTACTCTATAAACCAAGAAAAGACTGACAATTTTGAAAAAAAAAAAAAACAATATTTTTTATTTTCTTGCTAGAAAACACATCCAATAAAAATGTAGAAAATCGAATTTCTTCATCAGTTCCGGCCAAAATATATTCTGCTACATGTTGAAGGTAAAACATATCCCAATAAGTATATATTGATTGGTTTGCGAAAAAGCATAGCGTCTACGAACTATGAGATATTTTTGTGGAATTATTAATTTTTTTTTAATTTTTTGCTAGTATTGGCGGCAATCAGCTACTTACAGAGGGACTGCGACGTTGCGGTGGACAAATGAGACACTTATGGGCCATACACATTATAAGATTTTCTGAAGACTTTTTCCTTTAGACTTACCAAAACCATATAATATGAGGTCAAACCTAAACACTTTCAATTTGTATGCAATCTGGCAGGTCCTTGCACTACATAGAAAAGGTAAATCTGAAGGAAATCTAACCACAAAAGTTGGATAGTGTGTATCCAGCTTAAGTGACACCTTTGACACTTTTTTGGGGACCAGTGACACCACTACAGTGACCCAGCTTAGCAGAAACATTGGATCTCTGTCTACCCTTGTCACAGAATGGTCTGGCTGTGTGTGCAGGTTGTCGAGTGGGACGCGCATGTGCGCCGCAGCCCCTGAAGTGCGAGATCACATACCTGTACATGATTTGGTGCAGAAGAGTCGCTGCCTTGCCAGAGCCATCTTAAGAGCAATAAAGGGCCCCAGGCAATGCTGTGCACTGGGGCCCTGCCTACACAATCACCCACGAGAATAAAAATGCAAATTATCGATAAGGCGATATTTATTGGTACAGCAGTGCCAGGCTAATTACAGCTTCCAAGTTCGGCGGCTGGGTCCGGTGAACACACACACGGACGGGAGTCAGACTTGACTGTCTTATGTGTGCCTGTTCCCATGGAGGCAGACAGCCATTCCTGCAGTTGGGGGCTCCCTCTCCACTGCCCAAGTGGCTTGACAGCAGCGCAGGGCCAACAGGCGCTTGCCACCTGCTAAGTTCGGCGGCGGGATGCACACGGGAATCGGGACTAATGCTTGGCTAGGGCTGGGCAGGTGGGGCCCTCCCCGGCAAGTGTGGCCCAGGCAACTGCCCAGTGTGCCTATTCGGTAAGATGGCCCCGTGTCTCACAGTATACTGTATGTACATGGGGCGGTCGGCAATAGGCTAAGGCCTCCTTCACACAGGTGTTTAGCCGCAAACACCAAATTCTGGTGGCAAGAATGAATGGATCCTTGTGGCTGGAATGTCAGGTACATATGAATAGCGGAGATCACTCAGCCTGTACAAAGTAATGATAGGCATGTAGCTGTACACCAAGCTATTCACATATACCTGTCATTCCAGCTGCAAGAAGCTCCTGATTCTTGCCACAGGATTATAGTGTATGCAGCTAAACACTTGTGAAAAATACGTCTTTTACCATATCCAGTAAGTGTAAACAGGCCCTAAGAAGGTTGAGAATGGCTGCTCTAAACATTTGTACACAATTTTGATTATTAATATTCTTGTTAAAATCACTATGTATCATGTGATCTGTACCACTCAATAAAAAGAGTTGCTATATACATAGATAGGCCATACCTTTATGACCACCCACCTAATATTGAGTGATGGTATGGTGGTGTATCTGTCGCCAAGCCATCAGTTGCAGATCCTATAAGTCCTGTAAGTTGGGACTTAGGTGGGGGTGGAAGTGGGGCCTCCATGCATCCGACTTAAAGGAGTTGTAAAGTCAGAAGGATTTTTATCTTAATGCATTAACCACTTTCTGACAGCCCGCCGCAGTTTTACTGCGGCAGGCTGGCTTGGCTGCGCAAAACGATGTAGGGGTACGTCTGTCTAGGGAGTGGGGCTGGGGAGCGAACGTGCGCCGCCGACGGCGCGCTCCCGCTCCCACTAGGCAGCAGGGATGCCGATCCACAGGACCGGTGGCTGCAATCGCCGCTGGGCACCCGCCATCGCTCCCCGCTGAGAGAGAACAACCATCTGCTGTTGTAAACACGGCTGACCGTTGTTCTCTCTGAAATGATCACAAAGCGCCTGTGATCCTTCTACATAGGATCACAGGTCTCTATGATCATTTCACAAGTCCCTCCCCCCACAGTTAGAAAACACTCCCCTAGGCTCACAATTAACCCTTTGGTCACCCCTAGGTTATCCCCTTCCCTACCAGTGTTAATAGTACAGTAACAGTGCATATTTTTAGCACTGATTACTGTAGTAATGTCACTGGTCCTCCCAAAAGTGTCAAAAATGTCAGTTAGGGGTCCGATCTGTCCTCCGCAAATATGCAGTCCTGCTAAAAATCGCAGATCGCCGCCATTACTAGTAAAAAAAAATAAATAAAAATGACATAAATCTTTGTAGACGCAATAACTTTTGTGCAAACCAATCAAAATACGCTTATTGCGATTTTTTTACCAAAAATAGGTAGCAGAATACAAATTGGCCTTTGGGGCGGGGGGGGGGGTGTTATATAGCAGAATGTGAAAAATATTGTTTTTTTTTTTTTAGAATTGTCGCACTTTTTTTGTTTATAGTGCAAAAAATAAAAAATCGCACAGGTGATCAAATACCACCAAAAGAAAGCTCTATTTGTGGGGAAAAAAAGGACATAAATTTTATTCCGATACAGTGTTGCATGACCGTGCAATTTTCCGTTAAATTAACGCAGTGCCGAATCGCAAAAAAATAGCCTGGTCATTAAGGGGGCAAATCTTTCCAGTCCAGAACTGGTTAAGAGAAAAAGCCTTCTGTGTTTGCAGCCACCACAGTACCCCTAATACTCACCTGAGCCCCATCTCTGTCCAGCGATGTCCACGAGTCCCTCAGCCGTCCGGAACTCTCTCTCCTGATTGGCTAAGACACAGCCGTGGCACCACTGGCTCCCACGGCTGTCAATCAAAGTCAGTTAGCCAATCGGTAGAGAGAGGGGGCGGGGCTGAACCCCAGCTCCATGTCTGAATGGACACACAGAGCTGCAGCTCAGCTCGGGGGTCCCCATAGCAAGCTGCTTGCTGTGGGGGCACTCGACAGGAGGGAAGGGCTAGGAGGAGCGAAGAGGGACCCAAGAAGAGGAGGATCCGGGTTGTTCTGTGTAAAACTAACTGCACAGAGCAGGTAAATATTACATGTTTGTTATTAAAAAAAAAAAAGAGAGACATTACAATCACTTTAGTTTTTTAAGCACATCCCACAGATGCTTGGATAAAATAAGATGCAGAGAATTTGAAGGCCAAGTCAACACCTCAAACTTGTTGTTGTGTTCCTCAAACCATTCTTGAAACCTTTTTGTGATGTGGCAGGGTACATTATCCTTCTGAAAAATGCCACTGCCATTAGGGAATACTGTTTCCAAGAAGGGGTGCACTTTGTCAGCAGCAATGTTTAGGTAGGTGGTGCAAGTGAAGTAACATCCACATGAATGGCAGGATCTGAGGTTTCCTGGCAGAACATTGCCCAAAGCATCACACCGCCTCCTCCGCCTTGCCTTCTTCCCATACTGCATCCTGGTTCCATCTTTTCCCAGGTAAGTGACACACACTCACCCAGCCATTCTCATGATGTAAAAGAAAATGTGATTCATCAGAGCAGGCCACACAAGCCCATTGTTTAGCTGTGGACACGGGTCAGCATGGGCACCCTGATCAGTCTACAGCTATGCAGCCCCATTCGCCATACCGCCCAACTTTCTGAGATGGGAATGAAGGGCATCTATTAGAAAAGTATGTAGACATAGGACCCCCCCCCAGCCACACCCCCTTAAAGGAGAATAAAACAAAAAAAAGATTTGTTAGAACCACAACTGGGGGGAAGGATGGATGGAACTGGAGAAAGTCCAGAGAAGGGCAACAAAAATAATTAGGGGAATGGAGGACATCAGCTATGAGGAAGACTACAAGCACTGAACCTATTCTCTCTGGAGAAGAGACGATTGAGGGGGGATATGATATCAATGTACAAATACTGTACTGGCGACCCTAGCATAAGGAACAAACTATTCAGAGAAAGGAGATACAATAAGACACGTGGCCACTCACTAAAACTTGAGGAAAGGCGGTTTAACCTTAAAGTGCGTAAGGGGTTCTTCACTGTAAGAGCAGTAAGGATGTGGAATTCTCTTCCACAAGCAGTGGTATCAGCAGGGAGCATCGATAGTTTCAAAAAACTATTAGATGGGCACCTTAGAGACCACAACATACAGGGGTATACAATGTACGGTTAACAGCAAACACACACGCACATCATAGGTTGAACTGGATGGACGGATGTCTTTTTTCAACCTCACTAACTATGTAACTATGTAACTATGTAACTGGTGCTGGCCAGCTCAGTAGATTGCTTTAACCACTTCTGGACCGGAAGGATTTGCCCCCTTAATGACCAGGCCATTTTTTGCGATTCAGTACTGCGTTACTTTAACTGACAATTGCATGGTTGTGCGACGCTGTACCAAAATAACATTGATGTCCTTTTTTCCCCACAAATAGAGCTTTCCTTTGGTGGTATTTGATCACCTGTCTGATTTTTATTTTTTGGGCAATGAACAAAAAAAGAGCGACAATTCTGAAAAAAAAAAAAACATTTTTTCACTTTCTGCTATAAAACATTCCCAATAAAAAAAAATTCTAAATAATTTTAGGCCAATATGTATTCTGCTACATATTTTTGGTAAAAAAAAATTCCCAATAAGTGTATATTGATTGGTTTGCGCAAAAGTTATCACGTCTACAAACTAGGGGAAAGATTTATGTCATTTTTTGACATTTTTTTTACTAGTAATGGCGGCGATCAGCGATTTTTTTAGCAGGACTGCGAAATTGATCCGACATCTAACTGACATTTTTGACACTTTTGGGGGGACCAGTGACATTCCTACAGTAACCAGTACTAAAAATATGCACTGTTACTGTACTAATAACACTGGCAGGGAAGGGGTTAACACCAAGGGCTGATTAAAGGGTTAAATGTGTCCCTAGGGGGTGCTTTCTAGCTGTGTGGGGGATGGGTTTGCTGAATGAACACAGAGACCTGTGTTCCTAAATAGGAGGAACACAGGATCCCTGTGCTCATTACCGGCAGAACAGCGCTCTGCCGTGTTCACAGTGGCAGACCGCCGTTCTGTCTCCATGGGGAGCGATCGCGGGTGCCTGGCGGACATCGCGGCCACTGGACCTGCTGATTGGCTTCCCCTGTAGCCAATTGGTGCGTGTGTGCGCCCCCACTAATGGTCTCGTGAAGCAACATACAGGTACGTCGTTTTACGGGACAGAGCCCATCTGCCGCAGTAAAGCTACTGCGGCTGGTCGGCAAGCGGTTAAATAAGGCCTGGATTATTTATTATTGTAAATAATATAAATGGGTACTAATATTTATAGGTAAAGTTAATCCAGGGAATATCAGATTGTCTCTTGGGGAATCAGGAAGGATGTTTTTCCCCTGCTATAGCAAATTAGATCATGCTTTGCTGGGGTTTTTTCGCCTTCCTCTGAACCAAGTGTGGTTAAAGGATTGTGTAAATAGGAGGGCATGTTGTTGGTTTTATTTATTTATTTTTAATTGGTTGAGCTAGATGGACTTTTTCAACCTAACTATGTAACCAAGTGCTTTTTCTTTTTTTTACCACTTCTATTTCTTTATACTGGCTATTAAAATTTACGAATGTCTCTGTTCCTGGTAAATGTAATTAGTTTGTTGATCGACCTCTGCTTACAGTTTGAACCCAATAGGGGTAGACAGGATTTGGTTATCAAGAATTATAGCAACATTTGTTAATCCTTCCTTTGTTGCAAATGGTTCTTACTTTATGTGTTACTTCTACCACTAAAACCAATATTTTGTGGTTATAATCTATGTTACTGAATTTTTGTAACGATGTTCATTATAAACAAATAAAAATGTATTGTTTAACCACTTGCCGTCTGAGTACGGTAGTACTACTGCGGCAAAGTGGTTCGTTATCGTCTGACGACGTAGTATTAACGTCGTCAGACACTCCCCCTTCTGGGCGACGCTTGCGCGCGGCCGGAGGCTCGCTCCCGCTGTTTTCATTCACAGCGGGAGTCGGGCCAGGGGAGGAGCGGTGGCGATCGCCGCTGCTCTGCCCCGATCGCCGGGGATCTAGTGTGGAGATCCGCCTGTGTAAACACAAGCGGGCGGATCTCCATAGTGACAGGGAGTGACAGATCGGACTGTTCAGCATAGCTGGACATCCGATCTGTCCTTGTCTCACTCAGTCACCTCCCCCCCTACACGTCAGTAAGCACCAGGCATACATTAACCCCTCCCTCTCCAATAAAATTAACCCCTTCCCTGCCAGTGTCATTTTTACAGTAACAGTGCATATATATAGCACTGATTACTGCAGTAATGTCACTGGTACCCCCAAAAGTGTCAAAAATGTCAGTCAAGGGTCCGATCTGTCCGCCGCAATGTCGCAGTCCCACAAAAAAAATCGCAGATCGCCGCCATTACGCGTTAAAAAAAAAACACCAAAAATGACAGAAATCTTTCCCTTTGTTAGTAAACGCAATAACTTTTGCGCAAACCAATCAAAATACGCTTATTGCTATTTTTTTTTACCAAACATAGGTAGCAGAAAACAAATTGGCCAAAAATTTTTTAAAAAATTGGTTTTTACATCTTTTTTGGGGGGAATTTCATATAAAAAAATGTTAAAAATATTGTTATTTTTTCAAAATAAACGCTCTTTTTTTGTTTATAGCGCAAAAAGTAAAAATCGCACAGGTGATCAAATACCACCAAAAGAAAGCTCTGTTTGTGGGAAAAAAAGGACGTAAATTTCGTTTGGGTACGGCGTCGCACGACCGCGCAATTGTCAGTTGAAGTCGCACAGCGCCGAATCACAAAAAGTGGCCTGGACGGAAGACAGCAAAATCCTCCGGTGGTAAAGAAATTAAAAAATAAAAAGAAATTGAATAAAAGGTTTAGCACTGGGAAACACTTTTTGAAAGATACAAAGTGCATTTTATATACAACTATATAGCTCAGACCATAATGAGGGAGGAAAGAGGGACTTTGTTACAAATCAGGGCCAGTCCCCCAAATGTAGGGACAGTTGGGAGCTTTGCCATACACAGCACACTGCAATGCCTTTTTTTTTTTTTTTTTTTGGCCATTTAAAGAGTTTGTATCCTTTGTGTAAAAAAAAAAAAACCTGCAGGACAATGGCATAATGTGCTAGTATGCATCGCATACTAGCACATTATGAAATACTTACCTTAGAAGGAAGCCCCCACACGGTCACCCAGACACTGCTGAGGGAACTGACATGTTCCCTCTGCGTCTCTTCTGGGTTCGGCGGCTCCGGTGCTGTGAGTGACCGGAGCCGCAATGACGTCACTCCCACGCATGCGCACGGGAGTTCACTTTCCGGCAAGGAGCTCTGAAGTTCTGGCAAGATACGACCTTCAGAGCGCATGCGCCGCTGGTGTCAGCAGCTGCATGCAGGGTGAAAATCTCCTAAACCTATTCATTTTACCTACAGGTAAGCCTTATTATAGGCTTAGAAAGGGTAAACCTATGCGCTACTAATGGGTATAAGACATAAAAAATGAAAACATGCAGATATAGAGTAAAGGTGGAACACCAAGGATTAAGCAGCAGATTCAGTAGTTATAAGTAGCAATAAGTAGCAATAAGCCTATTATTATAGGCTTACCTGTAGGTAAAAATGAAAAAGCGTCGCTTTAACATCAACTTCAGGGACAAGATGTTTACTTACTGCCCAATATATCCCACCCACTTTCAGATGCCCTTGTAACAAGAAAATCGATGTTATTCTATTAACCTGTCAGTGGCCATAAAGTCATGGCTGATCTCTGCTTGTCACTAAACTGTCTCCCTCCATTTTGTCATGGGCTGTGCACACTGTTGGTGCCATTTGCATCCTTTCTAAATAATAAATATAAATTGTGCACAAGTATCACATGGTAATCCTTGCACTGCACAGATGGAAATACTCCATGAAGTTCTCCCCAGTCCCCCTAGAACATGTGTGTCACCTAGAAGATGCTGTCCGGAAGCTGCACCCTGTTGTCGCACACATTACCTTAGCGCTTCTCCTGGACAGGTTCTCCTTGGCTGTGAAGAAGTAGTCCTCAATGTCCTCCTCCAGGCTGCTGTAACCACTGCTCATACTTCCACTGACCATCATAGGTAGTCTCTAATAATGGAATAATCCGTGAGAGAACGCAGGAGAACCAATCACATCAGATAAGAGTGCGCCTCCAGAGTTCTGCGGCCACTGCGGCCACCTACATCTTCATGTACACCTACAGTCAGTCTCCTATGGCACCTCACTGCCTCTGCCCATCACTTGGGGGTCCGCACCGAGCTCAGTTCCCTGCTCTCTGCTCGCTCTCTGACCCCTCCCTTCTCAGGCTCTATTTCGGTTAAACCACTTCCCCTGCCTGTGTCATGCCGCGATTTTCTAGGTAGCTTCAATGTCTCTCATACACAGGCAGGCAGAAGGTCGGAAGGAAGTCGGCAAGTGCACAGACTGTGTGGTGAGGGGACTACTCTACACTTTACATTCTATTCCTTCCTCCTACTCTTCTCTGTTACAGAACTAAAAACCTTTTCATTTTCCAAGGAGTAAGATAGAGTTAGAAAGTTTTGACTTTGGATATACAGTAAAACCATGAACTGAGAGTAAATGCCAATTCACATATATGCAATACAGGAACCCTGCCAATCCACTGCGGGTTCTGCATCGCATTCAATTCGCAGGCAGTTCACATTGCCATATGCGAATCGCTGGGGGTGTCAATTAGTGTCAATCAGTGGCGGCCCGCCCATTGGGGGCACAGGGGCGCTGCCCCCCATCCAAGCGTCCGGCCCCTACATGGGGAGCGCTGGACGCATGGATTCCAATGTTTTTTTTGTTTTTTTTTAACCACTTAAGCCCCGGAAGATTTTACCCCCTTCCTGACCACGGCCTATTTTGCGATTCGGCACTGCGTGATTTTAACGGACAATTGCGCGGGTTGCGACGCTGTACCCAAATGAAATTGACGTCCTTTTTTTCCCACAAACAGAGCTTTCTTTTGGTGGTATTTGATCACCTGTGCGATTTTTTGATCATGCGCTATAAACAAAAAAAGAGCGACAATTTTGCAAAAATAACAATATTTTTCACATTATTTTTATATGAAATCCCCCCCCCCCCCCCCCCAAAATGTAAAAATCGAAATGTTTTAACATTTTAGGCCAATTTGTTTTCTGCTACATATGTTTGGTAAAAAAAAAATCACAATAAGCGTATTTTGATTGGTTTGCGCAAAAGTTATTGCGTTTACTAACTAAGGGAAAGATTTTTGTCATTTTTGTTGTTTTTTTTAACGAGTAATGGCGGCGATCTGCGATTTTTTTTGGCGGGACTGCGACATTGCGGCGGACAGATTGGACCCTTGATTGACATTTTTGACACTTTTGGGGGTACCAGTAACATTACTACAGTAATCAGTGCTATACATATGCACTGTTACTGTAAAAATGACACTGGCAGGGAAGGGGTTAACTTTATTGGGGAAGGAGGGGTTAAGTGTGTCCCTAGGGGCGTGTTTCTAACTGTGCAGGGATGTGGCTGTGTGTGTAACAGCACAGATCAACGGTCCTACATATCAGGACCGTATGATCTCTGCTGTTACACAGGGAAGAATGACAGGCGGCTTTGTTTACATTAGCCGCCTGCCTTTCTCCCTTCACAGCGAACGATCGCGAGTGACCGGCGGACATCAGGTCCGCCGGTTACACGCGCTGACTTGTTAGGGAACGAGCCGGGGCGGGAGCGCGCCTCCGGCGGCGTGCGCTCGCCTGCAATTGGCTCACAGGCTAGTGACGTACCAATATGTCACTTTGCCTGGCCGGGGCTGACCGCCTCAGTATATGTACTTGCGGCGGTCGGCAAGCGGTTAAGCACCTGATTAGAGCCAGAGGCTCTAATAGGCTTCAAAAAAGGGTGGGCTCGGGATGCAGAGCACTGCGTCCTGAGCCCACCCACTTCTATGACAATAGTGAATGAACATTCATTTCCGGCCGGGGGGGGGGGTTGGTTTTGGTTTTGCCGCCCCCCCCAAATTATCATGCACCAGCCGCCACTTTCAATACAAAGTTAACGACACTCACAGATCAGTTTGCATATCGCAGTGCGAACTGTCAGTTTGGACATGAATCAGATCACATAGGTATGAACCACCATGCGATCTGATTCTGGTGCGGACCCAAAAAAGGGTCCTGTGCGAGCTGTGACCGAATGTGATGCAAATTCAGCCGCACAATCTGTATGGCTGAATTCGCATCGCACAGACATCGCATGTGATTTTTAGAGCAGTGCGGTGCGGTGCGAATCACATGCAATGTCTTTAATCGCACATATGTGAACCAGGACTAAGCCCCGGTTCACACTATAGTGGTGACAGACATTGCATGTGATTCGGAACGCGCTGCTCTGAAAATCACATGCGATGTCTATGCGATGCAAATTCAGCCATACAGATTGTGTGATTGAATTTGCATCTGATTCGGACTGAACACGCACAGGACCCTTTTTTAAGTCCGCAGCAGAATCGGATCGCATGGTGGTTCACACCTATGCGATCTGATTCATGTCCGAACTGTCAGTTCGCACTGTGATATGCGAACTGATCTGGGGGTGTCGTTAACTTTGTATTGACACCCCCAGCGATTCCCATATGGCAGTGTGAACTGCCTGCGATTTGAACGCGATGCAGGAACCCACAGTGGATTCGCAGGGTTCCAGCATTGCATAAGTGTGAACCAAGCCTAAGGCCCCTTTCATTTAAACTGTTCGATTTCAGCAACATTTTCATAACATACGGTTTTGTGCATTTAACCACTTAAGCCCTGGAAGATTTGGCTGCTCAAAGACCAGGCCCTACTTTACGCTTCGGCACTGCGTGACTTTAATGGACAATTGCGCGGTCGTGCGATGCTGTAAGCAAACAAATTTGACGTCCTTTTTTTCCCACAAATAGAGCTTTCTTTTGGTGGTATTTGCTCACCTGTGCGACTTTTATTTTTTGCGCTATAAACAAAAAAAATAACAATATTTTTCACATTTTTTTATATGAAATTCTCAAAAAAAATGTAAAAATCAAAATTTTGTTTTCTGCTACATATTTTTGGTAAAAAAAAAATCACAATAAGCGTATTTTGATTGGTTTGCCCAAAAGTTATTGCGTTTTCTAACTACCTGAAAGATTTATGTCATTTTTATTGGGTTTTTTTTACTAGTAATGGCGGCGATCTGCGATTTTTTTTTTTTTGCGGGACTGCGACATTTCAGCGGGCAGATCGGACCCTTGACTGACATTTTTGACACTTTGGGAGTACCAGTGACATTACTACAGTAATCAGCGCTATAAATATGCACTGTTACTGTCAAAATGACACTGGCAGGGAAGGGGTTAACTTTATTGGTGATCAAGGGGTTAAGTGTGTCCCTAGGGGCGTGATTCTAACTGTGGGGGGGCGTGGCTTGTGATGTAACCACAGAGACATACGATCCTACATAGCAGTATATAACATATATACATATTCTGTATATAAACGCAGCTAATCGCAGTACAAAAAAAAAGTAAACAGTTGCTATACAAAAGGCAAGAATTTACTACTGCATCTAAACGCAGCCACATGTAAACGCAAGTAATCGCAAATAATCACGATGTACAGATATGAATAATCTTTGTTCCAGGAGTGTTGCCATTTCAAAATAACAAAACAAAACCAGCGGCACAACAACCGCTTCGTGGGAAAGGGGCCTAACTTGGTTTAGGAGCATTTTGCAAGACAAGCATTTTGATAAACAAGCGGTCTTGATATACAAGTGGCGTCATGTCACAACTGAGTATAAAAGAGCAGAGAGGCGCCTCTAAGTGTAGCAATATGGTTACATTTAATGAAGGTACAACATTTAGCAACTCACATGGTTGATGATTAAAAAGGAGAATTCTTCCCACTGACCATCACACTAATGTATCATGAGTTATAAATATAGTCATTCTTAGCAGGGGTTCCCTGAGACCAGAAGATTATTTCAAGGGTTCCTCTGTGTTGAAAAGGTTGAGAAAGGCTGGTCTATGTGCACAGCTTTAACAAGAATGCTTGCATACTTAGATGTGCCTCTTTTAATCATCAACTAAGTGAGTTGCTAAAAGTTGAACCTTTATTAAATGTAACCATATTGCTACACTTAGAGGCGCCTCTCTTCTCTTTTATACTCTGTAGCTCCAGGTGGAGTTTGCTTCTAATGCCCTTGTGGTGGCTGCCATTTGTGGATGGACATTTTATGGTTACACAACCTATCACATTGATATAATCTTTTTATATGGACTATAAAACTGAAGGATTTTTGAATCGGTGTTAACTGTGTCATCAAAAACGTTTTCGTCAAATTTTCGTCAGTGGCATTTTTAAAGTGATAAAAACAAAACGAAAAGTACAGCACATTTTCATCCACTGATGAAAACTATGGCGAAAATCAAATCCGTTTTCGTTAAGAAATGAAAACGGGATGAAAATGTGAGGTAGGGATGTTTACTAACTTCAGGTTTTCACAGAGCTCCGCCTGCTTCCGCACCCAGCAAGCAAGGGAGTTGAAGCGACTACGTGCACCATCAATGGCGACTGCCAGAGACCAGAGCAGCAATGTGCATCACAGGCCATCCTTCAGACCTGAGACCACCATCCAGCACTCTGCAGCATTACAAGCCTCCTCAGACCAGTGTCCAGAGCACTGTGCAGCATTACAGGCCTCCTCAGACCATTGACCACTGGCATGATGGCATACAGAGCACTGTGTATTACAGGCCATCCCTCAGACCTGAGACCACCATTCAGCACTATGCAGCATTACTGGCCTCCTCAGACCAGTGTCCTGCTCATTCTGCAGCATTACAAGCCTCCATAGACCACAGTCCAGAGCACTGTGCAGCATTACAGGCCTCCTCAGACCATTGACCACTGGCATGATGGCATACAGAGCACTGTGTATTACAGGCCATCCCTCAGACCTGAGACCACCATTCAGCACTATGCAGCATTACTGGCCTCCTCAGACCAGTGTCCTGCTCATTCTGCAGCATTACAAGCCTCCATAGACCACAGTCCAGAGCACTGTGCAGCATTACAGGCCTCCTCAGACCATTGACCACTGGCATGATGGCATACAGAGCACTGTGTATTACAGGCCATCCCTCAGACCTGAGACCGCCATTCAGCACTATGCAGCATTACTGGCCTCCTCAGACCAGTGTCCTGCTCATTCTGCAGCATTACAAGCCTCCATAGACCACAGTCCAGAGCACTGTGCAGCATTACAGGCCTCCTCAGACCCTTGAACACTGGCATGGCGGCATCCACAGCACTGTGTATTACAGGCCATCTCTCAGACCTGAGACCACCATTCAGCACTATGCAGCATTACTGGCCTCCTCAGACCAGTGTACAGAGCACTCTGCACTATTACAGGCCTCCTCAGACCACCGTCCAGAGCACTGTGCAGCATTACAGGCCTCCTCAGACCATCCAAAGTGGCTAAATCTGTATCTGTGATTTTGTTCAAACCTTAAAACCATAAATAATAACATGATTGATATTAGATTTTTTTACTTCAGGAGTATATAATGAGTTTGGAAATTCTATAGAAATGCTTAAATAATGCAGTACAATTTACCTAAACACATTAGATTTTAGTTGACTAAAACTATTTTATTCGACTAAAATGTACTGGAGTTTTTAGTCGACTAAAATACAATGACTAAAATGGGACTAAAACTAAACTGGCATTTTAGTCAAAGACTATCACTAAAACTAAATCAATTGCAGAGGACTAAAATGGGACTAAAACTAAAATGGCATTTTAATCAAAAGACTATAACTAAAACTAAATCAAAATTAGATGCCAAAATTAACTATGTTCTGAATATATATACAGTATATATATATATATATATATATATATAAGAGTTGCACGATTCTGGATAAAATGAGAATCGCAATTTTTTTGCTTAAAATAAAGATCACGATTCTTGGAGTAACATCAACTTTCACATTATACAAAAAAAAGTGGGCTAAATTTACAGTTTAGTTTTCTTTTAATTCATTTAAGTGTATTTTTTCCCCCAAAAAAATGTTTGAAAAGTCAGCTGTGCAAATACAGTATGACATAAAATATTTTACATACATAGTTAAATAGTAGGTGAGGTTAAATAAAGACAATAGCCAACCAGTTCAACCTGTGTAGGTGTGTGTGGCTGTAATCATCTCACATAGCCCTTAATGTCCTGATCCTTGAGATGTAAGTCTAAGAGTCTTTTGAAAGCCACCATACTACCCGCAGAAACCACCTCTTGTGGTAGAGAATTCCACAATCTTGTAGCCCTAACAATAAAGAACCCCCCACATTGCCTGAGGTTAAATGCTTCTCCTCTAATCGCATTGTATGCCCTCGAGTCCTCGTGCAATCCCTTCGACTGAACAGCTTTCTTTCTAAGCTGAGATCCCCATTTAGATATTTAAAAATTGCTATCATTTCCCCCCACAGGCGTCTCTTCTCCAGGGAGAATAAATCAAGTGATTGCAGACGCTCTTCATAATCAAGGTCCTCCAATCCCCTAATTAGTTTAGTTGCCCTTCTCTGGACTCTCTCCAGCTCCAACACATCTCTCCTGAGGACTGGCGACCAGAACTGGACAGAATACTCCAGATGCGGTCGGACCAGAGTTTTATAAAGTGGAAGGATTATAGTCTTATCTCTGGAATACATCCCTTTCTTTATGCATGCTAATATTCTGCTGGCTTTGGCAGCTGCCGCTTGACATTGCATGCTGTTGCCTAGTCTATCATCAACCAAGACTCCCAGATCCTTCTCCATTTTTGATTCCCCCAAGGGTTCCCCTCCTAACGTGTATTGTGCTTTTATGTTTCTAGTCCCCAAGTGCAAAACCTTACACTTCTCTACGTTAAACCTCATTTGCCAAGTCGCTGCCCCCTCCGTCATTGCAAAATAACAATGATCACCATTTTATTCTCTAGGGTCTCTGCTAAAAAAAATATATATATAATGTTTGTGGGTTGTAAGTAATTTTCTAGCAAAAAAAATACTGATTTTAAAGTGATTGTAAAGTCTCATTTTTTTTCCTATTAAAATAACAAACATGGTAAACTTACCTCCTCTGTTGCAGTGGATTTGCACAGAGCAGCCCAGATCCTCCTCTTCTCGAGTCCCTCTTCTGCTCATCTGGCCCCTCCTTCATGTTCAGTGCCCCCACAGCAAGAAGCTTACTATGGGGGCACCTGAGCTGAGTCACAGGTCCCTGTGTCCATTCAGACATGGAGCCCCGACCCAGGGCCACCCCCTCTCTTTCCTGATTTGCTGGCTGACTTTTATTGACAGCAGTGGAAGCCAATGGTGCAGCTGCTGTGTCTCAGCCAATCAGGAGGGAGAATCTCAGGATGGCTGAGACATCGCTGGACAGAGAGGGGCCTCAAATAGGTATTAGGGGGGCTGAAGGGGGCTGCTGCACACAGAACGTTTTTTATCTTAATGCATAGAATGCATTAAGATATAAAAAAAAAATTTACTTTACAACTCCTTTAACTTGTAAGCAACAAATGTCAGAAAAAATCCTGGTCTTTAAGTGGTTAAACTGACCTCATTTATAGACAGAAGTTCATCCATTAGATCTAAAAGAACAAAATGATACAATGTTTCTCTTTATCTCTCAGTGCTGAGCAATGTTGTGATAATTTTTGTCAGCTGTTTTTTTTTTTTCTTGACAGCTGTGAGCACAAACTGCTTTGCGCTGTTACATGACTCGTGGAAATGCTTGATTAAGATCGAGAGGGGGGTTGAATTGAGATAGCGATTTTTAAACGATTAATTGCACAGCTCTAATATACAGTATCTCATAAAAGTGAGTACGCCCCTCATATTTTTGTAAATATTTTATTCTATCTTTTCATGTGACAACACTGAAGAAATGACACTTTGCTACAATGTAAAGTAGTGAGTGTACAGCTTGTATAACATTGTACATTTTCTGTCCCCTTAAAATAACTCAACACAGCCATTAATGTCTAAACCACTGGCAACAAAAGTGAGTACACCTTTAAGTGAAGAGGTCCAAATTGGGCTCAAAGTGTCAATATTTTGTGTGGCCACCATTATTTTCCAGCACTGCCTTAACCTTCTTGGGCATGGAGTTCATCAGAGCTTCACAGGTTGACACTGGAGTCCTCTTCCACTCCTCAATGACAACATCACAGAGCTGGTGGATGTTAGAGACCTTGCGCTCCTCCACCTTCCATTTGAGGATGCCCCATAGATGCTCAATAGGGTTTAGGTCTGAAGACATGCTTGGCCAGTCTACCACCTTTACTCTCAGCTTCTTTATCAAGGAAGTGTTTGTCTTGGAGGTGTGTTTGGGGTCATTATCATGTTGGAATACTGCCCTGTGGCCCAGTCTCCAAAGGAAGGAGATCATGCTCTGCTTCAGTATGTCACAGTACATTTTGGCATTCATGGTTCCCTCAGTGAACTGTAGCTCCGCAGTGCCGGCAGCACTCATGCAGCCCCAGACCAAGACACTTCCACCACCATGCTTAAAGAGGTTGTAAACTCGCATTTTTTTTCACCCTGCAAGAGAAAGACATAATGAGCTAGTATGCATCACATACTAGCTCATTATGCAATACTTACCTTAGAACGAGCCCCCACCGTGCCGCCCGCTCACCTCTATGACGGGCGTCATGTCCAGTCGCCCGTCTTCTGGGATCGCGGCATCCGGCCATCTGATTGGCCGGAGCCGCGGTGAGGTCACTCCCACGCATGCGCGCGAGAGCCGACAGTCACGGCACGGGTCTCTAAAGGAACGGCATGAGCGGCCGTTCCTTCAGAGCGCATGTGCCAGTGACGTCACTGGCTGCATGTAAGGTAAATATCTCCTAAACGGTACATGTTTAGGAGATATTTACAGTACCTATAGGTAAGCCTTATCATAGGCTTACCTATAGGTACAAGTTGTAGAGGAGGGTTTACTTCCTCTTTAACTGTAGGCAAGACACACTTGTCTTTGTACTCCTCACCTGGTTGCGGCCACACACGCTTGACACCATCTAAACCGTGGGCTTTCTTATGCATCATCTTTAGAAGAGGCTTCCTTCTGGGACGACAGCCATGCAGACCAATTTGATGTAGTGTGCAGCGTAGGGTCTGAGCACTGACAGGCTGACTCCCCCCCTTACCCTTCAACCTCTGCAGCAATGTTGGCAGCACTCATACGTCTACTTCCCAAAGACAACCTCTGGATATGACGCTGATCACGTACACTCAACTTCTTTGGTTGACAATTGCGAGGCCTGTTCTGATTGGAACCTGTCCTGTAAAACCGCTGTATGGTCTTGGCCACCATGCTGCAGCTCAGTTTCAGGGTCTTGGCAATATTCTTATAGCCTAGGGCCATCTTCATGTAGAGCAACAATTCTTTTTTTCAGATCCTCAGGGAGTTCTTTGCCATGATTTGCCATGTTGATCTTCCAGTGACCAGTATGAGAGAGTGAGAGCGATAAAACCAAATTTATCACACCTGAGACCTTGTAACACTAACGTGTCACATGACACCAGGGAGGGAAATGGCTAGTTGGGCCCAATTTGGACATGTTCACTTAGGGGTGTACACACTTTTGTTGCCAGCGGTTTAGACAATCATGGCTGTGTGTTGAGTCATTTTTAGGGAACAGCAAATTTACACTGTTATACAAGCTGTACACTCACTGCTTTACTTTGTAGCAAAGTGTCATTTATTCAGTGTTGTCAGATGAAAAAATGTAATAAAACATTTACAAAAATGTGAGGGGTGTACTCACTTTTGTGAGATACTGTATATACACTGCTCAAAAAATGTAAAGGAATACTTTTTAATCAGAGTATAGCATCAAGTCAATTAAACTCCTGGGTTATTGATCTGGTCAGTTAAGTAGCAGGGGGGTTGTTAATAGGGCTGCGCATCTTCACTTACCTCACGATTCGATGCTATTACGATTATTAGGGTCGCGATTCGATACGATTCGATTCCGCGATGCATCACGATGCATCACGATTACTATGATGACCCTTTTCTAAAGGGGGATCTATGGGGACCCTGCTCTAAAGGGGGAACTATGGGGACCCTTCTCTAAAGGGGGATCTATGGGGACCCTGCTCTAAAGGGGGATCTATGGGGAGCCTGGGCCTGCCCTAAAGTGGATCCAGGGGAACTGAGCTCTAAAGGGGGATCTATGGGGACCCTGCTCTAAAGGGGGATCTATGGAATAGATCCCCTTTAGTGCAGGGTCACCATAGATCCCCTTTAGAGCAGGCCAGCATCCCCAGAGATCCCTTTTTAGTAGAGCAGGTCCCCCCATAGATCCCCCTTTAGTAGAGCAGGTCCCCTCATAGATCCCCCTTTAGAGCAGGCCACATCAGGTTAGAAGAGTTACCTGATGCTAGTTTTAGTACCGTAGGCCCTGGTAAGGAGGAATGCTGGGCTCTGTAGTCCCCCTAGTTGTAGTATAACAGGCTCTGGTAAGCTCTGGTAAGGAGGAATGCTGGGCTCTGTACAGAGCTACAGAGCCCAGCATTCCTCCTTACCAGGGCCTACTGTACTACAACTAGGGGGACTACAGAGCACAGCATTCCTCCTTACCAGGGCCCAGGGTCCACACAATCCACCCTTGAGCCCAGGGACTGTAATTCTGATTTGAATTGATGCATGCAGGACATAATGTCCGCGTGCATGGAGGATTTTAGGGTATATAGCATGTCCTTGATGAGAGACACAGAGACAGGCTGTCTGATCCCCTGATGGAAATGCTGAAAGGGATCCATTACACCCTGGGAGGCAGGCATCATGGCAGGGGGGGGCTGAGAAGCAAGCATACCTGGGAACTGTGGAGGTCTGTGCGGGGAGGCCGTCCTGGGCCTGTTCTTTGCCAGACTTCGAGAAGAGGGTGACAGAGGAGGCGATGTCCTGCTGTCAGGGTTCGCCACCACTCTCACAGAATTAGTGTCAGTGGACGCATTAAAGACCCCCCAGCATTAGTGTCAGAGGCTGCATTAATAACCGCCAGCACAGGTGTCAGTATTATTAACCCCCTCTCCCACATTGGTGGTCAGTGGCATTGAAAATTAACCCCTTCCATGACCCCCTAATGTGGGGGGAGGGAGTAATAATACTACATTGCCACAAATGCAGAAGGGGGGAAGGTGGGTTAAAATGTCACTGCGGAGTTGGACAGTGCAAAGTGGGGGATGCGGGGAACTGACACTGACTCCCCCATCCCCCACCTGCATCAGTGAACACACTGGCAATAGCTGAGCTTACCTCGCAGGCTCACACACATCACATGCTCCTGGTCGGCTGCTCTCTCCGAGTGCCGGTGGGTGGCCGGGCAGGCGGGCAGACAGGTGGGTGGCCGGGAATGCAGACAGGCGGGTAGACAGGCAGGCGAGTGGCCAGATAGGCGGGCAGGCAGGTGCGTGAGCGGGCAGTAGGGGGTTCAGGCGGGTGATATCTCAAAAGCTGGCCGCATCCCCGGCCCACCCACACAATGAGTAGCATATGAGATCCTCTCCCTCAGTGTGCTTCCCCTATCCGCCCCCTCACCTGGCTCTGCCGGTTCTCGTCATCTTCCGCCGTCACATCTCCGGCTGGGAAGGCCGCGGCCGCCCCAAACCTTCCTGAGGCCAGAGCACTGATAGCTCCGCTCTCCTCTCCCGCGAGGCCCGGCCGCCACTCTCATCACGCGCCAGCGCCGCCATGACAATCTGTACTGACCCCGCCCCCGGAAATTACGTCATTAAGTAATCGATTTTGCAGTCACCCCGAATCAATGCAGAATCGCGAAGGGTCGCATCGCGATGCATCGATTCGGCGATTATATTCAGCAGCCCTAGTTGTTAATCAGTTTCAGCTGCTTTGGTGTTAATGAAATTAAAAACAGGTGCACTAGATGGGCAACAATGAAGCAACCTTCAAAACAGGAATGGTTTTACTTTTTCTTTGCAGCTGTAACAGCTTCAACTCGTCTGGGAAGACTGTCCACAAGGTTTAGGAGCGTGTCTATGGGAATGTTTGAGCATTCTTACAGAAGCGCATTTGTAAAGGTCAGGCACTGATGGAGGAGGGATTATGATGTGGGGTTGTTTTTCAGGGGTTGGGCTTGGCCCCTTAGTTCCAGTGAAGGGAACTTTTAAGGCATCAGCATACCAAGACATTTTGGACAATTTCATGCTCCCAACTTTGTGGAAACAGTTTGGGGTGGCCCCTTCCTGTTCCAACATGACTGCGCACCAGTGCACAAAGCAAGGTCCATAAAGACATAGATGAATGAGTTTGGGGTGGAGGAACTTGACTGGCCTGCACAGAGTCCTGACCTCAACCCAATAGAACACTTTCGGGATGAATTAGAGCAGAGACTGCGAGCCAGGTCTTCTCGTCCATTAACAAACTGTGTTTTGGGTCATTGTCCTGCTGTAAGACCTATGACCGCTGATGGAGACCCAACTTTCTGACACTGGGCCCTACATTGCACCCCAGAATTCTTTGGTAGTCTTCAGATTTCATAATGCCATGCACACAGTCAAGACATCCAAAGCAGCAAAGCAACCCAAAACATCAGTGAACCTCCACCATGTTTAACTGTATGGATTGTATTTTTTTCTTTAAGTGTCGGTGCACACTTCAGCGATGTCAGACATCGCATGTGATTCACACCGCACTGCTATGCAAATCACATGCGATGTCTGTGTGATGAGAATTCAGCCATACAAATTGTATGGCTGAATTTGCATCGCATTCGGATCAAAGTCGTGCAGGACCCTTTTTTTGGTCCTCATCAGACTCGGATCACATAGGTGTTTACACCTATGTCCGAATTGACAGTTCGCACTGCGATATGCAAACTAATCTGGGGGTTTTATTAACTTTGTATTGACACTCCCTGCCGTTATATGGCAGTGGGAACTGCCTGTGAGTCAGGTACGTTGAGTCGGTCCGTTCTCATCCGATCCGATCCGATCTGCTGGACGGATGGAAAATAGGGTTTCCATCCGTTCATGTTTGACAGATCGGATCGGATGTCAGGGGACATGTCTCCGCTGACATCCGATGCCCCATAGGGATGCATGGGGGGACCGTTCAGATCTGTCAAAACAACTGACAGGCGGATCTGAATGGTCCGCCTGTGTGAAAGAGCGCTTATTGAGTTACAATGGCTGAAGTTGGAGCAGCAGACAAAAATGACAGCTGCTGCCTGTGGGCCCTAGGGTTACCACCTGGTCCATGGAAACAGACAAATAGCCTTCATTTTTTATGAATCTTTGTAATATAGCTTTACAAAAACAAATTGAAAGGAAAGTGAAAATGTTAGGGTACATGCAGCCAAAAATGCAGCCAAAAAAAAAAAAAAAAAAACTCAAACAAAAAAAAGGATACATAGTAGAAGGAATTAATAAAAATTAATTGTGGTGACAAGGGCTTAATTTATGAACATATTGCATGAAACAAAATGCTTTGGTTATTATGATATTACATTTACAAGTTTAGATCAAAGCGATGCATACATCGCTAAGTCCTTTCTATATCACTCAAGGTCCAGCAGTTTGGCTTACAGATGGACCCTGAGTGATAGAGAAAGGGCATTGCGATGTATTAATAAAGCAATGCAGAGAGCCCTGGGCCTTCCCTGTCTTATTAATGTATAGGTGATGTTGTGCTATGATCACTTAATATATACAGGGATGGATTTACTAAAATTGGAGTGTGCAAAATCTGGTGCAGCTCTGCATAGAAACCAATCAACTTCTATTTCTTTTTTTTGTCAAAGCCTAAAGCCCCGTACACACGTAGCGATCGTCGGCCGAACGATCGACCGTCTTTTGTCCAGGGCTGTCCTGTCGGTTGAAAACTGCAAAAGACTGCACACGAATTTTGTCGGCCAACAACAGCCGACTGCAGAAGTGATGTCATGTGATGGTTAACTTTCTGTGTGTTTTTTCTTTTCTGAGCATGCCCAGTCTTGCAAATCTGCTGATTGTCGGCCGAATTCTGTACTGACTGGCGAACAATCGGCCATTCTGGTGACGGCCAACAAAAATTTTAAAGTCTGCAAAACAGATTCTGTTCGGCCGAAAATGCGCTGTCGGCTGTCGGAAGCATCATACTAACAAGCCTACAATCGGCCGATCGGTCGGTGGCCGAATATTTACGGCCGACAATCGGTACGTGTGTACGGGGCTTAACTGAACAAGCTGAAGTTAGAAGCTGATTGGCTACCATGCACAGCTGCACTAGATTTTGCACTTACCAATTTTAGTAAATCGACCCCACACTGTGAGCACATCTTCTTATGTGGCTGATTATGGCCCAAAAGAAGGTGATGGATGCCTGGTGATGTTTCCGATAATACACCCCAATGTTTTCTTAAGTATGCTACATATTCCATAAAAAAAAAAAAATCTACCTCCCCCTTCCATGGGAGAAAGATGTTTCGCACTCTTCGGATTCCATCTGATCTATGTTTATTAAAGAAATCAGGGCTGCTGTTAGAAATCACAGGGGCCCCCCTACAGCTTACCTGACAGGACCCCCTTTCCCCATCTGAAAGTGACAGACAGACATAGATTTATCAGTCCATTTCTCTGTAGCTTCCGCTGCACAGACAAATAGGAAGCGCTTAGAGGCTTCCTTCTCATTCACAAACCGAAGCATAGTGAACACAGTTTATTATGCTTCAGTACCAATCGCTCACTGTGTTCATTCAGGAAAGGACCGGTATATTTTTTTAGTGGTCCCTTCCCCCACTCTATATCTTGAAACATCATCCTGTGTGCCCGCAGCAGCTGCCGGCGGGAGAGGAAAGGAGGAAAGCTGGCAGCGCTGCTGGGGAAAGTTGCCTGAGTCCCCCTTTTGAACTAATGGGGCCTGGGCCCAGTACAGGAGGGCTGGCTGTACTGCCTTATCAGCGGCCCTGAAAGAAATTGTGGGTTTCAAAATACTGAGATAATTTATAATTACTCCTGAGGAAGAATATTCAAAACAGGCTAAATCTACATATGGATTACATTGGATACAGGCATGTGAACCCCAAAATAGACATTTTGTTGCCTGCTTCTTTCATTGTGTGTATTTTATTTTATCTGCTGTTCAAATAAAATATATCGTTTTACATATGCAGTGTTCTTCTCACATCTATATGTCCCTCAAAAATGTCCATGGCTACTTATGTAATTGTTGTATAGGTCACATTCAAACAAGCCAATTTCTGAAGAAAATGGCATCCTATAATGATGCAGAGGCATTCCTACTTACTTTCTAGTGAACTGCTGAGCTTAATGGGAACCATGGCCCAAATTGCAGTAGGTAGGGTTTATTAGTTTCCTTCTTGTTAGTAAACTTTGATCTTGCCCCTGAGGATGCCCAGGACTGTAATAAAAAAAAAATCTTGCCCCTGAGGATGCCCAGGACTGTAATAATAATAATAAAAAAAAAACATGAAATTCTACAACGTCTAGAGACAATATTTTCTGTGAGAACCCATCAACAGATGTAAAAGTCGCCACGTGTCCTCCTGGTTTTCTAAGGATATTAAAAGGGTCACAATGGACTACTTTATGAGGCCTCTTTTCAGAGGTATAAGAAAAATAAGAAAAATAAGAACTTCCGCGCTATGGACTAAATGGATAGATAAGTGAATAATTAAGTGAAAAAAATGTGTATAAATAAATGAATAAAAAATATGTAGTAAATGTATAAAATATAAAATATATATATATATATATATAGATATATCTAAAATCCCAGCACCTTACCACCCACCACGGGGTCACCTTTTCACCTGAGTGTCGGTTTGTTCCGAGTGCTGTCACCTTTATTGCCTTTGAAGTCACCGCACATGATATAGACTTTTCTACTGGATCTTTCCTTATTGGACATTGCAAGCTGTATTTTTTTAAAATAATAACTTTTTTCTATTTTTGCTCTGTTGGCACTTTTTTATTCCCCATATCAACACGTGGTATGAGTGGAACAGCTCACTTTATATAGCACCATATTTTTTAGCACATTAATATTGCATGTTAAATATTATTTATTGCTCATACAATTATTGCACCAGTCACTTTCCAATCTTTCTGCAGGCACTTTTATACCTTGCACTTGCACTTAATTGAAGTTTTTATGGAATATATTATTGTTTGAATATTACACATTATTGTTTTTAGCTTAAGGCACTTTGCATCACAGCTTATTACATTTTTATTATATCTAAATTATATAGGCAGCGCCATCACCCCTATTCCTTTTATATCTTTTCAGAGGTAGTTGATTCAGGTGCATTCCCAGTTAGCAAACCATTGGTGGATATAGCAGCTGTGGACTTCTTTTGGTCACCTCAATTCTTTGAATGACCAAGATAGATGTGCTCTCTTCTAGTAACTAGCACAATAGTGGCCCTGCAACAAGGGAGCCATAAAAAGAGGCTGATATGTGTGTGTATCCCATGACAAGCATGCATTGGTTTAGAAACATGTCTCTGCAAGATATATTACCACCTTTCATCTCTTTAGAGATTCAGGAAGATTCCTTTGACAGATAAGGAAAGCTAGAGAAAAATGGACAATATGCTTAAAGCGTAACTCCACTTTTGTTAAGAAAAAAAAACATTCCCCTTTGGGTGATCTATGTACATTGCAAGGATTAAAACAACCCTTGTTGCAGATTACTACCTTTTGTTATTCTGAAGAAATCACTGTTTGTTCCTTTGTGCTGAGTGGGCCTAATGGGAGTGGTTTCATAAATATCAATCAGCTGTGCAGCTGCAGAGCACTAACAAGGAAATCTGCTGGGCCTGCATCCCTTTAGATGTCTTCCTTTTGGGAGTATCTCACCAAAAATGACTGTTTCAGGGGATACCTAAAATCTGACTTATATCTTAGGCAGACTTCTGGCAAAATCGGAGAATCAATCAAACAAGCAGGAAATTATGTGTCTGGGGTGTGATCAGTATACATTCTGTGTACAGAACAGCTCCAGGTAGCCATATTGCATTGCATTTTCAGAAAATGACAGCAGCTGCAGATTGAAAAGGAAAGGTAATTTTTAATAACATTGAATTACAATATGTATACACTATAATATTTGTTCTTTGTTTTTTTTTTTGTTTGTTTTTTTCCCCACGAAAGTGGAGTTACCCTTTAAGCCTGGTACACACTATTATTGTGGGTCGAATAAAAAAAACGGAAGAGCTCGGAAGGAGCCACTGTACTAACTAAGTGATGTTAGTACAGCGAACACCCTGCTAAATTATTGTGTTCTGACAGGGCATTGGCTGAGAGCACTGATCAGATGCTGTCTGACCAGCTGCTGTACACATGGGCCAAATGTCAGCCAGTTTCTATTGAACCGGGTAATGCCACCTGATATTCGGCCCGTGTGTACGGCCCTTAAGGCACCATCTGCCTTTTGCAGCTGTGTGTCTAGACAATGTAGTGCTCTTTAGCTGCAATTGGAAAAGTCAGTTTAGGGTACAGACCATGCCAAATTCTAACCAGCAGGCTGGATTAATGGCAAGCCCCAAGATGTTGGTGACGTATATTACCTTTGGTATACCATTCGGCCAGGTACAATAAAGACCAGTCAGGTCAGTTGTGGATTGACCTCAATTGCAAATGTGTGTATTTGTTGTAACTTTGACAAGCCTGCCTAAAATCCCCAGCATCACATCTGACCCAGGATAAAACTTGCCCACTTCCTAAAATAGCAAACTAGCAGTGATGAAGCACATGGGCATACTCCTTAAATATATATTCTCAACACCTAGTGCTGTGTTTGGAAAAAAGTATGAGATATAGTAAAGTGGCTCTTGTTAGGTAGTGTAGTTTTCAGTGGCGGCTGGTGCGTTGGGGGCGCAGGGGCGCTGCCCCCCCCTATCCATGCGTCCGGCCCCCTGATCTACATGCAGGGCGCCGGACGCATGGAGTTCAATGGGGATTTTTTTTTCTGAATCACCTGATTAGAGCCAGAGGCTCTAATAGGGTTCAGAAAAGGGTGGACCCGGGGCGCAGAGCACTGCACCCTAGCCCACCCATTTGTGTGACAATAGCCAATGAAAATTCGCTATTTTCACACGGATCCTCCTCCTGGCCAATCAGGAAGCGGGTCCGAGGCCTGCTTCCTGATTGGTCGAAAGGAAAACCCATGCCATTGGCCGAGGAGGAGGCGGGAGGACTCGAGGAGATGCGGGGGACTGAGGAGAAGCCAGCGCTGCAGGTAAGTGCACTGGTCTCTGCATTGAAAAGGGGCACGGCACGCTGGTCACTCTGCATTGAAAGGGGGCACGGCACGCTGGTCACTCGGCATTGAAAGGGGGCACGCCGGTCACTCGGCATTGAAGGGGGCACGCTAGTCACTCTTCATTAAAAGGGGGCACGGCACGCTGGTCACTCTGCATTGAAAGGGGGCATGGCACGCTGGTCACTCTGCATTGAAAGGGGGCATGGCACGCTGGTCACTCTGCATTGAAGGGGGCAGGGCACGCTGGTCACTCTGCATTGAAAGGGGGAACGGCACGTTGGTCACTCTGCATTGAAGGGGGCATGATGGTCTCTCTGCATTGAAGGGGGCACGCTGGTCACTCTGCATTGAAAGGGGCACGCTGGTCACTCTGCATTGAAAGGGGGCACAGCACGCTAGTTACTCTGCATTGAAAGGGGGCATGCCGATCACTCTGCATTAAAGGGGGCACGATGGTCACTCTGCATTGAAGGGGGCACACTATACCTTGATTACTGAAAGCACCTTTCACACTTTTGTGACGTCAAAGTCACGCAATTTTTTACAGCGTTTTTTGCCGCAAAGTAATGCTTATTACAGTTTTTCTGTTTGCCCTCCCCCAAAAATTTTGAGCACCAGCCGCCACTGGTAGTTTATGTTATTTAGAAAAGCACATGGTATGATATAGTTCCTTGACAGAGAAAGCCAATCATTTGCTGCAATGTTAAGTCCTCTTTCACATGGTCCGCCTCCGTAGGCGGATCCATGTTGCTCAGCGGGGATCCATGTTGCTCACCGCCTGTCCGCTCTCATCCGATCCGATCCGATCACTGAACGGATGGAAAAATAGGGTTTCCATCCGTCCAGATTTCACGGACAGGATCGGATACGGATGGCAGTGGGTGTCAGCGGAGGTGTCTCCGCTGACATCCGCTGCCCCATAGAGCTGCATGGAGGATCCGATCAGATCCGCCTAAAAAACTGACAGGCGGATCTGATCGGGTCGCCCGTGTGAAAGGGCCCTAATGCAAATAACACCTCACTGCTGTCATAGAAAACTGTTGCAAGCCGTTTCAACATCATCTTGCTTGGCAAACAATGTGAATTTATTGCAACTTCACTGGTGTATTTGGAAAACTGATACATGTATAATGCAGTATGTTTACAAACCTTATCAAAATGTAGCAAAATAACTCCCGCTGAGAGAGAAGACTGGTCAGCTGCTGTAAACACTGCCGACCGTTCTTCTTTCTGAAATGATCACAAAGCGCCTGTGATCCTTCTATATAGGATCACAGGTCTCTATGGTCATTTCACAAGCCCCTCCCCCCACAGTTATTAAACACTCGCCTAGGCTTACATTTAACCCTTTGATCACCCACTAGGTTAACCCCTTCCCTACCAGTGTCATTATTACAGTAACAGTGCATATGTGTAGCACTGATTACTGTAGTAATGTCACTGGTCCCCCCAGAGGTGTCAAAAAGGTCAGTCAGGGGTCCGATCTGTCCGCCGCAATGTCGCAGTCCTGCTAAAAATCGCAGATCGCAGCCATTACTAGTAAAAAAAATTAAAAAAAAATAAATAAATAAAAATTACATAAATCTTTCCCCTAGTTTGTAGACGCGATAACTTTTGCGCAAACCAATCAAAATACGCTTATTGCAATTTTTTTTACCAAAAATATGTAGCAGAATACAAATTTTATTGGGAATGTTATATAGCAGAAAGTGAAAAAATAATTTTTTTTTTCAGAATTGCCGTTTTTGTTTTTGTTTATAGCGCAAAAAAAATATCGCAGAGGTGATCAAATACCACCAAAAGAAAGATCTATTTGTGGGAAAAAAAGGACATATATTTTATTGCAGTACAGCGTCGCACGACCGCGCAATTTTCAGTTAAAATAACACAGTGCCAAATCGCAAAAAATGGCCTGGTCATTAAAGAGGTTGTAAACCCTAATTTTTTTTTTTTCTTCAACCTGAAAGAGAAACCCATAATGAGCTAGTATGCATTGCATACTAGCTCATTATGAAGTACTTACCTTAGAACGAGCCCCCGCCGTGCCGCCCGCTTACCTCTATGACGGGCAACATGTTCAGTCGCCCATCTTCCGGGATCGCGGCAGCGGTGGTGACGTCACTCCCGCGCGCGCGCGCGGGAGCCGATGGTCACGGCACGGGGCTCTGAAGGAACGGCACCAGCGGCCGTTCCTTCAGAGCGCATGCGCCAGTGATGTCACTGGCTGCATGTAAGGTAAATATCTCCTAAACGGTACATGTTTAGGAGATATTTACAGTACCTATAGGTAAGCCTTATCATAGGCTTACCTATAGGTAAAATTTGCAGAGGAGGGTTTACTTCCTCTTTAAGGGGCAAATCCTTCCAGTCCAGAACTGGTTTTAAAGCGGAGTTCCACCCTGGTTATACTTTTTTTTAATAAAAATACCCCCGGGACAGTCAGGGCTAGTACATTCCACAATGGCTAGCCTCTGATCTGTCCCGGGTTGCACTTACCTTTTAGGAGAAATACTTACCTTGAAAAAGTATTGTCCAGCGCTGCCATCTCAGGTGTGGGCAGCTTGAAGCCAGCGCGATCCTCTTCTGCGTCCTCTTCCTTCTTCTTCGGTCCCACGATGCACTGCACCGGCCCCGCCGTCACTTCCGGTGCGCGCGCGTCATCCCTCCACAGCTTCTGGGCATGCCCAGAAGCTGTTTAGAAAGGAATGACACACGCGCACCGGAACTGACGTCGGGGCCGGTGCAGGCGCATTGATTCCTGGGAGCGATGACGTTCAGCTCCCAGGAATCATTGCGAAAGCCAGGAAGTGATGAATCGCCGTGGCCGCCGAGGGGAGGAAGAAGGAAGTAAGGTAAGTATATTTTCTCTACAAGGTAAGTAAAAAAAAAAAAAAATTGCGATTATCCATTTGTTTTTCAGGTGACCTGGAGCGAGAAGATGGAGGTAAGTATAAATTTAGGGTGGAACTCCACTTTAAATAAAACTTGTTTTCATTACATACCTTATTTTACACTCAGTGACGTTATCACTGGTTCTCTGTGCTTCATCTGTGCAATGCAGCAGGTTGCCCTTTGTAAAGCCCACATGTGATGCTGAGCCTCCATGATTGGAACTAAAACCCAATTAATGAAAGGGAGGAGCCAGGGACAGTAAGGCTCGGAAGGAAAGAGATAGATAATGGCAGATTTCCTCCAGGAAAGAAACGTGGCAGGCTCTACCTGGCTTGCTTTCATTTCTAATGTATGCTGTGAGATGCCTATAACCTGCAGTAAAAGTAAGATAAGCTATTTCAGTACAGGAGAGAGAGGACCCTCCACAACTGTTCAAGATTGAAGGTAAGGCTTTTAGTTCAGCTTAAAATTACTTTGGATATGCATTTTTTAAGCCAGAGCATTGCAGATGTTGTGAAGGTGTATGCATTATTCATTGCTTAACTTAGAACTTAAGTGGATTGCAAAGCTGGTCAGACATGATACAACCAGATTGTGTAATCATTGTTGGATTTAATAACATATCTGCAGTGAAATGGTCTTCCTGACTGGATGCCTGCTGTAATGTGTATGGCCTTACCGTCTATTCCTTCCACCAATGTTCTTACATTTTAATTGTGAAAGATATTCCTTTTTGTACAACGTATCATTCAACCTAAACTTAGTACATTTTGGTTTGTAACACGTGTGGGCAACTTAAAGTGAAACTGGACTGGTTCATATAGATGTTGAATTCCCCAGATACTTATTCTTTTCTTCCATTCACTTTCCTACCACTGCTGGCATCTGTGAGTAAGAAGTGATGAGATGTATAGGGCCCAAGCTGCTCTTGGCATAGCTTGCAGAGGATTAGGACCACTTTCTGCACCTTCACATTCCACAGGGCTCTGTGTGTGACTATATTTCTTTTTTCTGACCTTTTCACCAGCGGTGGGGTGGGGTCCACATGTATATGACAGCAGGGGCTGCCAACCAAAGCTTCCTGCTCCAAGCTGTAGGCAGAGACAGCCTGTTGCCACCAGGACCAGAGCTACTTCCTTCCTTTCAGGGCTTGTTAATCAGCATTGGCAATGCGGTCCCAATGAAAGGACAGGGCAAGTCACAGCAGTTTGCCTTCTGTCTTATGGCTTTAGTTCAAACTTAAGGCTCGTACACACTATAAGAAAATCCAAAGAATTTTCGTTTGATTTTCGTATAGTGTGTACACAACTTTCGACAGCTGATTCAGAATTTTTGTACGAACATTCCCGAAGGTACAAACTCCAAAATTTTTCTTGGACGAAAAAAAAAAAAACGATTTTCGTTTAAAGTATACTGTTTTCGTACGATTTTTGTACAAGAAAAATCAGAAAAGAAAGACTGTGCATGATCAGAAACAATAAACAACAAAAAAAAAGGCCTTTGTCGTACGAGAATTTTCGTAAGAATTTTCGTTTATTGGTTCTGACCTGCTGTGAACCAGCGAGGAAAACCCACACACGAATGTACAGGTGTTCTGTTCATCCCCAAGGAACTGTGCAGGCAGTTTCATTCATGTCTTTTGGGACATCCGCACAGATACAGCCACTGCTCCCAATTTGCCATCCATACAGGTGCAGTGCCCCGAATGCAGACTATGTGCACTGTCAAACGGCAGAAGCGGCTGTGTCCATGTCCATCCACTGCGACCCTAATAGACATCAATGGGACTGCCTGCACTGGGATGCATGGAACATCTGTGCAGCTCCATGTGGGCAAGCACAGGCATACACCTAAAGTGGTTGTAAACCCACACATATACTCAGTGGTGTATTTTGGTTTTGTGCTGCCCTAGGCAAGACTGAAATTGGGCGCCCCACTCCTTCCTTTTTAATGGATGTGACTCCCTCCAAAATTGAAGGACTCCAAGTCTCAGCATGAATCCCTGAGATCTCACAAGGGAGGGGGGGGGGTGAGAGGGGGTGGAAGAGAGAGAGAGGGGGGTGAGAGGGGGTGGGAGAGAGAGGGGGGAGGGAGAGAGGGAGGGAGAGAGAAAGAGAGAATGAGAGGGGGTGAGAGAGAGGGGGAATGAGACAGGAGGGGTTGAGAGAAAGTGAGAGAGAGAGAGGGGGGTGAGAGAGAGAGGGGGGGGGGATGAGAGAGAGAGAGAGAAAGGGGAGGTGAGAGAAAGGGTTGAGGAGACAGGAGTGGTTGAGAGAGAGATGGGGGTGAGAGAGAGGGGGGGGTGAGAGAGAGAGGGGATGAGAGAGGGGGGATGACAGAGAGATAGAATGAGACAGGAGGTGTTGAGAGAGAGGGGGGTGAGAGAAAGAGAGGGTGGTGAGAGAGAGAGAGAGAGAGGTTAGAGAGAAAGGAGGGGTGAGAGAAAGAGAGAGGGGGTTGAGTGAGTCAGAGAGAGAGGTGGGAGAGAGAGAGAGAGGGTGGGGAGGGAGAGAGGGAGGGAGAGAGGGAGGGAGAGAGAAAGAGAGAATGAGAGAGAGGGGGAATGAGACAGGAGGGGTTGAGAGAAAGGGAGAGAGAGAGGGGGTGAGAGAGAGAAAGGGGAGGTGAGAGAGATGGGGGTGAGAGAGGGGGGGTGAGAGAGAGAGAGAGAAAGAGGGGATGAGAGAGGGGGATGATAGAGAGAGAGAATGAGACAGGAGGTGTTGAGAGAGAGGGGGGTGAGAGAAAGAGAGGGTGGTGAGAGAGAGGTTAGAGAGAAAGGAGGGGTGAGAGAAAGAGAGAGGGGGTTGAGTGAGTCAGAGAGAGAGGAGGGGGGTTAGAGAGAGGTGGAAGAGGCGGCTCTAGCAACCAGTGGCCAAAAGAGTCTAAAGTGGAGGGGGGGGGGCAGCTTTTTTGCTGCCCCCCTGCAAAGTGCCGCCCTAGGCCTGGGCCTTGTTGGCCTAGGCCAAAATACAGCACTGCATATACTCAGTGAATTGACTGATCTCAGGTGATACACAGAGATTAAACAAATCTTCTTACATACGTTGTACCTGTTTATCTACATCCATTAAAAGTGCAGAATTTACACAGGATCTCTCAGCTATGAAAAGCAAGGGGCGAAGAGCTGATGTTACATCAGTGAGGGGGGCTCTGAGAGCAGATTGGAGGGAAGGGGCACACCCCCCTTCACACAGCACACAGGAACAGAGTTGAGGCTGTCAATCAGCTGGAGGTCCCACCTCTGTCACTATTTTTCTCTTTGTGTCAGGAAAATTTGTCAGAAAAAAAAAAAAATCGCAAAAAGTTATTGCGTTTACTAAGGGAAAGATTTTTGTCATTTTTATTGTTTTTTTTTTTTAACGAGTAATGGCGGCGATCTGAGATTTTTTTTTTTTTTTTGCGGGACTGCGACATTGCGGCGGACAGATCGGACCCTTGACTGACATTTTTGACACTTTTGGGGGTACCAGTGACATTACTACAGTAATCAGTGCTATACATTTGCACTGTTACTGTAAAAATGACACTGGCAGGGAACGAGTTAACTTTATTAGAGAGGGAGGGGTTAAGTGTGTCCCTAGGGGTGTGATTCTTACTGTGATTGGATGTGGCTTTTCATGTAACAGCAGAGATCAACGGTCCTACATAGCAGGACCGTATGATCTGTGCTGTTACACAGGGGAGAATGACAAGCGGCTTTGTTTACATTAGCCGCCTGCCTTTCTCCCGGTGTAACCGACAATCGCGAGTGACCGGCGGACATCGGGTCCGCCGGTAACTCGCGCGGGGGAGTCCGTGAGCGAGCCTCCAGCGGCGCGCTTGCTCCCTAGAGCCTCACAGGCAAGCGACGTAGTACTACGTCACTTTGCCTGTGAGGGGCTGACCGCCGCAGTAAGTAGTCGTGCTGATTTACCTTCAGTTATGTAGTGCAAGGGCCTGTCTGATGGCATTCAAATTGAAAGTGTTTAGATTTCACCTCATATTATATGGTTTTGGTAAATCTAAAGGAAAGAATCTAAAGACATTTGTATAGTGTGTATGGCCCATTAGTGCTCAAGAGTGAGATAAGTACATACTATAGAGGGATATGTTTTGTTCTATATTTCATGTCTGAGGTTTACAACCACTTTAATTACTACAAAAATAGGCAAACTATACAATGAATATAACCAGCCTACACCAATAAGGTGCTTGTCAACATAGCCTGAAAAACTGAAGGCAAAAAATATTCCTGTGAGAGCACAGGAGAAAAAGAAGGTGTAACGGACCGTTTCAGCAGACAAGGGGTTAAAATCCGTTTAGGCGATATGCCCCTTTCTGACTGACAGGCACAGCTACTTGCAGGACACCAAACTCCCCAACTGGATACAAAATAGCACTCCAACCTGGAACCTCACGAATAGCTGCTAGCAGACGAACAGGAGAAGCATTCATCAGCTTACACTCCTAGCAATCAGTCTCCAGCAGCATACAGTGAATTCCCCCAAGAACGAGACAAAGCTCCGTGTGGAAGGTCAAGCAGTGGTATGTTTATTGAGGGCTACATGCCCCTGTATTTATGCAGGTCTCCCACCTGGTGGACACTCCCCTAGGGGACCAAATGGAAGACTGTAACACAAACAGACATGTATCACATTACAGACTCCCAGAAGCAGAGCATCCCCCACTCTAGACAAAAGCACTCAGTTTAAATCAGTAGACATTCCTCAGGAGGGGGCTGCTGGAAACAATCCCCCCCCCTCTCTCTGCAGCTAAAACTAGTTTTCACTGCGACCACTATCCTGGAGACAATGGAAGATATAATTAGGTTTAGCTTCCAGGATAGAGGCATCCTCCATTAGCCACATGGTTACAGAAACACAAAAGGACACAAAAATGCATAACTCCCAATCTACTGAACAGAACCCCATATTCAACCCATCCCCAGATAGCCTGGATCTGAGCGCTCAACATATCCAAACAACGCTCGGATGCCACAAACACAGTCCAATCGCCATGGGGTTTACGTTTAGCATGGGCTGATGAGAGGGTCCATAGTCACATTGCAGGAGGCGAGCAACCAGGCTTCCCCAACGCCCAGTGGCGAGATTGGTCTCGTCACATTTCTCCCCTTTTCCAAACAGACTAACAGGGCATCTGACCTTCTGCCGGTCAGTGCCCTTGTTAGTCCAGCAGCCCACCCACAAAACAGAAACAGCAGTACAGCCCACCCAAAAGAACTGGTTACTACACCTGGGTAGAAGAGAAATTTGTCCATGTCCAGGTGCCTCACCTTGGCTGTGTGGGAGACTGGCAGACTGCCTTGGTGGGTTGCTGAGTGGGCAGAGACCAGCGGTACTCTGCCCTGGTGCCAGCGCTATCACAGAAGTAGCCTGGTTGGAGACGGGTTGTTGGAGGGGGAGACCGCCTGTCTCCCCTTTAGATACACCACCATGCTGCTGTGGTGGAAGACCGACTGTCTTCCCTTTGGCTAAACAGCCCTGTTGCTGGGGGTCAGGACCGACTGTCCCTACCCCCTGTGCTGTGAGTGCAGAGACCACGGTCCCATCTGCACTGTTGGGGGGCTTACTGTCTCCCCCTGGTACGTTAAGCTGCTGCTGTGGGATGGAGACTGGGCACCCAATTCCCAACAAATCAAACTGTTCATGGGGAGAGGGGGTAATAAGCTCCTCACCCAAATATACTTCCAGCCCCTGGGGAGGGAGACCGACTGTCTCTGCTCCCAATACAGTGTCCTGTTGCTGGGGAAAGGAGACTAGGCTCTCTGTTTCCTGCAGGACACTCTGCTGCTGTGGGATGGAGACTGGGCTCCCAATTCCCAACAAATCACGCTGCCGCTGGGGAGGGAGGACACAGCTCTCCTCTCCCTGCACTTCACACTGCCTTCCTGGCATATCACTCTGCTGCTGGGGGGCAGGAACAACTACCTCTGCCCCCTGTAACTCAGCCTGCCACTGGGGAGGGAGGACGCTGCTCTCCTCTCCCTGCACTTTACACTGCCGCTGGGGAATGGAGACTGGGCTCCCAATTCCCTGCAGGACCGGTGGAGAGACCTCGGTCCCATCTCTACCAGCCACCTGGGGTTCTTCCCAGTAAAACTTTACCATCTCGTCCCCTCTGAATGGGTCTGGCTCTGGGTCTGTCCTGCTGCTCTCCTGCTGAGCCTTCTCATAGTATTGGAACAGCTGCTGGTAGCCCTGTTCTAGCTCCATCTCCCGGGTCACCAGGTGGACCAGGTCTTGCTCAATTTCGTGAGTGTTGTCCCAGTCATACCTGCTCTCCCTCCACTCCAAGAGATCACTGAACCGGGCGTGTGTAGGGCTCCCAAATTCCAGCTCTGAAAAAGACTCCCATAACAAGCCAGGACCATCAAACTCCTCTCCCTCTGGCTTGTCATGCTCGGCTGTCCAGGGCAGGTACTGTGCGAAACACACCACCACAGCACCTGGTAGGCATCCTCCAGCCACATTTCCTGCCATACCCGGAGCTCCAATTCTTTTACCCATTCCTCCCGGGGCTGCTCCCCCAGGAAGGGCATCCGCAGGGCTACTCGCTTCTGCAACCGCTGGTCTTCCTTGGGGAGTCTCTCACCCCGCTGGTACTCCACAATGCCCAGTGCCTGGTACCAGATGCCTTTACGGACTGCATCTCGGTCATCCATGGCACCCTCATCGAACTCCACTGCTGGTTCCATGCTGGTGCTGTCAGGGTCGCTGTACTGGGACATGCGTTGCCCTCAATTGTAAAATCCAGAGCAATGGTGTCTCCTGTAGCTGTCCTTCTGGCCGTAGGAACGATCTCGCCGCTTGCCACCAAATGTAACGGACCGTTTCAGCAGACAAGGGGTTAAAATCCGTTTAGGCGATATGCCCCTTTCTGACTGACAGGCACAGCTACTTGCAGGACACCAAACTCCCCAACTGGATACAAAATAGCACTCCAACCTGGAACCTCACGAATAGCTGCTAGCAGACGAACAGGAGAAGCATTCATCAGCTTACACTCCTAGCAATCAGTCTCCAGCAGCATACAGTGAATCCCCCCAAGAACGAGACAAAGCTCCGTGTGGAGGGTCAAGCAGTGGTATGTTTATTGAGGGCTACCTGCCCCTGTATTTATGCAGGTCTCCCACCTGGTGGACACTCCCCTAGGGGACCAAATGGAAGACTGTAACACAAACAGACATGTATCACATTACAGACTCCCAGAAGCAGAGCATCCCCCACTATAGACAAAAGCACTCAGTTTAAATCAGTAGACATTCCTCAGGAGGGGGCTGCTGGAAACAATCCCCCCCCCCCTCTCTCTGCAGCTAAAACTAGTTTTCACTGCGACCTCTATCCTGGAGACAATGGAAGATATAATTAGGTTTAGCTTCCAGGATAGAGGCATCCTCCATTAGCCACATGGTTACAGAAACACAAAAGGACACAAAAATGCATAACTCCCAATCTACTGAACAGAACCCCATATTCAACCCATCCCCAGATAGCCTGGATCTGAGCGCTCAACATATCCAAACAGCGCTCGGATGCCACAAACGCCATGGGGTTTACGTTTAGCATGGGCTGATGAGAGGGTCCATAGTCACATTGCAGGAGGCGAGCAACCAGGCTAGTGAAAGGTTTAAAGTTTACAGCAAGTACAGCCAAAGAAACTCCTTTGAAAGTGAAAGTTCCAATATGCTGGGTAAAAAGACACTGTGTGGAAAGGTATCAATCGCCACTATGTAGCTGATTAACTGGATAAATTGGCAAATCAACTTGTATATTACACTGCTACCTTTAGCTAGTGCAGGACAAACACCTGGATACTGCAGGTACATTACCCTTCCTGGTGTGTTTCGTCCTTTGGAATGCCTTCCAGGATCAATGCTATTGAGTGGCTTAGGGTACAATTCACAGGGGCCAGCCTTGTTGCTCCTATGTATGCATGTTCAGAGCGGTCAGGTAAGGCAGAAACATCTCTCGCTCCGACTCTTATTCCGGATACTAACAGCTGATCGGATACTAACTGGATACGAAGCTACGCACTCCCGTTGTGTTGACATCATCATCATCTTCCAATACGCCTCCTCTACTATCCCCAGAGGAGAGGTGAGCGGGGTGTTTGCAGGCTGAGTACAATCAGCTGTTAGTATCCGGAATAAGAGTCGGAGCGAGAGAAGTATTATATGCAATGGGTCCATGTACACAGCTTTGCTAATGTCAGTAAAGCTGCATTGCATAAAGATCCTTAAACTCAAAATTGTGTACGCATTTAAAAGTGTAACAGTACGTGCACATGCATAAATCTGGGTGTAAACGGAACGGCGACCCACACTGCGTTTGTGGGCTTCCGTCAGAATACCGCTTCCTTCAGTCTGAACATAGATATCAGATATTACAGCAGCCCTACATACAAAAGCTAGCCGACAACTTAGCTTGTAAGATCTGGTACATTTATTGAACAAACTCACACCGAATATATACCTCATCAGGTCAGGTAAGCCTGATCACATTATCATATGCAGATGAAATTGTATACAGAAACATAATTAATCTGGACATAAACAATATGTGAATGGGAATGCAGACCCAGACAATGTTATCATTAACATGTTAATTAACTCAGCACTGCAACAACGCTAAACAAAGTACATTACACATTATCAGGAAAAAAATGAGGTTGAAGGATTATAAGAGGTGCATGAAAGTCAGCCAGCCCCCGGTCTGATTATCCTAACTGTTAACAAAGAACCTGCAGTAGACACTAGATGAGTAAATCAGCATAATCAACAATGTGTGGAAGACAGGTGGTTGAGCTGATGATATTAGCATCTGCTATCAGACTGATTGTCTTGGAGAGACATGGACTAGAATCCAAAGTAACATTACTCAAAGGGCCCCACATATAGTGTCTGTCTTTCATTACCAATGATTGTGACTACCGTCAAATATCTCCCCCCCCCCCCCCCCCCCAAAAAAAAAAGGTAGACTAACCAGGTACCAGACCTCCAATCAGTCTGTGCCTGAGTTAGTCGGGTAACAAGTCTCCAAAGAGTCAATCCATCCTCCTCGACAAAGTTCCCCATAGTTTGTAAGTTTGTATCAGCAGGGCACATGGAGCTCTCGTAGCCGATCAGTCTGTGGAAATCTGGTTTGGGCAGGCCAGACTGGGCTTCTCGGTCACCCTGTGCCCCTAATAAGCACAGGGCGACTTAGACTTAAGAGAGGCCTAGGGTGCCGAGAGAGGGATTTCCCAACCTCTCTAACGTAAGTTGTGTTCCACAGGCCCCCCAACCAAAGTGACTCCCATCACACTGGGCTAAAGGAATATAAAAATAATTTTGTAGATCTGTACGTTAGATATCTGTAAATAAAATTACAGTTATGTGCATGAGCGCAAACAAAATATGGGAGCAAGAGAAGGGAGAAAACAGAGCCGACCTCTGGTGTAGTAACAGGATCAAAGGGCTTTATTAACCACTTACCGCCCGCCCGCCGTCATATGACGGCGGGACGGTGCGGCTATTATCCTGGGCGGACGTCATATGACGTGACCCAGGAAAAGCACGGCAGGCGCGCGATCGCGGGCGCGCCGCCGTGCACTGCCGGTGTCGGGGTGTCCCCGGGACACCCCCCGTCACCGGCAGGGGGGAAACAGACACTGGGCGTGGCTGTTTCCCACGTGATCGGCTGTGTTCCAATGACACAGCCGATCACAATGGAGGCGGCCGGGAGATGACCGCGCATGCGCGATCGGGAGCGCGCAGCGCGGTCATGTCGGTGGCACTGTGTTCCGTAGGAACACAGCTGTCACCGGCAGTAGTAAACAGTCACTGATAGTGACTGTTTACTATGTGATCGGCTGTGAATCCATTCACAGCCGATCAGAAAATGTAAACAAAGAGCAGTAACTCAGTGTTACTAGCTCTTCACTCCTCATACAGTTTCCAGTATGAGGGGAGAAGAGCTAGAAATAGTGAGTTACTGCTCTGTACACATGTAAAAGTAAAATCACACTAATAAAGGTCCCCCCACACAGTCCTCAGCCCCCCCCAATGTCACCTGTCACCCAACAGTCACCTCATCAGTGCCCAGAAATTGACACCCATAACGTTCACATGTGAGCGCAGCGATCGCGGGCAGAATCACCGTGATTCTGCCCGCGATCCGGAAATCATTGCAAATTGCGGGACGCCTGTGCGTTGCCCGTTTTTTGCAATAGCACCCCAAACGCTGTGCGATGTTGCCACCATTTCCGCCTGCCGAATCGCGGTAACATCGCGCAAACAACGCATGACGCCCAAAAAAGGTACAAGAGCTTCTTTGGGGCTTCATGCGTTGTTTGCGTGATGTTACCTCAATTCGGCAGGCGGAAATCGCAGCAACATCGCACAGCGTTTGGGGTGCTATTGCAAATCACGGGCAACGCACAGGCGTCCCGCCATTTGCAATGATTTCTGGATCACGGGCAGAATCGCAGTGATTCTGCCCGTGATCGCTACGCTCACATGTGAACGTAGCCTAAAATTCACCGGTCACCAGAGACTGCCATCAGTACCACCGTGCACCATCGCCCGTCACCTGTCACCCATCAGTGACCATCGCCCGTCACCTGTCACCCCATCAATCACCGTCACCTGTCACCCCATCAGTCATCGTCACCTGTCACCCCATCAGTCACCGTCATCTGTCACCCTATCAATCATCGTCACTTGACACCCCATCAGTGATCCTCACTTGTCACCCCATCAATCATCGTCACATGTCACCCCGTCAGTGATTGTCATCTGTCACCCCATCAATCATCGTCACTTGTCACCTCATCAGTCATCGTCACCTGTCACCCCATCAGTCATCGTCACCTGTCACCCCATCAGTCATTGTCACCTGTCACCCCATCAGTCATTGTCACCTGTCACCCCATCAGTCATCGTCACCTGTCACCCCATCAGTCATCGTCACCTGTTTGCCATATGCATGCAATCACTTACTGACCGCCTAACGACTATATGCGTCGGCCATTAAAAGCTAAATACTGGGGTTATGGCAGCAGATAGCCCCCATAACCCCGGTATTTTTTGAAACGGCGGGCGGTCGGCTTTCAGATAAGGGTGGTCCCAGTGGCGGATTCGCCGCGGAATTACCCTTACGGTGCAGGGGAAGAGGTGCCCCCCCCCCTCCTGCCGCGTCCCAGACGTTTTCCCAGCTTACCGGACCAGCCGGCAGCGGGGAAAACTATCCGGTCCCGGATCCTCAGAGACAGGAAGTCGAGTGAGGGCAAGATGGCCCTCACTCAACTCTATGGTCTTGGAGGACCGGAGCTACGTCAAAAGATGTTGCCTAGCAACCGGTTTAAAGGGCCGCTTTTTTTTTTTCTTTTTTTTTTTTCCTCTTTCAACAATTTTTTTTTTTTCTTTTCTTTTTTAGTGTAGTTGTGAGGTGTGAGGTCTTTTTGACCCCAGATCTCACAATAAAGAGGACCTGTCATGCCTATTTCTATTACAAGGGATGTTTACATTCCTTGTAATAGGAATAAAAATGATCAAAACATTTTTTTTTTTTAAACTGTGTAAAAATAAAAAAATAATAAATAAAATAAATAGGAAAAAAAAAAAAAATTAAAGCGCCCTGTCCCCGTTAGCTCGCGCGCAGAAGCAAACTCATACGCAATTCCCGCCCACATATGTAAACGATGTTCAAACCATACATGTGAGGTATCGCCGCGATCGTTAGAGCGAGAGCAATAATTTGAGCCCTAGACCTCCTCTGTAACTCTAAGCTAGTAACCTGCAGAAATTTTTAAAATGTTGCCTATGGGGATTTTTAAGTACCAATGTTTGGCGCCATTCTGTGAGCATGCGCAATTTTGAAGCATGACATGTTGGGTATCTAATTACTCGGCGTAATATTATCTTTCACATTATGGAAAAAAATTGTGCTAAATTTACTGTTTTCTTATTTTTTAGTTCAAAAAAGTGAATTTTTTTCAAAAAAATCGCATCTGGAAGACTGCTGCGCAAATATGGTGTGATAAAAAATATTGCAACGATCTCCATTTTATTCTCTAGGGTCTCTGCTAAAAAAAAATATATAATGTTTGGGGGTTCCAAGTAATTTTCTAGCAAAAAAAATGATTTTATCTTGTAAACACCAAGTGTCAAAAATAGGCCCAGTCTTAAAGTGGATAAATGGACAACTTTGTGTAAAGCGCTACTTGGATTTTAGGCCTATGTGTGTGGCCAGGCTGTGAAAAAGTGTTACACATGTGGTATCGCCATACTCAGGAGGAATAGCAGAATGTATTTTGGGGTGCAATTTTTGCTATGTACATGCTATGTGTTAGAAATATTGCATAAATGGACAGCTTTGTGTAAAAAAAAATGTGTTTTCATTTTCTTTCCACATTTTCCAAAAACTTGTGGAAAAAAATGACATATTCAAAAGACTCATTATGCCTCAAAAATTATACGTTGGGCTGTTTGCTTTCCAAAATGGGGTCATTTTATGGGGGTTTCCATTGTCCTGGTGCTCCAGGGCCTTCAAAAGTGCGATAGGTTGTCAGGAAATTATATGTGTAATTTGTGCTCCTAGAATGCCGGACGGGGCTACTTGAATGTTAGGCCTCTGTATGTGGCCAGGCTGTGAAAAAGTCTCACACATGTGGTATCGCCATACTCAGGAGGAGTAGTAGAATGTGTTTTGGGGTGTAGTTGCAAGTATACATGTGCTGTGTGAGAGAAATAACCTGTTAATATGGCAATTTGTAAAAAAAAAAAAAAAAAAAAAAAAAAATCTTCATTTTGCAAAGAGTTGTGGGAAAAAATGACAACTTCAAAAAACTCTCCATGCCCCTTATTAAATACCTTGGAATGTCTACTTTCCAAAAAGGGGTCATTTGGGGGGTATTTGTACTTTCCTGACTTTTTAGTGTCTCAAGAAATGAGATAGGCCTTCAGTACATCAGGTGTGAGCAAGTGTGATCAATTTTCAATGATTCGCACCATAGCTTGTGGACTCTATAACTTTCACAAAGACCAAATAATATACACTTACTTGGGTTATTTTTACCAAAGATAAGTAGCAGTATAAATTTTTGCCAAAATTTGTGAAGAAAAATGACTAATTTGCAAAATTTTATGACAGAAACAAAGAAAAATTCGTTTTTTCACGATATTTTCAGTCTTTTTTTATTTATAGCACAAAAAATAAAAAACCCAGTATTGATCAAATACCATCAAAAGAAAGCTCTATTTGTGTGAAAAAAAGGACACAATTTTTGTATGGGTACAGTGTTGCATGACTGAGTAATTCTCAGTCAAAGTGTGAGAGCGCTGAAAGCTGAAAATCGGTCTGGGCAGGAAGGGGGTGAAAGTGCACTGTAGGCAAGTGGTTAAAAACAACATGCGGTATTATATACTCACAAAATAAAATGTGAAAGAGCGCATACAGTCCATGAACAGAAGCGACCCACTCACCACACAATACAGTCACAAGGAAAGGATGTATAAGCAGCCACAATGTCTGGATCACTGTGTGGCCAGCTGACAGGTGAAGAGCTGTGCTGGATGCCAGAAATCTCTGCTGCTCCTGCTCGGCTTGCTCAATCCTAAGGACAGCTCTCAGTGGATGATGGTCTCCTGTAAAAGTGGGGGTCGCAGGACACGTGTTGAGGACTCCTCTTCTTCAGCTAACCCCCACAGGCTACCTGCTCTTGTTTAAATAGACCGCAACAAGCTCCAAAACATGGGGCGGGGGCGGTAAGGCAGATTGACAGTGTGCTAATAAAATATTGGACGACATGGAAATTTTGATTACCCAGCAACAACAGCAACAATTATGTTTAGGATTGACTGACGTTCTGTAAGAACACATGCAGTATGTCACCGAGGCCTAATGTTATAAAAGAAAAAAAAAAAATGTACTTTATTTTATTAGAACTTTATTAGATACACTCTTGTTAGTATTTTGACCCTTCCAGGGATCTGTCACTTTACAATGGATGACATAAAAATGTGTCAATTTGCATAAAAACTCAACTCAAAGTGGTCATAAAGGCAGAAGTTTTTTTTTATCTTAATGCATTCTATGTGTACAGCAGCCCCCCTCAGCCCCCCTAATACTTACCTGAGCCCCATCTCTATCCAGCAATATGCACGAGTGCCTCGGCCATCCAGGTCTCTCCCTCCTAATTGACCTGTACCCAGCAGCGCCATTGGCTCCTGCTGCTGTCAGTCAAAGTCAGTTAGCCAATCAGGAGAGAGAGGGAGCGGGGCCAAACCACAGCTCTGTGTCTGAATGGACACACAGAGCTTCAGCTCGGGTGCCCCCATAGCAAGCTGCTTGCTGTGGGGGCACTTGACTGCAGGTAGGGGGTAGGAGCGCCGGCGAGGGACCCAAGAAAAGGAGGATCTGGGCTGCTCAATGCAAAACCATTGCACAGAGCAGGTAAGTGTAACATGTTTGTTATTTTTAAAGAAAAAAAAAAAAAAAAGGAGACTTTAGTAACACTTTAATGCAACCTACATAAAAAAAGCATAATAGATGCACATTAACACACTGAGGTGAGTTTTTATGTGCAATATTGTGTAAAAAGACCCTAAAAGTGAACCTAACTCACTTGCTTATGTTTGTGGCAAGGGCAAAGTCACCATTCCTGAACCACTAGAAAAAGGGAGAAGTGACAGGAATTTGTGTCAGCTAGCACTGCTAATTACCAATTTCCCGTTGGTGATTGTATGTCACAGTGAAAATTGAGACAGCTATTACAGTAACACTTGGCACCAAACTGTTGATACACTGGATATGACTGTAGGTGAGGTTTACTAATGGGAGTCTCTCTCTAATGTTGGAACTTTCTCAAAGCCCGTTGAAGAGGATGGAAAATCATAAGGGAGAGTTGCAAGGAAGCATAGTGTAACACTCAGAATGTCAATACAATAAAAAATGATGCAAAATGTTGTTATGAACCACAAATGTTACGAAAATCTACCACAAGAAATTTGGTGCATCTAAGCCAAAATTGTCAGCGTCATTAACTTCTATTTCAAATGTTTACTGTGAATTTTCTTTTACAAGCAGAAATAACTATTGAAACTGTTAGACTTACCTGCATAAACCATTCCCTGAAAATGGTATAGCCAGCAGAGGATTGCTGGATGCAGAGTAAGGTATTGGGCAATCCTTGTGCCGAAGGAGGGAAAGCATTGACTATAACATAATTGGAAACCGGCCAAGGATCAAATGTCAAAGCAAGAAATAAACTGATATTAGGTTTTAGAACTCTGTAAGCGTCTCAAAAAAAAAAACAACTGCTCTTTAGGGTTGGAGATCACGCTGGACTGACTCATTCTGTTGAGGGTCTGTGACTGAGTGATGGTTAGGGCGGGTTGGGATAGTTCAATCTCTGGAGCTCCGACCCAACTAAACGAAAGGATGGCGGTGGGCCCTTTTGGAGGGCTTGAGCTTGCTACTCCTAGGTGCGACCTCAAGGCAGAGTGAAGCAGTGTTAATTTTGGCAGCAAATTTCAATTTAGTTTTATTCTTAGTCTTAGGACTAAAATGGCATTTTAGTTTTAGTCCCATTTTAGTCTTCTGCAAGTGTTTTAGTTTTAGTCGTATTTAGTCAACTAAAACTCCAGTAGATTTTAGTCGACTAAAACGTCCTACATTTTAGTCGACTAAAACTCATTTTAGTCATCTAAATGTCATGGTCAGGTCAGAGAGGAGGCCTGTAATGCTGCTGCCTGCAGTCAGTGCACACAGTGCTGCTCAGAGTGCTGGATGGGGGTCTCAGGTTTAAGGGTGGTCTCTGGTCTGACTCTGAACTGAAGTTGTTGAACAGGATGGGCCGGGCGGGCCTCAGCGGCCTATATGCACGCACACAGTCCTGGATGGATGGCGGAATCGGATGCAATTGGTGACTGGTGAGTGGTCTGAGGGGACTCAGGGAGGCAGTAATAGCTGGCCTGGCTGTTAACTCAAAGTGGGTGCTCTGCTCTGGATGTGGTGGTGGCCGGGTGCCAGTGCCGTGTGATGAGTCGGGCCTGGCGCGTCTGGCTGTAGTGCTGCAGCTGCAGTGCTCTGGTGAGGTCAGGTGACTGGTCTCGAGTCGACTCTTTTGACGTCACGGGGCACGCCACGCCAGACGCCACACAGGCGGAGCTCTGTGAAAACTGAAAGTTGGGTAAACATCCCTGCCTCACATTCTCGTTTAGTTTTCGTTCGTTAACGAAAATGGATTTGATTTTCGTCATAGTTGTCGTCATTTGACGAAAATGTGCTATACTTTGCGTCTCGTTTTCGTCAGTTGAAAAATGCCGGTGACGAAAACGTTTTCGTTGACGCACATATTACCTGAATATTTAAATATTAGGGAAAAATATAAGAAAAGCCTTTTTCTTAATGGTTTAGTTTTCAGCAGCTTAGTAGATGCTCCTTACTTATGCGTATGCGGTGGTGCAATACATGTTTAAACTTTAATGTGCTATTATCACATGCTCTGGATGGAATTGTGTTGCCGATATAGAAATGGCCAGCAGAGGAGTGTTAATTTTGATGTCAATTTTTTATTTAGTTTTAGTTATAGTCTTATGACTAAAATGCCATTTTAGTTTTAGTCGTATTTTAGTCGACTAAAATTGTGTTAATTTAGTCGACGAAAACGTTTTAGTCGGTTTTAGTCGACGAAATTAACACTGGAGTGAAGGTGAATGTATATTTGTTTTATTGAAAACAAAACAACAAACAGTTGAGCCAATGCATTTCAGGGGAAATTGCCTCACCCCTTTATATGGGACCCCCATATAAAGGGGTAAAGTAAAATAGAGACTGTATTTAAAAAAAGTACATACATAGTATATTTTGCATAGTATTAAAAAGTTAATAAAAACAGCAAAAGTGAAGGAGCAGATACCTCTAAGACGATAACTGCCTTTGCGAAAGAAGCTGAGGGTAAAGATGGTGGACTGGCAAAGCATGTCTCCAGACCTAAACCCTATTGAGCTTCTATGGGACGTCTTTAAATGGAAGGTGGAGGAGCGTAAGCTCTCTAACATCCACCAGCTCTGTGATGTTGTCATGGAGGAGTTGAAGAGGACTCCAGTGGCAACCTGTGAAGCTCTGGTGAACTCCATGCCCAAGAGGGTTAAAGCAAATGCTGGAAAATAATGATGGCCATACAAATTATTGACGCTTTGGGCCCAATTTGTACATTTTAACTTATGGGGTGTACTCACTTTTGTTGCCAGCAGTTTATACATAAATGGCTTTGTGTTGACAGCAAATTTGTACTGTTATACAAGCTGTACACTCACTGCTTTACACTGTAGCAAAGCGTCATTTCTCCAGTGAAAAAATATAATAAAATATTTTAAAAAATGTGAGAGACGTACTCACTTTTGTGGGATGAGTGAGTGACAGTACATGGTAATAGTAGTTAGTGGGTACTTGCAGAGATTTGCTTGTAGTAGGCACTGTGTCTGTCTGTGGCTGAGCCCAGGTGGAAGCATTCGGCTGCAGTATAGAGCAAAGCCGCTGCTTCCATGTATGGCTCCTCCTGTCAAAGGCGGAGTGCATCTGATACGGCTCCATTCTAGTAAAGGAGAGCTGAGCCAGAAGTCTGGATACCGCAGGGAGACATGGGGCAGCCCGGCAGACTTGGAAAGCAGAAAAATACGGCCACAATAACAATACCGTGTGTATGCGATACCGCGATATAACGCATTACCGATAAGCGGCATATCTCTACAGCTAACACTTTATAATCAGTTACAGCAAACAGTTATTTTCTTTTTGGGACAAAGGTTTTACATAAATAAAAATGGATCATTGTCGGCACCCCTGTCAGTGCTAGATGGTTAGTCCCATCCCTGTAAACTGATACATCTGGAAGAGAGCTTGTTCTTTTGAAAAACAACAGACTTAAGGCTCGTACACACGTACCGATTGTCGGCCGTAAATGTTCGGCCAACGTCCGATCGGCCGATTGTCGGCTTGTTAGTATGATGCTTCCGACAACCGACTGCGACTTTTCGGCCGAACAAAATCTGGTCTGCATGCTATAAAATTTTTGTTGGCCAACAACAGAACGGCCGATTGTTCCTCAGTCAGTACAGATTTCGGCCGACAAACATCAGATGAGCAAGACTGGGCATGCTCAGAGAAGAAAAAACACACGAAAAGTAGACCAGAACATGACATCACTTCTGCAGTTGGTTGTTGTTGGCCGACAAAATTTGTGTGCAGTCTAGAGCACATTTCAACCAACACAACAACACTGGACAAAAGACGGCCGATCGTTCGGCCGACAATCGATGCGTGTGTACGGGGCTTAACTGGCCAGATCGCCAGATGAAAATAGAAGAATTAAAGCCTAAAAAAAAGATAAATAATACAGCCATCACATCTAAGAATTGGTATGCTGCAATATAATAAATGTTTGCTTTTGGGTTTAATACTGCTTTATTTTATTTAAGCAGAATCTGCTGCACATCCATAAAGTTACCAGAATGGGTAGTAGGCATTTTTAATTGGGCACAGGCCATTTTAAAGAGTCATATCTTTAGAAAACAATTGGTAGGGATTTTTCGAATGCCCCCAATAGAATGCTGTTAACTTGTACTAAAACTCTCTTCTTAAACATCTGCTATAAGGAAAATGTTTGTCTTGTTTTTTATGATTTTTTTTTGTTCAAAATGTTGGCTTGCATGAACATATTTTTAGGTTTCATTAAATCCCTTCTCATTACCCTAGCAATATTTTTCCTACTCTTTCTGTGGAAATAAATTGATAGAACTCGAAGTATCTAAACTCACTGTCACAAGAGAAGTAAACTTTCTGTACCTTTCCTAACTTCCTCTTGCAAAAACACAGCAGAAGTGTTTCTGTGTACATCCGGAAAGGCTGCTAGCAAGAGTGATAACATTTTTGCCCACAAGACTTCTTTGCATTTATTCTTTCCTTGTTGAAAGCAAAACAGTTTCTTACTAAATAAATACTTTTTTTATTTTTTTTATTGAGCTAATACTATTGCAATGATTTGCTTGCTGTTTCTACTTACACTGCAGTTTTACAAATACTTTAGCTGCATCAAAAGGGTTGACTTTTGGGACTCTCTGATCATGATGTAAACCCCTGCTTCAGGCCTATCTGTTGTGGTGTTTTTTTTTTTTTTTTTTTTAACACTTTTATTGCCACATGCATTTAATCATACAGAGACCTATCGGTTAATAGAGAAGCAAAGCTAGTATTTTGAGAAACCGGAGGCACACTAAAGAGAATGGTTCATGGTGCATATATAGCGTGGCCAGTTATTACATAAAGAATGGGAGTGAACCTAATCCTACCTGCTGTATACACTTCATGCATACTGTATAACAAAGATGCATATAAACATTAGGACAAAGCATCATTATGCTTCCACTCACTACTCTTCCATTACATTGCTTTTTTGCACACAGAATTTAAACATAGAACATTTACTTTGTCTGAGCCTAAATTAAAGAATAACATGATTAAAACAGTTGGGAATTATTTAGCAACTCGCAGCTGTTAAGACAATTATATAATGAACAATATATTGTTTGAAATGTAGGGCTCAGGGATCACTATCAGGGCCGGACTGGGAATAAAAACCAGCCCTGGAAATAATTTCATACCAGCCCCAGTGGCGTAGCGTGGGCTGTCAGCACCCAAGGCAAGTAATTTGCGCCCCTAACCAGCGGACATTTAGCGCTCTCTGGGTCCCTACCACTCATACAGAATTAAAACCCCTTATGGTACATTTTAGGATTCACCACTCCTCTCAGCACTTCTCTTTGTTCTCCTTTCTTTCCCCTTTATCTCTCTCTATGCTAATTTCTTGTTTTTTTTTTCCATCTCTCTCTCTCTCTCTCTCTCTCTATTTGGCTTTCTTGTTCTTTCTCTCCCTTTTTCTTTGTTCCTCCCCCTCTTTTCCTCTCTTTTTATTCCTTCTCTTACTCCTTGTTGGGGTTTGGGGGGCTGGGAGAGCGGGCTCCAGGGACAGCCCAGCTTGGAGGCCATAGGCTCTAGGAACAGCCCAGCTTTCCCCCCTCCTCGCTATCTAATACACTGCTGACCCCCCCCCCCCTTCCCGATATCTATATAATACACTGCTGATCCCCCTTTCCCACTATCTAATACACTGCAGACCCCCTTCCCCACTATCTAATACACTGCAGACCCCCCTTCCCCACTATCTAATACACTGCTGACCCCCCTCCCCACTATCTAATACACTGCAGACCCCCCCCCCCCTTCCCGATATCTATATAATACACTGCTGATCCCCCCTTCCCGCTATCTAATAAACTGCTGACCCCCTCCCCACTATCTAATACAGTGCAGACCCCCCTTTCCCACTATCTAATACACTGCAGACCCCCCTTCCCCACTACCTAATACACTGCTGACCCCCCTCCCCGCTATCTAATACACTGCTGACCCCCCCCCCCCTTCCCGATATCTATATAATACACTGCTGATCCCCCTTCCCGCTATCTAATAAACTGCTGATCCCCCTTCCCACTATTTAATACACTGCTGACCCCCTTCCCCACTACCTAATACACTGCTGACCCCCCTCCACACTATCTAATACACTGCAGACCCCCCTTCCCCACTATCTAATACACTGCAGACCCCCTTCCCCACTATCTAATACACTGCAGACCCCCCTTCCCCACTATCTAATTCACTTCTGACCCCCCCTCCCCACTATCTAATACACTGCTAACCCCCCTCCCCACTATCTAATACACTGCTGACCCCCCTTGCCCACTATCTAATACACTGCTGACCCCCCCTCCCCACTATCTAATACACTGCAGACCCCCCTTTCCCACTATCTAATACAGTGGTTCCCAAAGTGGGGGTCGCGACCCCCCGGGGGGTCGCGGAGTGGGGAGCGGGGGGTCGCGAGATGATTTACAGAAACTTTTTTTTATTATTTTTAATGCGAGTTAATGCGAGACACGGCAGGCAAAAACATTGTTTTTTTTTTTACTGGTCAATTTTGAGATTTTTGGATATTTGTCTTCAATAACATGTCTTCTTTCAGACTGTGGTGAAAAAAAAAGTCCGAAATACACATTTAGGTCTTTATTTTATTACACTTTGTCTGTTTGCGTCTGTAGATTTCGCGTAAATAGGAAATAGAAACCCTTTATTATAAAAAAAATAGGTGGCTCTTAACGTTTTTCTGGCATAGCGGTGCACGGCAAATATTTAATGCATTCAATGAAAATATTCAATGGTATTCAGTGCAAAACAAAAATGAAAAATACAATTAGCCAATAAAATAAACAAATTATTGTGGCATTAATTAGCCCATAAACAATATTTATTGTAAAGCCTAAACAAATTTGTTTAAAGAAAGAGGCCGCTCACTCTAACGTTAACCAGATAAATGTTAGCTTTTATGAAGCGCATATCCAAGTGTTTGTGCGGAGTGGAGCGCGCACTATATGACATGGATAGAGGCGCCGCTGCCATCACTCGCATTTTCCTATCAACAGTGGAAACAACTTAAAATACTTCATTTCTGGTCGGCAGCTTGTTCGTATTCTGTCTGTAAGCATTTCACAGTTATGGATGTATTTGTTTTTGTCCATAATTTGTTAATAAAATAGCCTGGCTTAGCGATTGTGTTCCTTTTTGTTTTAGCTCTGTCAGTATGTAACCAAATCGCAAATCTTACATACGAGGGGGAGGGGTCGGGGTCGCGGGTCGTCAGCAATCTAATATTGGGGGTCGCGGTCTGAAAAGTTTGGGAACCCCTGATCTAATACACTGCAGACCCCCTTTCCCACTATTTAATACACTGCTGACCCCCTTCCCCACTATTTAATACACTGCTGATCCCCCTTCCCGCTATCTAATACACTGCTGACCCCCCTCCCCGCTATCTAATACACTGCTGACCCCCCTCCCCACTATCTAATACACTGCAGACCCCCCTTTTCCACTATCTAATACACTGCAGACCCCCTTCCCCACTATCTAATACACTGCAGACCCCCCTTCCCCACTACCTAATACACTGCTGACCCCCCTCCCCACTATCTAATACACTGCAGACCCCCCTTTCCCACTATTTAATACACTGCTGACCCCCTTCCCCACTATCTAATACACTGCTGACCCCCCTCCCCACTATCTAATACAGTGCAGACCCCCCTTTCCCACTATCTAATACACTGCAGACCCCCTTCCCCACTATCGAATACACTGCAGACCCCCCTTCCCCACTATCTAATACACTGCTGACCCCCTTCCCCACTATCTAATACACTGCTGACCCCCCTCCCCACTATCTAATACACTGCAGACTCCCCTTCCCCACTATCTAATACACTGCAGACTCCCCTTCCCCACTATCTAATACACTGCTGATCCCCCTTCCCACTATTTAATACACTGCTGACCCCCTTCCCCACTATCTAATACACTGCTGACCCCCCTTTCCCACTATCTAATACACTGCAGACCCCCCTTTCCCACTATCTAATACACTGCAGACCCCCTTCCCCACTAATACACTGCAGACCCCCCTTCCCCACTACCTAATACACTGCTGACCCCCCTCCCCACTATCTAATACACTGCAGACCCCCCTTTTCCACTATCTAATACACTGCAGACCCCTCTTCCCCACTATCTAATACACTGCTGACCCCCCTTCCCCACTATCTAATACACCTCTGACCCCCCCTCCCCACTATCTAATACACCTCTGACCCCCCCCCTCCCCACTATCTAATACACTGCTGACCCCCCTCCCCACTATATAATACACTACTGACCCCCTCACACCCCCTCAATACAATGTTCATTCCCCCCTCCCCCTAATACAATGCTGCTCCCCCCCATGGCCCCCTCCCCCTAATACAATGCTGATCCCCCAGCCCTCTCCCCCTAATATAATGCTGTTTCCCCCCTTCCCCCTAATACAATGCTGTTCCCCCTCCCCCTAATACAATGCTGTTCTCCCCCCAGCCCCTCCCTTTAATACAATGCTGTTTCCCCCTCCCCCTAAATTTGGGGGGGAATCAGCATTGTATTAGGGGGGAGAGGGCCGGGGAACAGCACTGTATTAGGAGGAGGAGGGATCAGCATTGTATTAGGGGCCCTAATGCAATGCTGATCCCACCCTAATATAATGCAGTCCCCCACCCCGGCCCTCTCCTCCTAATACAATGCTGATCCCCCCTGGTCCCCTCCCCCTAATACAATGCTGTTCTCCCCAGCCTCCTCCCCCTAATACAATGCTGATTCCCCCCCTCCCCCTAATACACTGCTGATCTCCCTCCCATCCCCCTAATATACTGCTGACCCCCCTCCGGCCCCCTCCCCCTAATAAAATGCTGATCCTCCCCTAATACAATGCTGACCCCCTCCCCTAATACAATGCTGCCCCCCAGGCCCCTGCCCCCTTATACAATGCTGATTCCCCCCCTCCCCCTAATACAATGCTTTTCCACTCCTCCTAATACAATGCTGACCCCCTCCCCCTAATACAATGCTGTCCCCCCCCAGCTTCCTCCTCCTAATACAATGCTGAACCCCCTCCCCCTAATACAATGCCGTCCCCCCAGCCTCCTCCTCCTAATACAATGCTGCCTCCCATCCCGGTCCCCTCCCCCTTATACAATGATCAGCATTGTATTAGGGGCCCTAATACAATGCTGATTCTCCCCCCCCCCCCCCAAATGCAATACAAGAGCCCCTTTACTCTTACCTGGCTGGCTGTCTACAACAGGGCAGCTCAGGCTCCGCTCACTCAGTCAGTTGTAACCTGCTGCTGGCTGCTGCGATGATGCTGGCACCTGGCGTCTGTGTGGGAGGGAAAGGAGGGATCGGATGCCGACACCATCATGCAGTTAAGGAGATCTGCCGCCGACCGCTGGATATGATGTCATGCCGCTCACAGCAGCTGGCGTAGGAACCCGGCGCTGGAGTGCAGCGGGTCTGCAGCGGCCATCAGCGGCCCCATCTCAAAGCCGCCCCAGGGCCGGCGACCTGCCGGGAAATTTTCCGGTATCCCGGTAGGCCAGTCCATCCCTGATCACTATTAAGTATATTCTACCATATAGAGTTCAGGGGACAGGACTATGTAATATACAGCATACCGTTTAGTATGTCCTGGGGTATATAATGTACAACATGGCAAATAGCATGCTGTTGTCAGGACTGTGTAATGTGCAGCATAGCATGTACAGTGCAGCAGTCAGGACTGCAAATTACAACATAGTGTATACAATGCATCAGATAGGATGGTGTAATGCACAATATAGTTTTTACAGTGCAGCAAATATAGAGCATACAGTGCTGCTGTCGGCAGGGCTGCTGTTAGAAATCACGGGGCCCTGTACAACCTCCCTGGCAGCCCCCCCCCCCCCCCGAATATATCAAGACAATAATATTTTCACTTACATTATTATTAGCGGACATTGGCGGCTGGTGCTCCATGGGTCGGGGGGGGGGGCGGCAGACGCCTGATCCCTGTCACAGATCCCTGTGACAATAGCGAATATTCATTCGCTATTGTCACACAACTGGGTGGGCTCACTGCGCCCAAGCCCACCCTTTTTTTTTCTTATCACTCTGAATGAGCTCTCTCTTGCCATCTTCCCATCTAGAAAGGTAACCTATTAGAGCCTCTGGCTCTAATCGCATGCTAAAAAAAAAAAAAAAAAAAAAAGCCCCATTGAACTTCATGAAAAGGATTGGTTGGTGAAAGTAGGGAGTTAATGGTTAAGACCGCATCCCGAAACAAAAAAGGCCAAAGGAGAACCCCCAATGGGACTTTTAAGGTCTTAGACAATCATTTGCTGCTAAAGTAGCAGTGAAAAAATAGTGGTAATGATGTTTTTTATAAAAAAAATAAGTTTTATTACAAAGATAATAAAAAGACAAAAAAAGACATATATATATATATATATAACATGTAAAGACAAAACCATAGGGTGGCTAACCCAAAAATGACCACATCATGTAAATAGGGTACATAATAGCAAAACAGACAAATGCCGTAGAAATAGATACTCTATGCTCTAAATATTTTTGGTGTCTTATTTTTGCCCCTTTTTGTTTTGTTTCACTAGAGGTACTATATACTCCACACAATAATGTACAATAATGAAGACGGATAACCTCCAGAAATGCGTCAGATGTATCTATTTCTACGTCATTTGTCTGTTTTGCTATTATGTACCCTATTTACATGATGTGGTCATTTTTGGGTTAGCCACCCTATGATTTTGTCTTTACATGTTATATATATATATATATATATATATATATATATATATATATGTGTTTTTTTTGTCTTTTTATTATCTTTGTAATACATTTTTTTTTCTATTGACAGCACGCCTGTCACCTGAGTGGGAAAAAGTTGGCTGACTGAACTTGCCTACCCTGTCTTATTGACACCCTGTTGGCCTTCATAGCCCTCTCTATTGATCTACTTACAGGCTTTCCATCTGACCGTTCTGTGTAGGGGTCTCACCGGAGGTGACCCCCTTTACACTACATATGCACAACTGCAAACGCAGATGCACTGACTCTCAGCTTTTTTTGTGGCATGCTACTGAACTTGTTATGTTTTTTGTTCTTAATTCTCCTTTTTTTCCCTTTTTTCTTTAACAACCGTCAATTTTCATGGATGCATGTTCTACACCGTCAAAGCTGACACTGTGTGGCCCTCCGTGGGATGGTCAGGTGGCTGGTCGCCTTCTCTGTGCCCTGGTAGCATCCGATCGTCCGGGAGGAGTCCGAGGTTGAGCTCAGGCGGCTTCCGAGTCGGGACAGCTGGGGAGATGCAGAGAACTTGTGATGGCGGCGGCCGGCAGCGCCTGACGTCACGGGTAGTCCTGGTCTGGTAGGCGTGTCCGGTTCTCACAACATGTTTCGGAGTCTGCGCTGGATGCCGTGGTGAAGCATGCGCACTCCTTTGTCAAGTGTCCGGATATGGGGTAACAGGAGGAGTTTATGTAGGAGGTAAAGGGGGCGTGAATCATATTAAAAGCGGCAATGTTCTTAAGGAGGCGATGCTCTCGGTGGACAATAGGGGAAATAAAATACAAGGTTAAAATGTCCAGGAGTAGGAAAGTCCATGTTGAACATTTAGGGGATCAAAAGGAATGTAAAAATACCATCTCTTAACAACCCTAATGGATCGGTCTGTAACATATGGGGCAGAAATAATTAGTTAAAACAATATACCCAAAGCACATTCTTATGGGGTACATGGGAAAAGGACCATCTCTTAGTAACGCTGGTGGGGTGGTCTGTAGCATATGGGGCAGGAGTGAATTGTTAAAAAGCAATATACCCAAAGCACATTCTTATGGGACACATAGGTGAATGTTTTGGGCTATGCAATAAAAAGCGACAATATGCGGCTTATGTAAATTAGTATGGACATATGCCGATCATAGGCGATGGAAAATATAGGGTCTAGTATTAAAGTTTGATAGCGGCTGGGAGGTACTGGTGGCTAGAGAGGAAGGTGTACCAGTGGGTCATTAAAGGTATGGGTTGTGGTAGTTTTGTTTGGAGACGGGGGGGGGAAGGAAACGTAGGAGTGGAAAAAGGGGGGGGGGAAGGGAGGGGAGGGAGGAACAAAAGGGGAGGGGGGGGCGTGGGGGTATATACTTACAGGTGATGTTCTTGATGGGCAAAATTATATAAGATATAAATGACCTGAAATAAGGACAACAAGAGGTTAAGAAAGTCTAGGTCGTGTAGGCTAGAGAATAGTATTTATGTCTAGTTCCTCGTTAAGTCCGGTGGGGCTGAGTGTATCCAAGGTGTATATCCAGAACGTTTCGCGTTCACATAGTAACGCGAAACGTTCTGCTGGCGGTAAGGTGTTGGGGATGGATTCGAGGACCCACACTTTGAGTCCAGCGGTGGATTGATGATGGAATTCTAGGAAGTGTCGTGGGACACTATGGAGGTCGCACCCTGTCTCGATATAACGCCTGTGTCTTCCGAAGCGTTGCCTGAGGGGGCAGATGGTGCGGCCCACATATAGCTGGGGGCATGGGCAGGATAGGCAATAGACTACGTAGTCAGTGGAACAGTTGTAGAAGTCCTTAAAGCTGTAGGTGATGTCCTTGTGTGTGAAGGATTTCTGACCATGTTGGATGAAGGCGCAGGTTTTGCATAGTGCCTTTTTACATTGAAAGATCCCTTTCAATGGTATAAGGCAGAGGGGATTGGACTTGGGATTTTTGAGCTTGTTGGGTGCAATTTTGGCTTTGAGTGATGGGGCCTTGCGGTATGTGATTCGGGGTTTATCCATAATGTTTGCTGAGAGGAGGGGGTCCTGTCTGAGAATGCCCCAATGTCTGGAGAAGATACTCTCCATTTTTTTGTGTTTCCCATGAAATTGGGTGATGAAGCAGACTGCAGTTGTAGGTTGAGTGTTTTCTTTTTTGGGGGGTTTTTCAGGTAAGTATGTGGTGTATGCTGTATCTATTAGATCATCTGGGTAGCCTTTATCTTGAAATTTATTTTTAAGATGGATGCTATGGGTGTGATAATCAGTTTCTCTAGTACAGTTTTGTCGTAGACGGCAAAACTGGCTTTTGGGGATATTGTTGATCCATAATGGGTGATGGCAGCTTTCGTAATGAAGGTAAGAGTTTCCTGCAGTGGGTTTTGTGTAGTTGCATGATATGATTGAGTTACCATCGTGGCTGAGTTCTAGGTCTAGGTAGGCCAGTCTGTCCTGGTGCCATGCGTGGGTGAATGATAAACTGAAGGGATTGTTATTGCAGTGGTCTACAAAGTTTTGGATGGTGCTGGGCGGACCGTCCCAGATGATGATGAGATCATCGATGTACCGGCCATAAAATACCAGGTGTTTTGTGTATGGGTTGTTGTGCCAGATGGAAGTGTTTTCCCATAGGCCCATTATCAGGTTGGCATAAGAGGGGGCAAAATTGGCGCCCATGGCGGTGCCGGTGGTTTGTAGGTAATAGGTTTGTTGGAATAGAAAATAATTGTGGGTTAAGCAGAATTTTATGGCGTCAGTGATGAATAGGGCTTGTGCCGGGTTGATAAGGTTGTCCAGTGATAGGAAGTGTTGGAACTGGGGGATGGAGGTATATAGAGACGTGACGTCTAGGGACAGACAGAGATAGTGCTCCTCCCAGGTGTAAGGTTGGAGGAGCTCCATGAGGTGGGCCGAGTCTCTGATGTAGGAGGGGAGGGATTGGGCCAATGGTTGGAGGAATGTGTCAGCAGTACCTCCCAGCCGCTATCAAACTTTAATACTAGACCCTATATTTTCCATCGCCTATGATCGGCATATGTCCATACTAATTTACATAAGCCGCATATTGTCGCTTTTTATTGCATAGCCCAAAACATTCACCTATGTGTCCCATAAGAATGTGCTTTGGGTATATTGCTTTTTAACAATTCACTCCTGCCCCATATGCTACAGACCACCCCACCAGCGTTACTAAGAGATGGTCCTTTTACATTCCCATGTACCCCATAAGAATGTGCTTTGGGTATATTGTTTTAAATAATTATTTCTGCCCCATATGTTACAGACCGATCCATTAGGGTTGCTAAGAGATGGTCTTTTTACATTCCTTTTGATCCCCTAAATGTTCAACATGGACTTTCCTACTCCTGGACATTTTAACCTTGTATTTTATTTCCCCTATTGTCCACCGAGAGCATCGCCTCCTTAAGAACATTGCCGCTTTTAATATGATTCACGCCCCCTTTACCTCCTACATAAACTCCTCCTGTTACCCCATATCCGGACACTTGACAAAGGAGTGCGCATGCTTCACCACGGCATCCAGCGCAGACTCCGAAACATGTTGTGAGAACCGGACACGCCCACCAGACCAGGACTACCCGTGACGTCAGACGCTGCCGGCCGCCGCCATCACAAGCTCTCTGCATCTCCCCAGCTGTCCCGACTCGGAAGCCGCCTGAGCTCAACCTCGGACTCCTCCCGGACGATCGGACGCTACCAGGGCACAGAGAAGGCGACCAGCCACCTGACCATCCCACGGAGGGCAACACAGTGTCCACTTTACTCAACCACAGATGTGAGTTTTCCCTTACCCAGCCTGTTGTTAACTAATAAAACTTTTTTATACAGCACTCCAGTGGCGCTTCTCCCCTCATTCCTTATGCACACTACGAGCCGCTTCGCTCAGCCGGATAGCAGCCCTGAGTGCTGCCCTGCCCAGTAACTGTTTTTATTTCCCCCTCCCCCCACTCATCCACCGGGACAAGTGGATTCTACTTCCCACTCACCTCCCCTTTGCACCGAGGACAGCCTAACATCGACCAGCACAGAGACTGGAATATCTTACCCCATCCCAAGGCTCCTCCAACGTGCTTCCCCTTTTATGTGCCAGTATCTTACCGTCTCTTATCCCACTGCCAACCCCCACCACCTGCCACTACAGAGAGTCGCACCCCCTGTGAGCGCTGATTTACATATATTTTTATCTCCAGTGTTCTGAAGCAGAACTTTCTGGCTGCCACAGGACAGAGTGCTCTCTCCTATTGATATACATGCCCCTATCCATTTTGGTTTGGCATCCCCTTATAGCCATACCGTAACCCCTCACGGGAGATACAAGGCAGTTCCACCCCCACTCCACATCTACAGTTGGCATTTCTATACCTGCAATACCTATGTATGTAACTTATACTGCTGTGATTTTGTATTGATCTGTTCCCTTAATCCTCCATCTGTTCCCAACACTGTGATTGTTCTCTGTTATATTGTTATATTGTTGCCACATATACATATATACCACTGTATATGCGCGACACATATGGATGCATGAGTATACATATGCACATGTGTATATATATGCGTAGTTTACCTCCTATTCCCAGTCATTTGATTTTAGGCCCACTTACCTGAGATATCTCATTGCAAGCGGCTCCATACCACCCCAATCACTTCACCCACCTGCAGCCCCTCCCCCCTCGCTTCCCCCTCCCCCCCCCCCCAGTCACTATTTTACCCTCATACCCCTGACCCAGCCCCAGTTATAGAGGCCCTTACCAGTCCCAACATCCATCTTCCATTGACCTTTAGCCTATACCCAATTACATCGGACTACCCACTAGACTGGTTTCACCATCACCCAGTACATAACATGGATCTCCTAGATGAGATAGAATTAAACAAGTATAACACCCTTGATAAACTATACACCACGTTACCCAGTCATCTCTTCTCTGCCACCCCCACCCTCCCCAGAGCCACAAGACAAACATTATGTGGCTCCTTCAAAAAATTAGAAAGGTTACATAGTTACATAGTTGGCGAGGTCGAACAAAGACAAAAGTCCATCCAGTTCAACCTGTGTAGATGTGTGTGGCTGTAATCATCTTGCATACCCCTGAATGTTCTGATCCTTGAGATGTACGTCTAAGAGTCTTTTGAAAGCCACCATACTACCCGCAGAAACCACCTCATGTGGTAGAGAATTCCACAATCTTGTAGCCCTAACAGTAAAGAACCCCCCACGTTGCCTGAGGTTAAAACGCTTCTCCTCTAATCGCATTGTATGCCCCCGAGTTCTCATGCAATCCCTTCGACTGAACAGCTTTTTTTCTAAGCCTAGATCCCCATTTAGATATTTAAAAATTGCTATCATGTCCCCCCTCAGGCGTCTCTTCTCCAGGGAGAATAAATCAAGCGATTGCAGACGCTCCTCATAATCAAGGTCCTCCAATCCCCTAATTAGTTTAGTTGCCCTTCTCTGGACTCTCTCCAGCTCCAACACATCCCTTCTGAGGACTGGTGACCAGAACTGGACCGAATACTCCAGATGCGGTCGGACCAGAGTTTTATAAAGTGGAAGGATTATAGTCTTATCTCTGGAATACATCCCTTTCTTTATGCATGCTAATATTCTGCTAGCCTTGGCAGCTGCCGCTTGACATTGCATGCTGTTGCCTAGTCTATCATCAACCAAGACTCCCAGATCCTTCTCCATTTTTGATTCTCCCAAGGGTTCCCCTCCTAACGTGTATTGTGCTTTTATGTTTCTAGTCCCCAAGTGTAAAACCTTACATTTCTCCACGTTAAACCTCATTTGCCATGTCTTTGCCCACTCCGTTATTTTGTCCAGGTCATTCTGTAGGATATCTGCTTCATGCTGTGCTGTTATTGCCCTGCCTAATTTTGTGTCATCTGCAAAAACTGATATTGAACTACTGATCCCGTCCTCAATGCTGTTTATGAATAAATTGAACAAGGTTGGTCCCAGGACTGAGCCTTGGGGGACCCCGCTTACTACCTGACCCCGCTTACTACCTATGCGCTGTTTATTACCACCCTTTGGACACGCCCTTTTAGCCAGTTCCGTATCCAAGAGCAAACCCTGCTGTCGATACCTGCAGACCTTATTTTATAAATTAAGCGCTTATGGGGAACTGTATCAAACGCCTTAGCAAAATCCAGGTACACCACATCCACTGGTCTGCCCCTATCTAGCTCACAGCTCACCTCCTCGTAGAATGTTAAGAGATTGGTTTGACAAGAACGCCCATTTGTAAACCCGTGCTGGTTACTACTGATGATGCTGTTGTCCTTAGCAAACTCTACGATATAGTCCCTTATCATCCCCTCCAGAAGTTTACATACTACTGATGTCAGACTGACAGGCCTATAATTTCCCGGTATATGCCTCTGACCCTTTTTGAATATCGGAATCACGTTAGCTTTCCTCCACTCCCCTGGTACATCTCCTGTCCTAATACTGTCCGCAAAGATCAGGAACAGTGGTCTGGATATAACCTTACTGAGTTCCTTGAGTACTCTCGGATGTATGCCATCCGGGCCTGGTGATTTGTTTGTGTTGAGTTTATCCAGCCTTTCCCTGATTTCACCCTCTGTTAGCCATAGTGGCAAGTCCTGTGTATTACTACTAACTATACAGTCATGGTCAGTGTACCCCTCCGATTCCTGTGTAAAGACTGATGAGAAAAAAGCATTCAGCACGGTTGCTTTTTCAGTGTCCTCTGTAACCATCCTCCCATCATTGTTAATTATGTGTGCAATATGCTCTGCCCTAGTTTTTTTGCTGTTGATATACTTAAAGAATTTCTTTAGGTTTTTTTTGCTATCCTCCGCTATTTGTCTCTCAAAGTCTATTTTAGCCATCTTGATTTTGTGTTTACACTTCCTATTTGCCTCCTTGTATTGGTCGAAAGCCAATACTGTGCCCTCTGATTTATATTTCCTGAAGGCCAATTTTTTTCCCCTAATAAGTTTTTTAACGCTCCGGTTTAGCCAGCCAGGTTTGGCTTTGTCCCTTCTAAATTTATTTCCCATAGGAATGCACTGCAAGATGCCTTTGCTTAATATGTTCCTAAAGCATTCCCATTTTTCCTCTGTGGTCAGGGATCCCAGGGTTCGGTCCCAGTTTACCCTTTCCATCAACAAGTACAATTTTGGAAAGTTTGCCCTTCTGAAGTTAAGGGTTCTTATGTTCCCCACTTGCCTTGCTATATTGTTATTTACGCTAAATGTGATCATCCTGTGATCGCTAGAGTCCAGGTTGTCCTGGACTCCTACCTCCGAGATTAGGTCTGGGTCATTAGTTGATGGTTGATCCACTCAGCCAACACACACTGGTGGGACAACTTCTTTCTCTCCAAGTACATCTCTAGTAGCATCACACCCAGAGGCCTCAGAATATTGACCACCTGTTCCTTCCTCGATTCCACTCACCTCAAAGAATGGCAAGGGATAGCCGAATTCTGTACTGTTAAGTTCCTAGCAGTCCTTTCAAAACAAAGAGTAATCAAATATGAAGAATCAGTCCACCACATTCAAATACTGACACAAAACATTCTCTCATACGAACAGAATGTACCAAACTCCTGGCTAGAGATACTAAAGCGGAACACCCAAAAACAAGAAGACCACCTAATTAAAATCAAATTGGGTAAATTCACACGAGACCTACAAGATTACCAAACCAACAAAATATTTACCTGGAAGGACCATTCACACATTCCGTCCCTATTAGACCCGGATTTGGATCTCACCAAAAACTTCCGATTAAATAATAAAAAAACATCCCCCTTACCCCGGAAATCCTTACCCACCACCAGTGGCCCCATCAGACCCACCAAACCCATATCATCAGGTTCCCCACACCAGCCCCTCAAATCAAAGAAAAATCTACCCACTAAGCTGAACCCCAAACATGGATCAGCTTTACACACCACCACAACGCCTACTCATCCCACCTCTCAGTGCCCCAATAAGCTCACCCCCAATAAACCCCAACAACCCATCCAGCAGTCCCAAACCTCCCAGCCCCCCAACCCCAACCTACTCTGTACAGCCAACCCACCACCCACTACACCCTCCAAAGACACACACATCATTGTTGGAGACTTTGGAGTAGGTGATATACCCATACCCTCCAATCCCGGCTCTATTTCTTTTTTAAAAGTAGGCCCCCCCCCCGAAAACAAAGACTCAAACGAAAACACACAGAAGAGGGTGTAGAGGCGGACGCAGAATCAATAAAAACAAACTCCCGAAACTGTGAAAATCTTCAATTTGTCCTCATACCAACTTTCCACCAAAGACCTCTCCCTCCTCAGCAGAGGCCTTTCATTTGCACCCACCATAGCCCCCAACTCATTTCAGCTGTTCAAAGATCTTCATAAATTCATCCGGAAACTTACACTCACCAGACACTTTAACATACAGTCTAACAAAAACAGTAACCCCCCTCCACCAACTCCCACCAATATCTAGGTGCCTGACAGCACACAAGTCACACACCAAAATTCCTCGTTCATCAGTTCCGTCAATGACTTAGACTACTCAACCTACACAGACGACTCATTCATTGACATAGATTCAGAACTACTACTCTATACTCAACATCCCCAGACCTCCCCACCCATACAACATACAACACTGCGACCCAAATCCTTATTCAACCCTACCCGATCCAAAGGGCCTTATATTGAATCCTTTTATAGGATGGTGTTCGCCGACCTTCAAAAAATGTGCGACTCTAACAGCCAAACCCACCGCCAGAGAATACCACACAACCTCAGTCATGGAGAAAGACAGTCCCTCAAAACCCTTACGCAAAACACAGAGATCATTATCAAACCGGCAGACAAAGGCGGCGGCATAATTATACAAAATAAATCAGATTATGTCGACGAAGCCCTTCGTCTTCTCTCAGATAGAAACACTTATTCCACCTTATCCAAAGATCCACTACCAGAATTCCAAGCTGACTTGGAAAAACTCATCACTGCAGCCAGCCATGACAAAATCATAGAACCGAAGGAAGCCAACTTCCTAAAAAGAAGTTTCTACAAAACACCATATTTTTATCACCTCCCCAAAATTCACAAACACCCCACCATTCCCCCAGGCAGACCCATAGTCGCCGCTATGGATAGTGTCCCCAGCGGACTCTCTCAATATGCTGACACATTCCTCCAACCATTGGCCCAATCCCTCCCCTCCTACATCAGAGACTCGGCCCACCTCATGGAGCTCCTCCAACCTTACACCTGGGAGGAGCACTATCTCTGTCTGTCCCTAGACGTCACGTCTCTATATACCTCCATCCCCCATGAGGTGGGCTTGACCGCAGTTCAACACTTCCTATCACTGGACAACCTTTTCAACCCGGCACAAGCCCTATTCATCACTGACGCCATAAAATTCTGCTTAACCCACAATTATTTTCTATTCCAACAAACCTATTACCTACAAACCACCGGCACCGCCATGGGCGCCAATTTTGCCCCCTCTTATGCCAACCTGACAATGGGCCTATGGGAAAACACTTCCATCTGACACAACAACCCATACACAAAACACCTGGTATTTTATGGCCGGTACATCGATGATCTCATCATCATCTGGGACGGTCCGCCCAGCACCATCCAAAACTTCGTAGACCACTGCAATAACAATCCCTTCAGTTTATCATTCACCCACGCATGGCACCAGGACAGACTGGCCTACCTAGACCTAGAACTCAGCCACGATGGTAACTCAATCATATCATGCAACTACACAAAACCCACTGCAGGAAACTCTTACCTTCATTACAAAAGCTGCCATCACCCATTATGGATCAACAATATCCCCAAAAGCCAGTTTTGCCGTCTACGACAAAACTGTACTAGAGACACTGATTATCACACCCATAGCATCCATCTTAAAAAGAAATTTCAAGATAAAGGCTACCCAGATGATCTAATAGATACAGCATACACCACATACCTACCTGGAAAACCCCCCAAAAAAGAAAACACTCAACCTACAACTGCAGTCCGCTTCATCACCCAATTTCATGGGAAACACAAAAAAATGGAGAGTATCTTCTCCAGACATTGGGGCATCCTCAGACAGGACCCCCTCCTCTCAGCAAACATTATGGATAAACCCTGAATCACATACCGCAAGGCCCCATCACTCAAAGCCAAAATTGCACCCAGCAAGCTCAAAAATCCCAAGTCCAATCCCCTCTGCCTTATACCATTGAAAGGGATCTTTCAATGTAAAAAGGCACTATGCAAAACCTGCGCCTTCATCCAACATGGTCAGAAATCCTTCACACACAAGGGCATCACCTACAGCTTTAAGGACTTCTACAACTGTTCCACTGACTACGTAGTCTATTGCCTATCCTGCCCATGCCCCCAGCTATATGTGGGCCGCACCATCTGCCCCCTCAGGCAACGCTTCGGAAGACACAGGCGTTATATCGAGACAGGGTGCGACCTCCATAGTGTCCCACGACACTTCCTAGAATTCCATCATCAATCCACCGCTGGACTCAAAGTGTGGGTCCTCGAATCCATCCCCAACACCTTACCGCCAGCAGAACGTTTCGCGTTACTATGTGAACGCGAAACGTTCTGGATATACACCTTGGATACACTCAGCCCCACCGGACTTAACGAGGAACAAGACATAAATACTATTCTCTAGCCTACACGACCTAGACTTTCTTAACCTCTTGTTGTCCTTATTTCAGGTCATTTATATCTTATATAATTTTGCCCATCAAGAACATCACCTGTAAGTATATACCCCCACGCCCCCCCCTTCCCCTTTTGTTCCTCCCTCCCCTCCCTTCCCCCCCCCTTTCCCCCCCCCCTTTTTCCACTCCTACATTTCCTTCCCCCCCCCCCCGTCTCCAAACAAAACTACCACAACCCATACCTTTAATGACCCACTGGTACACCTTCCTCTCTAGCCACCAGTACCTCCCAGCCGCTATCAAACTTTAATACTAGACCCTATATTTTCCATCGCCTATGATCGGCATATGTCCATACTAATTTACATAAGCCGCATATTGTCGCTTTTTATTGCATAGCCCAAAACATTCACCTATGTGTCCAATAAGAATGTGCTTTGGGTATATTGCTTTTTAACAATTCACTCCTGCCCCATATGCTACAGACCACCCCACCAGCGTTACTAAGAGATGGTCCTTTTACATTCCCATGTACCCCATAAGAATGTGCTTTGGGTATATTGTTTTAACTAATTATTTCTGCCCCATATGTTACAGACCGATCCATTAGGGTTGCTAAGAGATGGTCTTTTTACATTCCTTTTGATCCCCTAAATGTTCAACATGGACTTTCCTACTCCTGGACATTTTAACCTTGTATTTTATTTCCCCTATTGTCCACCGAGAGCATCGCCTCCTTAAGAACATTGCCGCTTTTAATATGATTCACGCCCCCTTTACCTCCTACATAAACTCCTCCTGTTACCCCATATCCGGACACTTGACAAAGGAGTGCGCATGCTTCACCACGGCATCCAGCGCAGACTCTGAAACATGTTGTGAGAACCGGACACGCCCACCAGACCAGGACTACCCGTGACGTCAGACGCTGCCGGCCGCCGCCATCACAAGCTCTCTGCATCTCCCCAGCTGTCCCGATTTGGAAGCTGCCTGAGCTCAACCTCGGACTCCTCCCGGACGATCGGACGCTACCAGGGCACAGAGAAGGCGACCAGCCACCTGACCATCCCACGGAGGGCAACACAGGGTCCACTTTACTCAACCACAGATGTGAGTTTTCCCTTACCCAGCCTGTTGTTAACTAATAAAACTTTTTTATACAGCACTCCAGTGGCGCTTCTCCCCTCATTCCTTATGCACACTACGAGCCGCTTCGCTCAGCCGGATAGCAGCCCTGAGTGCTGCCCTGCCCAGTAACTGTTTTTATTTCCCCCTCCCCCCACTCATCCACCGGGACAAGTGGATTCTACTTCCCACTCCCCTCCCCTTTGCACCGAGGACAGCCTAACATCGACCAGCACAGAGACTGGAATATCTTACCCCATCCCAAAGCTCCTCCAACGTGCTTCCCCTTTTATGTGCCAGTATCTTACCGTCTCTTATCCGACTGCCAACCCCCACCACCTGCCACTACAGAGAGTCGCACCCCCTGTGAGCGCTGATTTACATATATTTTTACACCGTCAAAGCTGATCCTCCAATCTACCTCTTTTCAAGCACTTCTCCATCAAGCTGCTCTTGTGGACCTAGGTACTGTTTCTAAACACCAATACATGACTCACACTCCACGCGTGTTAGGTCACATTGCTTTCACCATCCTATTCTCCCACTAGCACCATGGCCATTAATGTACTTCCACTAAATGCGCATGGCTTAAATAGCCCCTTCAAGAGGAAACTGATGTGCTCGGAGGCCGTATCTCAGCATGCTAACGTACTGTGCATCCAGGAGACACATTTCCATCGAGATAAGGCTCCTAAATGCTCTCACAAGAAGTACCCCTCATAATTTGTGCAAATGCCCCTGAGAAGAAAAAATTCTGTGGCCTTTACACACCAGGATACCATCATAGATACCAATGGGCGTTATATTATGATGTGCTGCGAGATCAACAATGTTCCGTACGCTATTGTCAACATGTACGCACCGAACATGGGCCAACTGTCCTTCTTGCATAAACTATTGAAAAAAATTATACGTTTCCGCAAGGGTGACTTACTCATTTGTGGGGACTTAAACTCTGCTCTCCATCCCCCCATGGACTCTACTGCCCCTAATACTGCTAGACTCCCCTCTCTGGCACCTCTGTTGCATGCCCAAGACCTTTATGACCCTTGGCAGTGCCTACATCCTGCGGATAAGGATTTTACTTTTTTCTCTGCCGCACATGGGACATACTCCCATCTGGACCTGTTTCTGTTTCTAGTCGACTGCTCACTCCTTCAAAAGAATGTTAAGGCCGAGATACACTCCATCACTTGGTCAGACCATGCCCCCATTTCACTCCAAGTCCGAGATGACTGCCAACCATCCCTGATTCTTCTATGGCGCAACAACACTTATTTACTATCTCAGAAATCGGTCCTGGGAAAGCTACGTGCTCATCTTAAGGAATATTTTGCTATTAATCTACAATCTCAATATAATGCATTTAATGTTTGGTGCGCTCATAAAGCGGTCAGCAGGGGATTGCTAATTCAGACTGCGGCAAGGGAAAAAAGGAGGAGGACGCAGGCACTTCATTACTTTCCCAAATTAAACACTTAGAATGCCAGACTAAGTCCACACCCTCTCAGAAGCTCCTGACCGAGCTATCTAAAATCAGGCAGGAGCTTCCAATGCATCTTTTTAATGAGCACGAGCGCTCCCTCAAAAGTTGTAAGGCCAAATTCTATTCCCACGGGAATAAGGCGGGTAAACTGCTGGCCTCTCTCCTGAAATCCTGCCAACTTAAGGCCAAATTGAGCTCCATAACAGATCCCACCCAGGGGTCACTAGTATATTCTCCCACAGCTATAGCTAATGCTTTTCAAAAGTACTATCATGCTTTATGCAACTTGAGCGGTGATGAATCTACTCCACAGCCCACTACACCCCTTATTGATGACTTCCTTAAGTCTATTAACCTCCCGCAAGCCTCGCCCCAAAACCTAACTTTGCTTAATGCCACTTTTACTTCCTTAGAGATCAGAGGAGTCATTCACTCTTTAGCACCTAAAAAATCCCCTGGCCCTGATGGGTTCTCAGCGGAATATTATCAATTGTTTGCTGATACCCTGATCCCCACTATGACTGATATGTACAATGAAGCAGCGCGCTCCTCCTCCTTTCCCCCTGAAATGCTTTAAGCAACTATTGTTACTCTTCCCAAACCGGGGAAGAAGCCGGATCACCCACAAAATTTTAGACCCATTTTGTTACTTAATTCGGATCTGAAAATATATGCCAAACTGTTAGCTAATAGATTTGCGGACATTACTCCTTCCCTCATACACACCGACCAAGTGGGGTTTGTCAAGGTCAGGCAGGCCCCTGATGGTACGCGTAGGATGTTTGACCTTTTACATCTTGTGGATAGGAGGAAGGTACCAACGGTATTTCTCACTTTGGACGCTGAAAAGGCGTTCGACAGAGTACACTGGGGATATCTCAGAGCGGTATTACACAAATTTGGCCTGGCCGGTTTCATCAGCTCTGCAGTTATGGCTCTCTATACATATTCCACGGCCAGAGTCTACACATCTAGTGCTCTGTCGGACACCTTTTGTATCTCTAATGGGACTAGGCAGGGATGCCCCCTGTCCCCCATAATCTTCTCCCTACTCATGGAACCCCTGTCCGCCATCATACGCGCTAACCCCCTTATTACCGGCATTCCAGGAGCAGCCCATTCCCATAAAATTGGACTATTTGCGGATGATGTCATCCTTACCCTCACAGATCCGGCTTCTTCCCTGCAGGAAGTGCAGAGGGAATTGCATTGCTTCAGTTCTGTCTCCTACTACAAACTCAACGTGTCTAAGTTGTCTCTGTTGCCCATTAATTTCCCTAAACCAATGGCGATGTCCCTTACAGCACAATTTCAGTTTCAGTGGACCAGCAATAGTTTAACCTATCTGGGTATCAAATTGGTGGCTCCTACTCCTAAAACGTACCAATATAATTTCCCGCCTTTCCTCAAGGAATTTAGACGAGAACTTCTCCACTTAGACACTTTTGAAATATCATGTATAGTACACATAGCAGCTTTTAAAAGGCTACTTTTGCCCCGACTGCTCTATTTGTTCAACACCGTCCCTATAGGGCTCCCTGATGCTCTGTTCCATGCATTAAATAAAGACTTACGTAAATTTATCTGGCAGGGTAAGAAGCCAAGGATATCATATAGCATGTTAAGCAAACACAAATCCATGGGGGGGAGTAGCTCTGCTGGGATTGAAGAATTGCCATTTAGCGGCAGTTCTAGACCAGCTACAAGCTTGGTTTCATCCAGACTCCGACAAATCATGGGTGCAAATTGAAAAGTTAGTTGTAGGAAGGGGTGGCCTACAGCCCTGGCTGTGCGCCAGTCAAGTAGATCTCTCTCACCACTTCTCCCTCCTGCCCTCCATGCAGGTCTCTGTTCTTGCTTGGAGGCAAGTAGCCAGTCTCAAACCACATTCTCATCCCCTCAAACAGATCCCTATCCCAATATCAGCCTTAGAACATTTAATCCCGTCTCTACGCACTCCTGATTGGACAGCTAGGGGATTTACCAATATTTCAGAAGTGGTGCATTGCTCCTCCCTGTCAAAAACATATACCCTGCTTCAAAAAAATGTCCTTTTACAGAGCTCATCCCATTACCCATGTCCCTGTCTTTGCAAAGGTGTGGGACTTTATGACTTTGGGTACCACCTAATAAAAAGGGGATTTCCTGGTTCTACAAGATTTTGCAATACCCCCAGACCACTATCAAACCCTCTTTCATGCTTAAATGGGAGATGGACTTGAAAACTCAATTCCCATTGGCATTCGGGAGTAAGGCCATGTGTTCCAACTTCTCTTACACACGTAGCGCCAACCACTGGGATATGAATCTGAAAGTTCTCCATAGAAGCTTCTTAACACCGGTGAGGCTTTCCAAGATACAGGTCCCTCTCAAAAAATTAGCATATTGTTATAAAGTTCATTATTTTCTGTAATGTACTGATAAACATTAGGCTTTCATATATTTTAGATTCATTACACACAACTGAAGTAGTGCAAGCCTTTTATTGTTTTAATATTGATGATTTTGGCATACAGCTCATGAAAAATAAAATTCCTATCTCAAAAAATTAGCATATCCTGAAAAGGTTCTCTAAACAAGCTATTAACCTAATCATCTGAATCAACTAATTAACTCTAAACACCTGCAAAAGATTCCTGTGGCTTTTAAAAACTCCCAGCCTGGTTCATTACTCAAAACCGCAATCATGGGTAAGACTGCCGACCTGACTGCTGTCCAGAAGGCCATCATTGACACCCTCAAGCAAGAAGGTAAGACACAGAAAGAAATTTCTGAACGAATAGGCTGTTCCCAGAGTGCTGTATCAAGGCACCTCAGTGGGAAGTCTGTGGGAAGGAAAAAGTGTGGCAGAAAACGCTGCACAACGAGAAGAGGTGACCGGACCCTGAGAAAGATTTGGAGAAGGACCGATTCCAAACCTTGGGGGACCTGCGGAAGCAGTGGACTGAGTCTGGAGTAGAAACATCTAGAGCCACCGTGTACAGGCGTGTGCAGGAAATGGGCTACAGGTGCCGCATTCCCCAGGTCAAGCCACTTTTGAACCAGAAACAGCGGCAGAAGCGCCTGACCTGGGCTACAGAGAAGCAGCACTGGACTGTTGCTCAGTGGTCCAAAGTACTTTTTTCGGATGAAAGCAAATTTTGCATGTCATTCGGAAATCAAGGTGCCAGAGTCTGGAGGAAGACTGGGGAGAGGGAAAAGCCAAAATGCCTGAAGTCCAGTGTCAAGTACCCACAGTCAGTGATGGTCTGGGGTGCCATGTCAGCTGCTGGTGTTGGTTCACTGTGTTTTATCAAGGGCAGGGTCAATGCAGCTAGCTATCAGGAGATTTTGGAGCACTTCATGCTTCCATCTGCTGAAAAGCTTTATGGAGATGAAGATTTCATTTTTCAGCACGACCTGGCACCTGCTCACAGTGCCAAAACCACTGGTAAATGGTTTACTGACCATGGTATTACTGTGCTCAATTGGCCTGCCAACTCTCCTGACCTGAACCCCATAGAGAATCTGTGGGATGTTGTGAAGAGAAAGTTGGGAGACGCAAGACCCAACACTCTGGATGAGCTCAAGGCCGCTATCGAAGCATCCTGGGCCTCCATAACACCTCAGCAGTGCCACAGGCTGATTGCCTCCATGCCACGCCGCATTGAAGACGTCATTTCTGCAAAAGGATTCCCGACCAAGTATTGAGTGCATAACTGAACATAATTATTTGAAGGTTGACTTTTTTTGTATTAAAAACACTTTTTTTTTATTGGTTGGATGAATGCTAATTTTTTGAGATAGGAATTTTGGTTTTTCATGAGCTGTATGCCAAAATCATCAATATTAAAACAATAAAAGGCTTGCACTACTTCAGTTGTGTGTAATGAATCTAAAATATATGAAAGTCTCATGTTTATCAGTACATTACAGAAAATAATGAACTTTATCACAATATGCTAATTTTTTGAGAGGGACCTGTATACCCCAATTGCTCCCATATGTGTTGGAGGGGATGTGGACATAAAGGTTCACTCTATCACCTTATGTGGGAATGCCGCAATGTGGACAGTTTCTGGAGGAGTGTTTTTGCTTTGATTTCCTCCCTCACGGGCATCCTAGTTCCTGCTGCCCCACATGTGGCTCTATTAAACCTCCAACTGGATAACATTTTGTTCCAATACAGAACTGTAGTGTTCCATATCCTTATGGCTGCCCGTATAACCATTACAACTAAATGGGAAAACCAACTTGGCGCCTGATGTCCCTGAAGATATAGACAGGGTCAAAGTGCACCACCAATACGAAAGAGTGATTGCTTGTAACATTAACTCCCTACACTCATTTACACACAAATGGTCAACATGGACGCAAATATATCCACCCACTTAATCAGCTCCCCTTACAGGTGTTGGTATTTTGGATCCCCACATTCCCAATTTCATATAAATTATATGCGCTGTAGTTGTACATGCATAACTGGTCTATTGATTGATGGTATCTCTTCCCTTCCTTCCAACCTGCCTTTTTTCTTTTTTCTCTCTTTTCTTTCTCTTAATTTTCCCTCACTTTCTCTTTCTCTCCCTTCTGTGATGAACTCACAATGGATTTCTATCTGGATCTTTCAATTTTGTTGTTGATTATTCCTCCTATATTGTACAGTATATTTCTACCAGTTGGTTACCTCTAGCTTGCACTATGTGTCCATTTGTATTTTCTTGGAGGTGTCGGGGCTGCTGGCCGTGGGTGCAGTTTGATCCAAATAGGGGTGCCCGAGTTGTGGATGCCCTTCCTGCAGCCCTGTCATTGAAGGGATATGGGCATATCTGTATAAGATGGCTCTACTGGGGTAGCCACCGCTGATGATGGTGCACTGTGTTTTTGACACTGTACCACATTGTTCAGGTTGATCTAGGAGGTCCTGTTTGGGGCTCCTGGACTTCCTCCTGAATCTGTTCCTTGATAATTGTCTTTTGTATTCCTGTTGTAAGTTCCTTACGATTTATATGTTCTGTTTTTTCTTTTGAAAACTTTAATAAAAATCTATTGAATCATAAACATCAGCAAACAGAATACACAAACGAATTTGAAACTAGAAGTAAATCATAAACCAAGTGACAAAATACCTTAAAAGTAGTCTAACTATAAAAACATAATATATACGAAATGAGAAACACAGACAAACAAGGTAATACTGGAGAAGAAAGGGACAATCAGGAAGAGGGAACCAGGACTGATATCAGGAACAAGGGGAGCAGACATGAGGAACCAGGGTACAAGGTACAGGTACAAGACAGGAGCAGCATCAGGCTCAGGATTAAAAAGCAATAAGTGGCTAGCCGGGCAAAACACTGAAGCACAAAGGAATAGTAGAGAATGAACTAAATACCTTTCCATGTGGGACAGATTATTCGGATCTGCTGGCTGCTGGGAGACACCCACTGGTGGACACCGGAACTGCAACCTTCCTTTCTGGGAACCACAGTGACACCAGCAGGTGATCCAGGTCCCGACAGACTGTACCCAAATTGTGTGTCCCTGAAAAAAAATGTCCAGTGCAGCAGTTTGGTTTCCCCTCTTGACCATCTTCCCAGAATTGACAAACCCAGCCTGACAGACTTATGCCTGTTGAAAAAAAAAAGCATTCAATTGAAGAGAAGGAAGGATTTTCCCTCTTGAAAGTGGAAGTGCTGATCTACAAGGACAAGGACGTTTTTGCTTGAGGGGATAGACACATGGGAAAGACCAGATAAAGGACTTTTTCTATACTGAGTGAATGCTTTGTTGGGGAGGTCTTCAGTGGAATTAGATAGAAAATACTGCCCTGAAGGAGGTGACCATGAGATTCAGAACTCTTTATTCTAGCGTGAAGGAGGGCTGGAAAGGAGATGGTTTTAAATTGATCACCTAGTCATAGGTCTGGAGCAGCTGAATTGTCTTTTCAACATTTGCTGGGAGTTGCAAAGGGGATGAATACTTCAGTAGAGGGTTGTCCAGATAGCCTGTAACTTGGATACCCTGAGGTTTGGGACCAGCAAGCAGGGCTGCTTTGTAAACACCCCGGGGGCAGAGGGGCAGCTGGACCAACTGGAAGTGGTAATCTGCCACTGCAAAATGTAGAAAACATGGATGAAGTTGGTAAATGGGAATATGCAGATAGGCATCCTGGATGTCCATAGATGCTATGGATTCCCTTTGTCTCTGAGAGGCAGTTACTGATATTGTGGACTCCATGCAAAATTTTTGAATTTGAAGGAATTTGATGAGGGATTTTAGATCCAGGAAAGGAGGAATTTCTCAGGTGTACAAAAATAGTATAAGTGCAGTGCTTAAGAAAAGTGATAAGTTATATGTACACTGAACAAAATTATAAACGCAACACTTTTGTTTTTGCCCCCATTTTTCATGAGCTGAACTCAAAGATCTAAGATTTTTCTATGAACACAAAAGGCCTATTTCTCTCAAATATTGTTAACAAATCTTTCTAAATCTGTGTTAGTGAGCACTTCTCCTTTGCCAAGATAATCCATCCACCTCATAGTTGTGGCATATCAAGATGCTGATTAGACAGCATGATTATTGCACAGGTGTGCCTTAGGCTGGCCACAATAAAGGCCACTCTAAAATGTGCAGTTTTACTGTATTGGGGGGGGGGGGGGTTCCCAAAACCAGTCAGTATCTGTTGTGACTACCATTTGCCTGGGTTTGACAATCGGTCTTTTGTGTTCATAGAAAAATCTTAGATCTTTGAGTTCAGCTCATGAAAAATGGGGGCAAAAACAAAAGTGTTGCGTTTATAATTTTGTTCAGAATACAATAAAATAATGAATAAAAGTCTAAACAGTATTTAAGTGAATTAAGTGCAACTATGAAAATTATGTCCACGATGTGTAAAGGCCCGTACACACGATAAGAAAATTGGAAGTAAAATTTTGTACGACGATCAGCTGATTATCTGATTGTTAGTATAATGCTTTCGACAGCTGATTCCGACTTTTCGGACAACCAAACCTGGAGGTGCAGGCTATAATATGTATCGTAAGTGAACACAACATCAGATTTACGTTTAATCAGTACAGTTTTTGTCCGAAAAAATTGTAAAAGCAATTAATAACAAGGTAAACAAGTCAGTCAGACCTACATTGGCGGCCGCCACTCCGAACACGTGGATGCATGTGGGACGCATGACGTCAGCACTCAGCACGTAGGCCCTTACCGACTCGTTTTATGCGTGCGCACGTTATCAAGGGATACACCTCCAGCTGTCCTCAGCATCTCTCCCCCTTAAATAGCCAGCTCAGCTGGTGGAAAATGAAAAAACAGAAATGCTAGTGACGCCATTTTAGTAGGGCTGCATAACCAGAAACCCCAATACTGCCATTTAAAAAAAAATAAAAAATCAACTGTATTGTTACCAACTGCAAAAAAACAAGTATAAAAATGGGGGTTTGTAAGTGCTGAAAAACCCCTCTTAGAATTAATACCAATACATATATGAAGATAAAATAAATTTTATTACAAATATAGTACAGCACATAATACTCCAACCAATACACCCTTGAAAATAGAGGACCTTCCCTAAGTGTATAGAATATGGTAGAGGTCCATAGACAAATCCTCACCAGAAATATATTGAATGCTCCCACCCTCCCAGGTATAGATTGACATACGATGGGGCACATTTAGTCCCCATCGCAAGCCCCTGCACCTGAAGGTAGTGGGAGACATTAAAGATAAATACATTCCTTGATAGGATATATTCAAGTAAATCCAGCACAAAGGCATTGTATTTCCACATAGATCTATCTCATTCCTTAAGGAATTTAGCTATGGCAGCCACTCCCTTGGCATGCCAAGCGAGTGGCCACCATAGCCAAATTACTTAACAGGTATTGAACAGTAAAGGGCCTTAACATCTATTGTGACCAGCCAGGACTCAGTTGGCACACTGGTGTCCTCAAAGATTTTTAATAGTGTGTCTTGTACATATGAGGGTAGGGATATTACAGATGGCCTTAAATAGTCATTGATTAGCTGACTAGCTCTTTCAGGAGATACAGCCAATTCCTTACACTATTGGTAGACCCAGGGGAGTCTCTGCATTTTTGGGCACCTTTGGCAAAGAGTAAAAAGTGTGTGCCAACGGGTGTGGTACATTTAGAAATTCATAAGTGTTCTTGTCTATAATGTCATCTGTATAGGCTATGGCAATAATATCCCTAAATTCCTGGTGAAATTTGCTGATTTGGGTTTCCAGGATGCGTCTGTACCAAGAAAAAATGTTTTGAATAGTCGTACACATTTTTATATATTTTGGTCGATCCGTGATCACCACATATCCCCCTTTGTCAGAGTTTTTTTTTTTTTTTAATAGGTTGTTTTTCTTTAAACTCAACAAAGCTGCTTGTTGTGTGGGAGTGAGCTTCTCCTCATCAATAGAGGTATCCGATAAAGATTTAATATTATAAAGCACTTTTGAAACAAAAGACCAAATATGCAAATTCCATTGTAAAGGAGGAAAAGATTGGGATTTGCTTTTTATATTCTAGTACCAATACTTTATTTAATGCAGAGACTACCTTGGGAGATACATCAGCACTGTCCAATCCTTCTGGGCTACTTTCTTCCTACAACTGCATAAGATCTTTGAGGGCCTGAAAGTATTTAATGGTAAAATCTTTCCAAAGTTCCATATCTCTGGCTTTTTGAGCTTGTGGGGTGACTGTTTTGTCATGAATTACATGAAATGTTAATTTCCTCGCAAATAACATCCTTCGCCCCCTCAAATGTGTCCATTGCCTGAATGGGATAGAAACTAAGACCTAAACCGAATAGGGATTTTTCATCACCAGTAGGTTCATATGCAGATAGATTAATTATCTGTATATCGTCTCTTAATAAATCTTTTTCACTAAATAGGGTCCCGGGCTGTCCAGCTTCTTGGAGTCCACCAAAGGGGATGGGCAAATCTGGGAAGGCAGAGGTGTCATAGATTTGTTATTAGTGTTTTTTGATGACTACTTACTTGGATTAGGTGTTTCACCAGAAGAAACCAATCCCATCTTTTATGTCCACTTTTTATATCCACTGTAAATAGTGTAGTATTTATTATTAAATGTATTTTAAAACGTATATATGGATCCTGCAGCACATAAACACAAGGTAAACCAGTCAGTCTGACCTACATTGGCGGCCGCCTCTCCAAACACGTGGATGCATACAGCACGTGTGACGTTTGCATGTAAGCCCCTATCAATTCATTTCATGAGCACGCACGTTATCAATGGATACACTTCTAGCTGACGTCAGCATCTCTCCCCCTTAAATAGCCAGTGGGAAATTGAAAACCATTTTCAAAAAGGTCCATTGTATTGTTACCAGAAAAAAAACAGAAATAGCGTCCCAGCCATCTTAGTGGAGAGCCTAAGGTACCAAATATGTTAGAGACATATATCAACAATCAAAAAACATACAAATGTAGCCCTTGTTAAAAACTTATGGAAAATGTATCAAAACTAATAAAATACATTTAAAATATCAAATATGGCAAAATGTGGTGTGACTGAATGAGTTAATACCCCAACACCTGCACAAATACCCAAATAAAATTGCAGAAATGAAAAAAATACAAGAAACACAAAAATTACAAAAAATTATGCAGTGAAAGCAGCACGTCATAAAGCGAAGCTTAATAAATGGAAAAATAAAAAGAAATTGACTGCGCTCTCAGTAAAAGAGTGTCTGCGACAAATTAGACTTTACTGACCACAAATAAAGTGACAAATGAGATAAAGTGCACGAAAGTTCCACAAAACCAATTCATATGCAACAGTTCCATAGGTAATTAATAGCATCCAAACGCCCAAATAGACGGATCACCCATGATCTGGTGTGTCTCCTCTCCACCAACATTCATATGAGCGTCACACTCACCAGAACGTATTGACCCCCATTACAGGTAGTGAAAAACAGTGTAATTGGAAGTTTCCACTAGGAGAGAAGCAATCTAGGGGCGACTGTCAATGGCGATATTCCTGTGTATCTAAATACTTATGGCAGCTCATGTAGAGGTAAAAGAGAAGACTCTCATAGTGCAGTATGTACAGAAAATTTTATTAAAAACATATAAAAACACACTTACATCGAGTAAGTAATCTCAAGCATTATAAAACCAGGGGACACCGTCATGTGTTCCGGGTTTTTCTATTGTAAAAGGTGTAAGGCATGTAAGACTGTGAAAACAAGGAAAGGAAAATAACATAATTTAAGTTTAGTAGCACAGGAAAAGGGTACAAAATAAAGAAAGAAGAAGATATGTCCAATTATAAGATCCTCACTTACAACAGATTTCAACCTCTTGCTTTTAACGATGAACCACATAGGGATAATCCATTATTATGAGGGTTTTCAGTGGAGGGGATGTGGGGACATACCAGGCCCTTGAGGGAGGGGTGCTGGGTATCAGAACAGGGGCCAGCGAGTTCATCAGAGAGGGAGAGGAGACCATTATTGGAATCAAGGCTGGGTCTTCCAGGGTCATGAGAGACCACCTCCCTTGCCCCGAGTTAGTCAGGGAGTGGCCCCCCAGTGGCAAAAATGGGAAGCACCACAATGGCAACAGAATGGACCACAAGGAAAGCCGCAGAGGATGTAAAGGGAGGTGGGGGGTAGAATCAAAAGAAAAAAAAAAGTCAGGGTATTTGTAACTTCAATTCAAGTGATCTTACGTTCACCACTAATGAACTGAAGGTTCATGAGTTGGGTCTCAAATTTGCCCCAGACAGGGGCTTCAATAAGTAAAATGCATTTATTGACACAGAGCGATTTATAAGGAAAATAAATATTAAACATTTTTTAGAGAAACCCATTAAAGGGAAAGAAAAAGATAGGGTATACAAAGATAGTGGTTTGAGAAATCATTCCAAATTTACCCCAAAAAATCCTCGAATTAATACATAGAGGTATTTAAATCTATGGTTGAAAAGGATATTAGGATGAATAAAAGCAAGAAAGATAAAAGGAAGGGGAATATACAAAAAGTTATAGAAGCGTTGGAAAAAAGGCTGATAAGGGAAGAGGAATTGTGGTCCTCAATAAAGTCGACTGTGTTAAGGAGTTGGATAGATTAGTGAGTGACCCAAATACCTATAAAAAGCTGAAAGTTAACCCCACGAATAAACTTAGAATAATGTTGAAAAGATTGGTTGAAAAAGCACACGAGGAAGGAATAATGACAAAGAAGAAGGAAGCAAGGTATCTTGTCCTGGATGCTACTAGGTTACTGGTGATATAACAATTGCCAAAAATCACAAGAACAAAACCAATCCCTCAGTGGCACTATTCTCACATATAGGAGAGTATGTGGATTGTTTTATTTGCAGCCACTAGACCAGGAATATCTAAGGGATAGTGAATATCTTATTAACCTCTTAGAGGGGGTTCCAGTGAGAGAGGATACTCTACTGGTAATTATTGATGTGGAGTCGTACACCAGTTTGGGACAGCAGGATGTACTAGCCACCACTAGGAGGGCTTTAGATATGAAGTCTGGGCTCAGGACCAAGCAAAAAAAGTTCCTGGTGGAAGCCTTAGAACTCGCAATGGCCAATAAATATTTTTGACATCATGGTTCTTACTTTAAATAAGGGGCGTTGCAATGGGTGAAAAGTATGCGCCTAGTCCGGCGAACCTATTGCTAAGACAGAGGAAGGACAAGAAATTTTCTGAAGATCAATACCAGAGTTGTCCTTCGGCCCCCTTGAACTTTGCGACCTTTTGCCACATTTCAGGCTTCAAACATAAAGATATAAAACTGTAATTTTTTTTGTGAAGAGTAAACAAGTGGGACACAATCATGAAGTGGAACGAAATTTATTGGATATTTCAAACTTTGTTAACAAATAAAAAACTGAAAAATTGGGCGTGCAAAATTATTCAGCCCCTTTTACTTTCAGTGCAGCAAACTCTCTCCAGAAGTTCAGTGAGGATCTCTGAATGATCCAATGTTGACCTAAATGACTAATGATGATAAATAGAATCCACCTGTCTGTAATCAAGTCTCCGTATAAATGCACCTGCACTGTGATAGTCCCAGAGGTCCGTTTAAAGAGCAGATAGCATCATAAAGAACAAGGAACACACCAGGCAGGTCCGAGATACTGTTGTGGAGAAGTTTAAAGCCGGATTTGGATACAAAAATATTTCCCAAGCTTTAAACATCCCAAGGAGCACTGTGCAAGCGATAATATTGAAATGGAGTGAGTATCAGACCACTGCAAATCTACGAAGACCTGGCCGTCCCTCTAAACTTTCAGCTCATAAAAGGAGAAGACTGATCAGAGATGCAGCCAAGAGGCCCATGATCACTCTGGATGAACTGCAGAGATCTACAGCTGAGGTGGGAGACTCTGTCCATAGGACAACAATCAGTCGTATACTGCACAAATCTGGCCTTCTTTTGGTGGTATTTTATCACCTGTACTATTTTTTGATCATGCGCTATAAACAAAAAAAGAGCGACAATTTTTCAAAAATAACAATATTTTTCACATTTTTTTTATATGAAATTCCCTAAAAAAAAATATAAAAATCTAAATTTTTTTAACATTTTTGGCCAATTTGTTTTCTGCTACATATGTTTGGTAAAAAAATCGCAATAAGCGTATTTTGATTGGTTTGCGCAAAAGTTATTGCGTTTACTAAGGGAAAGATTTTTGTCATTTTTGTTGTTTTTTTTTTTACGAGTAATGGCGGCGATCTGCGATTTTTTTTTTTGTGGGACTGCGACATTGCGGCGGACAGATCGGACCCTTAACTGACATTTTTGACACTTTTGGGGGTACCAGTGACATTACTACAGTAATAAGATTGGGTCCGCCGATCACTCGCACGGGTCTGTCCGTGAACGAGCTGGGGCGGGAGCGCGCCTCCGGCGGCGCGCACTCGCCCCCTATTGGCTCAAAGGCGAGTGACGTACCCATACGTCACTTTGCCTGCACGGGGCTGACCGCCACAGTATATGTACTTGCGGCGGTTGGCAAGCGGTTAAAGAGATCAATAAAAAGTGTCGTTTAAAGTTTGCCACCAGCCACCTGGGAGACACACCAAACATGTGGAAGAAGGTGCTCTGGTCAGATGAAACCAAAATCAAACTTTTTGGCAACAATGCAAAACGTTATGTTTGGCGTAAAAGCAACACAGCTCATCACCCTGAACACACCATCCCCACTGTCAAACATCGTGGTGGCAGCATCATGGTTTGGGCCTGCTTTTCTTCAGCAGGGACAGGGAAGATGGTTAAAATTGATGGGAAGATGGATGGAGCCAAATACAGGACCATTCTGGAAGAAAACCTGATGGAGTCTGCAAAAGACCTGAGACTGGGACGGAGATTTGTCTTCCAACAAGACAATGATCCAAAACATAAAGCAAAATCTACAATGGAATGGTTCACAAACAAACATATCCAAGTGTTAGAATGGTCAAGTCAAAGTCCAGACCTGAATCCAATTGAGAATCTGAGGAAAGAACTGAAAACTGCTGTTCACAAACGCTCTCCATCCAACCTCACTGATCTCGAGCTGTTTTGCAAGGAGGAATGGGCAAAAATTTCAGTCTTTCGATGTGCAAAACTGATAGAGACATACCCCAAGTGACTTACAGCTGTAATTGCAGCAAAAGGTGGCGCTACAAAGTATTAACTTAAGGGGGCTGAATAATTTTGCACGCCCAATTTTTCAGTTTTTTATTTGTTAAAAAATGTTGAAATATCCAATAAATTTTGTTCCACTTCATGATTGTGTCCCACTTGTTGTTGATTCTTCACAAAAAATTACAGTTTTATATCTTTATGTTTGAAGCCTGAAATGTTGCAAAAGGTTGCAAAGTTCAAGGGGGCCGAATACTTTCGCAAGGCACTTTATATTGAAGATCTTATAGTTTTATGAAATGCTTCGGAGGAAAGACTGATCAACTTCTTAGAGAGGATTAACAATATTGAATACGGCTAAAAGTTTACTGGCAATTTGGGACAAATACATGCAAATGTTTTTGGATTTGGTTCTGGTTAAGTGTGACGGCTATATTAGTACCAAAACATTTTTTCAAAGAGACTGATGGAAACAGTTAAATCTCCACTGCCAGCTGCTATCAGCCCAAATGGCTGGGGGGGAATAACTAAAGGGCAATTGATGCAAATCAGGCGGAATTGTAAAAATATAAAGGACTATGTGGAACAGTCCAATGTACTGGTTAATAGTTTTAAAGAAAAAGGCTAGGATAATAACACCCTGATATCTATTCAAAATACAGTTAAAGATATGAATAGAAAGGAGATACTAGCAAATAGACCAAAAAAATTTAGAAAATGTAGGGGAAATTGTCTTTTTAACTAGTTTTAATTTTCACAAATTTAGATCATTAGACCATATTGCTCAAAAACACTGGACAATTCTGTTAAGGGATAATACGCTTAATAGTTTTTGCCTAAGAAACCAAAATGTTATATATCGGAAAGCAAACAACCTAAGGAATAGGCTAGCCCTGAATTTTCCTGATCCACCAAAGAAGAAAGTAACATTCCTAGATGAGACTGTTTGTTTTTTTTTTTTTTATTGTAAAAGGTGTAAGGCATGTAAGATTTTGAAATATAAGGAAAGGAAAATAACATCATTTAAGTCTAGTAGTACAGGAAAAGAGTACAAAAAAAAAGAAATGCATTACATGCCAGTCCACCCATGTAACCTACCTAATAACTTGCCCATGTGGGTTACAGTATATAGGTCGCACCACAAGGAAGTTAGGCACTAGGATTATTGAACATGTGAACCATATTAAAAAAGATTTTCCAAAACATAGTCTGTCCAACCATTTTAGGATTCACCATAATAGGGACCCTAGTTATATATCCTTCTGTGCATTGACAGGCTTGAACATTAGAAGGGGAGGGGGGGGTAATATGACACACAAAATTTCCCAAAACTAAACAGAATGGATTTTTGAGGTGAACACCTTATATCTTGTGGGTATGAATATACAGTGCATTGCGAAAGTATTCGGCCCCCTTGAACTTTTCGACCTTTTGCCACATTTCAGGCTTCAAACATAAAGATATAAAACTGTAATTGTTTGTGAAGAATCAACAACAAGTGGGACACAATCATGAAGTGGAACAAAATTTATTGGATATTTCAAACTTTGTTAACAAATAAAAAACTGAAATGTGGCAAAAGGTCGAAAAGTTCAAGGGGGCCGAAATACTTTCGCAATGCACTGTAGATATTGATTAAAACTGTTTTTTTTTTTTCAAATTATTGATAGGGTATACCTGTATGTCCTGTAAGAAATGGCGCAATTGGATTTTACCTCTTAAAGAGGTTGTAAACCCCTTTTGTTTACATTTACCTATAGGTAAGCCTACATTAAGGCTTACCTATAGATGCTATAAATATCTCCTAAACTTGCACCGTTTAGGAGATATTTACAGTGCAGCACGGGTGGCAGTTCCTTCAGATCCCAGTGCCGAGAACAGCGACTCCCACGCGCATGCGCGGGAGTGATGTAATCTCGCCCCCGGGCCAATCAGATGGCCAGAGGAGTAGATCCAGGAAGCAGGACGGCCGGACATGTCGGCCGTTCTGTCGGCACTGAGGGGGCTTCGTTTTTAGGTAAATACTTCATAATGAGTTAGTATGCGATGCATACTAGCTCATTATGTCTTTGTCTTTACAGGTTTTTTTTCACATTTTCTAAACGGGTTTACTTCCTCTTTAAGTATATTTGTTTGTTTTGTAAAAAAATTTCCAATTGGATTTACCCTTACGAGATTAAATATGCTTACAAAATAGTGTATTTACATTGGTAAATTGTGGATATTTTTGTTTTAATATGTGCAATATGGTGGTATTACCACTAGATGGCAAGGGACTGTCCATTACTACTCAATGGGACTCATCTATAGTTCAAAACCCATCCACTAGAGGTCTTACATTAGTTCAAGTTAAACATTAATATAAACAATCAGTCTATGGGACCTATCTTTAATCTAACCACTAGAGGTCTCACATTAGTCTAAGTGGAAAGATATTATTAGGAATTATACTTTAATATAAGCCCTGAAGTCTTTTGTTATATACAGTATATATTATAAGCTGTTTTTTATGTGGCATTTTTAATTGACATAGGAGGATTGAATAAGATTGGATCATTTTGGATAGCGGTTGTGTATATAAGTAATGGGAAGTGACGTGTTTAGACATGTGACCCCTGATGACTTCAGACGTACACTGACGAAACACATTGGGTGGGGTCAAGCGAGACACGCCACTTCTGCTTTCCTGGAATGCATTACCGCGTCCCTTGGTTCTGATAATACTTGAGATTACTTACCCAATGTGTGTTTTTATAAGTTTTTAATAAAAACTATTTCTCACACTGCAATATGAGAGGCTTCTATTTTACCTCTACATGGGCTGCCATGAGTATTTAGATACACAGGAATATCGCCATTGACAGTCGCCCCTGGATTGCTTCTCTACAAGTGGAAACTTCCAATTACACTGTTTTGACTACCTGTAATGGGGGTCAATACCTTCTAGGGATTGTGATGCACATATGAATGTTGGTGGAGAGGAGACACACCAGGTCACGGGTGATCCGTCAATTTGGGCTTTTGGATGCTATTAATTACCTATGGAACTGTTACATATGCTATTGTAGCAGGATTTCCATGCCTTTGGCCTGATGTGGGTCTGCCATTAGCAGAGGTGGGGGACTCGAGTCACATGAGTTGACTTAAGTCACCAGTTTGAGGACTTGAGACTTGCTTGACTAAAATTAATAAAAGACTCGACTTGACTTTGAGTTGGTATTCATGACTTGAGACTTGACTTTGACTTGAGACATATGACTCGAAATGACTTTTTTAAGTTATAAAATATTCGCATTTTCTCAAGATGTGTTAAAGCAAAATGAATGTGCCTGTTATGTTTCTGACACCACAGTCACTTAAAACACCTCAGTGTGTTCTGATTTTTAGGACACTGGCTGTTTAACAATGGAAATACTTAACATGTTTTTAGTGACTGTGGTGTTGAAACATGACCGGACAAAGGATTTTGAGCTGTTGGGCATTCAGAGTGTTTCTTTAATATGTCAAGAAAAAAGCACTAAGCAGTTTTGTTAATATTGAAAATAAAACAAAACCTTTCCTGACCACTGACCTTTACCTGATTTAAAGGTGGAAATTGGGGTAGATCAGTATTTTGACTTGATTTGTGACTTGACCAAAATAAATGACTTGACTTGACTTGCTTGACTTCTAGCAGGGACTCGAGTTGACTTGCTTGCTTTTCGCCACAGTAAATTGGGACTTGCTTGAGACTTGAAGGTTAAGACTTGCTTGTGACTTGCACATGTGTGACTTACTCCCATGTCTGGCCATTAGTACCGGTATCCCATCCAGCCCATGTGAGCTGCGATCCTGGGTGTGACAACTGAAACCGACAACTCCGGCATCTTTGTTTTTTGTGGTTTTTATTGTATTTTAAGGGGATGGGAGAAGGGATTTGAGCGGGATACTCCTTTTGGCTTGAACTAGATACAATTGGGACTTTCTCCAGAAAAATGTCTGTTAACGCTGTCCTGGCGCCCGCCGACGCCAGCCAACACTCACTGACTCTCAGAACACACACTGTACTTAATAAAAGCGCTGAATCCTTGACTGTGAGTCCAAATGATCCATGACTGGTTACTGTAGAATTACTGACACTGCTGCACTGCAAAGTCACTATATACTCTCTCTGGCCAAACACTGGTTTGAGGTAAAATTGTGCAGATTCCTGTATGACTGCAACTCTTGACACCGTGTACCTCACACTGCACACACTGAACTGCACACTTCACACTGTACGTTAACACTTCAGGGCCCAAACTGCTGGTGCCCCCTTTCACCTTGAACTCTTCAGGGCCACTGACACTGTACCCCCTCTGTCACTTCAGGGTCCTCAACCTAGGTAACCCCTTTCACTGCTAGCTGGCACTGGATCCCAGAACCTCTACCAGAGTAGCCCCCTCTAACTTCAGGCAGACCCCCAGGGACAATCCTCAGTACTCATGACCAGTGTAGGCTTTCCTGGGACTGGACCCCTCTGACTCTCCGCAGGTTCTCAGCACACCGGATTCCCTCAGCTCCACACTCTCTGGATCCTCAGGCAACACCCCGAGATCCTCTTCCTCAGACAGGAGGAGAGACAGCCGTTCTCTTCCTCCTGGGACTCTGCTCCCGCCAAAGACATCGTGTCATGTGCCACCCCCAAACTTATACCCACTCCCAGAATCCTTTGCAGCATAATCTGCCTTTTGGGGTAGTTCCAAGCCTGGATGTGTCCCCTGATTGCGTTTCCTCCACTGCCCTATGAGAAGTCTCTCACAGGAGCCAGTGGGGAGACTCCCCCTTCAGCAGGCACACTTGGAAACCATGACACCCTAACTAAATAAATAACAGCCCTGCTGTTAGGCAGACAAGGCCCACTAAATATTTACCTAGCACCTACCTGTAGGGTGCTACACTATGAATTGGTTTTCGTCTTTATCTCACATGTCACTATTTCTGGTCAGTAAAGTCTAATTTGCTGCAGACACTCTTTTACTGAGAGCACGGTCAATTTCTTTAGATTTTTACATGGCAAAATATGGAGCTGATCAATTGTAGGAAGTCCGAAGGTAAATATAATAAATTATATAAAAAATAAAAATCCAAAAATAACAATAAAAAAATACATAAAGATAAATATAAGATGACAATAAACATCGAACTATTATCAATATTATATCGAAATCAACATTCAATCCTAGAGGAACAAAAGTGTAAATTTCATAAATATAAACGGGTTTCCAATTTTGACACCCCTTTTTACCCCGATTACAGCCTCTCCAGTGTGGAATAACAAAAACAATACCTACAAATTTCAATAAACTGGCATTTTTATGGTGATATTTTTTTTTAAGTGAGCTGATAAGTTGTGTTCCCTAAAACCTCTATTATATTATATACATGTTCCTTTAGGTAGTCCCTTAAAGAGGAAGTAAACTCTTGAAAAATGTTTTTCTTTTTCTTCCCCTGCAAAGTAAATGCATAATGTGCAAGTATGCATTGCATACTAGCACATTATGTGACACTTACCTGCAATAAAGCCCACTTTGCCCCTGCTGCCGGGCGCATCCATTTTTACCCATCATCGCCCGGGTCTGCGGACTCCGGCTGTATTACTGGCCAGAGCCGTGTGACGTCACTGCATGCGTGCGGGAGCCGCCAGTCACGGCACAGGGCTCTGAAGAAACGGCACGGGCGGACATTTCTTCAGAGCGCATGCGCCGATGACATAATCGGCTGCATGCACTGTAAATATCTCCTAAACTGTGCAAGTTTAGTAGATATTTACAGCACCTATAGGTAAGCCTTAATATAGGCTTACCTATAGGTAAAGGTCATTAACCACTTTACCACCGGAGGATATTCCTGTCTTACGTCCAGGCCACTTTTTGCGATTCGGCACTGTGCGACATTAACTGACAATTGCGCGGTTGTGCAATGCCGTACCCAAACAAAATTTACGTCCTTTTTTTTCCCCACAAACAGAGCTTTCTTTTAGTGGTATTTGATCACCTGTGCGATTTTTTGATCATGCGCTATAAACAAAAAAAGAGCGTAAATTTTGAAGAAATAACAATATTTTTCACATTTTTTTATTTGAAATTCTCCCCCAAAAAAATGTAAAAATCAATTTTTTTTTAAATTTTTGGCCAATTTGTTTTCTGCTACCTATGTTTGGTAAAAAAAAATCACAATAAGCGTATTTTGCACAAAAGTTATTGCGTTTTCTAAATAAGGGAAAGATTTCTGTCATTTTTGGTGTTTTTTTTTTTTCTTAACGAGTAATGGCGGCGATCTGCGATTTTTTTTTTTTTTTGCGGGACTCCGACATTGCGGGGGACAGATCGGACCCCTAACTGACATTTTTGACACTTTTGGGGTTACCAGTGACATTACTGCAGTAATCTGCAGAACTTCCTTTGAGTTCTGAAGATGCCTTTACTCATTATGCAACATATAACTACTACTTTCTAACATGATTACTATGTATTGTTTGATCTCTGGAAATTGTGCAATTTTTTTATACATTTGTTGTAGTGACAATTACATTTGTGCTATTTTTAATAAACATATACCTTACATTTCAAATGACTTATGTGTGCACCTCAACCAAAGTCCCACAGGGCAACCCTTCTCTTTTTTGTTATATGCAATACGGGATGGAGGTGCATCACTTTGTGACAGTACTGAGACCCCCCTCTCTTTTTTCTCGCGAAACCCAGGTGGAAGACACCTATGCCCGATAGGTCTCATTACTGTCTCTTTGTCATTTGGCTACATTGATATGTTGGTTCAGTCTTTTGGCTGCATCATATACTAACCATTTATACTCTTCTACTTTTTTACTTTAAATTTTTTTTTTTCCCATTTTCCTGCCTCAGTGGCACTTACATGCTATGTCATCTGTGTTGGTTCTGGTGCTCCCCCTGGTGGCTGTTAAGTCCGATTTGGGAGCCGCGATGCAGTATTAGGGTAGTCTGTCTGGCCCCTGCTGTCTCCTCCCCGCTTGGGGTGGGGCCACCTCTGCATCGTCGCCATGATCCTGGGCTGCGCGCAATGACGATTGCCTCTGCAACGTCACTGCGTGTCTCCTCAGTGTCTCCATCTGTTTGGGGGGTTAGGACGCCGGTGACCATCGGCGTCCCCACGTGGTGCGTCCATGCTAGTTAGCATGCATGTGCCCATGTTCCCCCTATTTCATGGCGTTTGGGCGGATCCGACTGTTACCCTCGAGGTATTTAAGGTGGGGATTAGTTGTTGGGTCATTCACCGCTTCACTTCTGCAACTACTGTGGGACACCGGACATTTCTCTACACCTTATTTTTGACAGGTACATTTCCTAGTCTCTGATTTTTATGTTGCAACGTCTTTTGAGTTCACTGGTCCTGGGCTCACAGCCCGGTCATCACCATTCCCTCTTCACTTTCACATCTTTCTTTCTCCTTGGTATATTCCACATAACACTTATTCCTACCTTGCCTTATTCCACACACTCTGTCTTCACTCTGCTTTTATTTTTTTTCATATACTTCTTCTATTTTTTATGGTCTCTATACTCACATTAATCTCTTTATCTGTTTATGGATATCCATATATATTTATATATTTTTGTTGCTGGCCATTACTTACCCCATTAATCTTGCAATATATACTCTCTTACTTTTTATGGTTTTTATACTCAAATGTATAATTTTTTACTCTTATATGGATATCTATATACAAATTACACAAATTTCCCCTTTGCTGGCCATTACTTACCCTATATAGCCATATCTTCCATTGTGATATATCCACTTACTTCATTCTCTAGATCTCTACCCTATGGGCAGATTATCATTTCCTCATGACCCACACCTACCCCTCACCTGCTCCTCGATGGGATAACTTTCTGGCTCCGTCCCTTCGGTTTCCGAACTGGATACATTTATTGCCGCCATGTGACAGCGCCGTCCCTACACAGATGCTCTAGTGACGATGTAAGTATGGCCTTTCTCCATGTGGGCTCTCTGGAGTTTCCATGCATCACTTGCTACTACCTTGCATATTGCCACTTTACCATTCTCTTACATACAATAATGTTTTTCAGATATATGCATCAACTCCTGATGAATGGACATACTACGACCCATGAAACGCGTTGAGTTCCAACGATGCTTTTGCCAATTGTATAAATTATTTGTACCATCACATTAACTTCCTTTGAGTTCTGAAGATGCCTTTACTCATTATGCAACATATAACTACTACTTTCTAACATGATTACTATGTATTGTTTGATCTCTGGAAATTGTGCAATTTTTTATACATTTGTTGTAGTGACAATTACATTTGTGCTATTTTTAATAAACATATACCTTACATTTCAAATGACTTGTGTGCACCTCAACCAAAGTCCCACAGGGCAACCCTTCTCTTTTTTGTTTACTGCAGTAATCAGTGCTATAAATATGCACTGTTACTGTAAAAATGACACTGGCAGGGAAGGGGTTAATTTTATTGGAGAGGGAGGGGTTAATGTATGCCTGGTGCTTACTGACGTGTGTGGGGAGAGGTGACTGAGTGACACAGGGACAGATCGCAGGTTCAGCTATGCTGAACCCTGCAATCTGACCCTGTCTGTCACTTAGGAGATCCGCCGGCTTTGTTTACACAAGCGGGCGGATCTCCAGACTCCATTCCCCCGACGATCGGGGAAGAGCAGCAGCGATTGCCGCTGCTCCTCCCCTGGCCCGACTTTTGGGTTTACAACCACTTTAACCACATAACGACCGCCCATCGCAGTTTTACTGCGGCAGGCAGCCGCTCCTGGGCAAAGCGACGTAATATAATGTCGCTCGCTCAGGAGACTCTAGGGGGCGAGCGCACGTCAGCTGAAGAGCCAGTGCGTGTGACCGGCGGCTCCGATGGCCGCCGGCCACTCACGATCTCCCGCAGCTGAGAGAGAAAGACAGACGGCTGATGTAAACACAGCCGTCTCTCATTCTCCCTTAGATGATCACAGAGGCTATGTGATCCTGCTATATAGGATCGCATGTATCTGTGATGATCTAACAAGCCACGCCCCCTGACAGTTAGAATCACGCCCCTAGGGTCACATTTAACCCCTTGATCACCAATACAGTTAACCCCTTCACTGCCAGTGTCATTTTTACAGTAACAGTGCATATTTATAGCACTGATTACTGTAGTAATGTCACTGGTACCCCCAAAAGTGTCAAAAATGTCAGATAGGGGTCCGATCTGTCCGCCGCAATGTCGCAGTCCCGCAAAAAAAAAAAAATCGCAGATCGCCGCCTTTACTAGTTAAAAAAAAGACAATAAAAAGGACATAAATCTTTCCCGTAGTTAGTAAACGCAATCAAAACCAATCAAAATACGCTTATTGCGATTTTTTTTTTTTTTTTTTTACCAAAAATATGTAGCGTAAAACAAATTGGCCTAAAATTTTAAAAAATTTCGATTTTTATTTTTTTCTTGAGAATTTCATATAAAAGAATGTGAAAAATATTGTTATTTTTTCAAAATTATCGTAATTTTTTTTTTTTTGTTTATAGCGCAAAAAATAGAAATCGCACAGGTGATCAAATACCACCAAAAGAAAGCTCTATTTGTGGGAAAAAAAGGACGTCAATTTTGTTTGGGTACAGTGTCGCACGACCGCGCAATTGTCCGTTAAAATAACGCAGTGCCGAATTGCAAAATAGGGCCTGGTCTTTGAGCAGCCAAATCCTCTGGGGCTAAAGTGGTTAAGCGCCTAGTAGTTCTTATATTGTTTTTGACAGGGCCATTCTAAAAGATATACTACAGATGTAGTATTGTAGGATATAAAGGAATTGATGACATAATTCCTCCCTGTGGAGTTAGAAATAAAATTAGATACTTTTACTTATACCATTTTCTGCACACTCTCGCTGGCCAGACTGGGGTGACCACTAGATCTAGATTATCCAGCCTGTCGCCCAGTCCAGCAGTTGATTGTAGATCTCGCAGGAAAAAAACAGGAGAAAAAAAATACAATTTTTGTAAGATCTGTAAAATCTTTTTCTCTGATGTCCATTGACAGATGCAGTCTCATCTGGATGAGCTGTGTGGGTTATGCTGCCACTTGCAGGAGTAGTCTAGGCAGTACGTTAGTACAAAGTTTTTACATATACACGCCCACAGGGCTGTCCCTCCAGTCATAAACCTCACAGACACAGCCCAGCACATCAGTTTGAATGCAAGCAGTGAAGACAAAAAAAAAAACCTTCCCCATCAGCAGGTGCTGCGTCTGTCAATGGACATCAGAGAAAAAGATTTTACAGTAAGATCTTACAAAAATCCTATTTTCTCTATTGTCCATTGACAGACGCTTGACGTTTGAGAAAAACTCAACCAGAAAGTAACGTAAATTACAAAAGGCCAAACCTAGCCAACTGGGTAACGTGAAGCTCAACCAAACATGAGTTCACCCAGGTAAAAGACCCCTAAGAGAATAAGAAAAAACATTCTCTTATGAAACAAAAGCATGCAAAACCTTGCGGCCAAAAGAGGCCTTCCGAAGAGGCCAACTAATCCACCTTGTAAAATTTTGTAAAGGTGTGTACAGACGACCAAGTCGCTACCCTACAAGCTTGTAGAACAGAGGCCTGATGGCAAAAAGCCCAAGAAGCACTCAGTGCTCTAGTAGAATGCGCCTTCACACGGCAAGGAGGAACCTGACCCTTGAGTGAATAAGCCTGAACAACCGTCTGCCTGATCCATTTCGAAATGGTCGCAGCGGACGCAGCCAAACCTTTGCGAGGAACATCCGTAAGGACAAAAAGAGAGTGTCCGATTTTTTAAAGGACTCAGTAACCGTCCGATAAACCCTTATTGCCCGAACCACATCCAGAGAGTGCAAAGCAATCTCTTTGGGATGTTTAGGCTTAGGACATAAGGAAGGCAACATGATGTCTTCATTAAGATGAAAATCAGACACCACCTTAGGGAGAAAAGACGGTTTGGGCCAGAGGACCACTTTATCCTTGTGGACCACCAAATAAGGGGAACGACAGGATAGCGCTGCCAACTCAGAAACTCTGCGAGCAGAAGTGATAGCCACTAGGAAGGCAACCTTCTGTGACAAGGAAAGCAGAGAAATCTCCCTAATATTCTCAAAGGGAGGCTTTTGAAGAACAGACAAAACCAGATTGAGATCCCGCGGTGGTAATGGGCAGAGCCGGTACAAGGGGTGGGCGGGAGGGACGGCTGTCCTGGGCGTCTGTGTCATGGGAGGTGGAGGGGGCGCTGCCAGGAGTGTTTCAGTGACTATTGACAGGAGAGAGCGGGATGTGCTGCTCTCTCTCTCTTCTCGCTGGGCTTAACACTCCTGTCAATAGTGGTGTTCAGATCGGGACTTCTTCGAGCGGAGGAGGAGTGGAGGAGGAGCCTAGGAGAAGACAATTCCTAACCCTTTGCAAGGACAGCTGGCGGGAGAGATGCGGCTGCAGAAGCAGAAGGGGAAGAAGATTGCGGCTCAGGAATGACACTGGATGTCAGATCGGGACTATACAGAGTTTGTTACCTGCCCCCTTTCCACAGTGTTTGCTGGGAGGAGAGGGGGTAACAAACTCTGTATAGTCCGATCTGACTTCCAGTGTCATTCCTGAGCCGCAATCTTCTTCCCCGCCTGCTTCTGCAGCCGCATCTCTCCCGCCAGCTGTCCTTGCAAAGCTTTAGGAATCGGCTTCTCTTAGGCTCCTCCTCAGTTCCTCCTCCACTCTGACATATCAAGATGAGAAGGAGCCTCAGAAGAGGAGAATCACTGAGCGATGTGCCGCTCTGCATCTGAGGTCTGCCTGCTGGAGGGAGAACTGCACTGGGGACACAAATCTTATCCTGTCACCTCCCAAATTCCCATCTCAGCACAATTACTTCTAGGTGGGATCGATATGGGGGGGGGGGGTGTTGTGCTGGGATGGGGAATCTGAGAGGTGACAATATAAGATTTCTTCTAGCAGGGGAATTGGTGGGGGGAGGGTGCTAGGAGGAGTGATTCGTGCTTGAGGATTTGTGCCAGGAGTGGGGATTTCGGGATCGTCCTTGAAGAGATTATTGGGATGGGGTGGGGGATGGATTTGTGCCAGAACAGGAAGTATTGGGGCTGTTAAAAAGGAGTATTTGGGGGGGGGGTTGTGCCAGTAGGAATAATGGGGTTTTTTTGTGCTATGGGGAAAATTTTGATGGGGGGAGGATTTGACTGGTAGGATTTGTTCTAGGAGGTGAAATTTGGGGGGGGGGGGGTACTAGGACAGTGATTTGGGGGGTTGTGCTGGGGGGGTGGGGGGAGGATTTGTGCCAGGAGGGGGGATTTGTGTGGGGGGGGGGGTTGGGGGAAAGAGGATTTGTGCCAGGAGGGGGGGATATGTGCTGTGGGGATGGAGGGAAGAGGATTTGTGCTAGGAGGGGGGATTTGTGCTGTAGGAAGGGGGGAGAGGATTTGTGCCAGGAGGGGGGATTTTTGCTGTGGGGATGGAGGGAATAGGATTTATGCCAGGAGGGGGGATTTTTGCTGGTGGGATTTGGGCTAGGAGGGTATTTGGGTGGGGCTGTGTTAGGGGAATTTTTGGACTGTTAGAAATGGGGATGGGGGAGATTTATGCTAGTAGGGATGATTGGGGGTATTTGTGCTAGAGGGGAAACTTGGGGGTGCTATGAGGAGGAATTTGGGGGGTTTGTGCTGGGGGGATGGGGGAAGAGGATTTGTGCTAGGAGGGGGGATTTGTGCAAGAAGGGAAAACATTTTTTTGCAGGGGGGATTTTGGGAAGAGGATTTGTGGTAGTAGGGAAATTGATGGTATTGTGCTAGGAGGGGACATTTGGGGGACGAGAAGATTTGTGCTGGGAGGGGGGGATTTGGAGAGGGGAGAATTTGTGCTTGGAGGGGAAATTTGAGGGGTGAGAATGTGCGCTAACAATGTTTTTTTGAGGAGGGATAGTTGTGCTATCAGGGAGCATTTGGGAAGAGAGAGGCTTTGAGTTTAGAGAGGATGGGGGGGGGGGGGAAGATTTGTGCTGGGAGGGGGGATTTCAGCAGGGAGAGATGTGTACTGGGAGGAGGGAGAATTTTTGTTTGTGGAAATATTTGGCTTGGAAAGGGAATGTATGCTTAGGGCCTAAGTGTGCCAATTGGTGCTCAATTTTTTTAATTTTATTTTGATAAAACATTATGCTCCTACATCTTGTGTGTGGGGGGGCGCAGTTTGGTGTCTTCGTCCTGGGCGCTGGATGGCCTTGTCCCGGCTCTGGTAATGGGGATCTCCTCAGAGGAGCTAGATGAAGCACCCCCTGGATGAAAATGCGAATCAAGCCATTAGTAGCCAACGGACATTGGAAGTATATAGCCAAGGCTGACACCTGGCCCTTGATAGTACCCAACGCCAAGCGCTGCTCAACCCCTTTTTGTAAAAAGGCCAAAACCCTAGCCACAGAAACTAGCGAGGGTGCAGTTGCAGCCAGTGGTTTATTTAGGTTTTGTGCTGCCCTAGGCCTGACAAAACTCATGCACCCCCTAATTTTAATTTGACCCACCCCTTCCGGCCAATGCCACACCCTTTCCTGTTTAAGACCCCCCCCTCCTCTGCAAACCACACCCCTTCCTCTTTAGGCTTCACCAACGCAGCGGCTGGTGTGAATGGACCCTAAGCTGTGTTGAGATGCTTTTGCTTGCTTCAAGTAGGTTTTCCATACTATGCAAGTCTATTGGAATGCAAAATCTGCATCAGGCACAGGTAAATGCAGGTCAGAAGGAGGTGAAGTGCACCTGTCAATTAATTCTGAATGATCACTGAAACATCTCAAACTGATGTCAGAACAAATGCCAGTGCTAAGTGATAACAAAAGCACTCCCAGTGGTGGAAGTGCTCATATTCACCTGCTAAAGTACCCCTAAATGACATCACAATGTGCCAGCAGATAGAGTTGGGCTAAATCCATATTTGTGGATTATTGAACATACAATGCTGATCTGACAACACAGGCACTGCTCTTGGCTGTTAGTGCCACTTATCCCAGGAGGAACACTGGGGATGGGGACCTGCCCAACTAAATTTCCATTTGAAGGTGGTCATATAACGTTTACAAACCAGTTTAACAGTCAAAGAATTAGGACTCATTTAAGCCAAAAATTATTCCAAAATATGTCAACACACAGACTGAAAGATATTTTACCTATATATGTTTAATTACAATACATTTTGATAAATAAAACAGGATTAACTGGCATTAAGTTGTTAAGACAAATCATCAGGTTGCAAAAACCACGAGCAGAAAAAGTATATGTTCCAGCTTTACTTCTCATCCAGAAGACTACAAAAGCCTGGTATGCCGCAGAGGAGGGTAGGCGGAGCATTAGGCTGCTAAGGCCTGCTGCCAGTGCCACACTTACTAGTATTGGAGGCCGCCAGTTGTATTAAGTGCGGCTGCTGGTCTATCCAAACGTCAGGACAGTCATTGGCCGTCGGTCAGTATTATCATACTGGCAGCAGTGTGGCCGCTTAAAGGGGGCGCCAGACTGATTTGCCTCCTAGGCCCTGCCACCCGGCCCAGTCCAGCCCATAAGACTGGCGCTACACTAAAAGTGTTTTTTTTTTTTCATGTAGGGATGGCTTTTTTGCTGCCCCCCTGAAAAGTGCCACCCTAGGCCTGGGCCTTGTTGGCCTAGGCCAAGATACAGCGTTGGTTGCAGCAATTTACACCATAAAATGTAAGATTTCCACGTACGATGATAGATATTCCTGGAAGTCGACTTCCCGGCCTACAAAAGAGTCGGAATCACCAAGTCAGAGAGACCTCTATTCTTTAACACCTTGCTTTCAATAGCCAAGCCTTTAAAGCCAGCGACCGTAAAGCAGGATGGAAGATCGGTCCTTGAGATAGCAGATCTTCCAGCAGAGGAAGATGCCATGGAGAATCCACGACCATTTTTATCAGCTCTGCGTACAAAGACCGCCGAGGCCAGTCTGGTGCCACCAGAATGACCGGAATGCCTTCCATCGCCACCTGGTGAAGAATCCGGGGCAGGAGTACGAGCGGAGGAAAGGCATAAATCAGCCGATACTGGCTTCAAGGAGCCACCAGAGCATCTGTGGCGTCGGCCAGAGGATCCTGAGACCTGGCCACAAACTGCTGAACTTTTCTGTTGAGACGGGACGCAAACAGATCCCAGTCCGGGGTCCCCCACTGGACACACAGGAGATGAAACACCTCCGGATGAAGGAACCATTCCCCTTGATCCAACACCTGACGACTCAGGTAATCTGCCTACCAATTCTCCACACCTGGAATGTGGACTGCGGAAAGAGCCAGAACATTCGCCTCCGCCCAAATCAGAATCTCGGCCACCTCCTGAAACAGGCAGAGCTTGATCGCTCTCAGCTCCAGAATATTGATTGGCAAGGAAGACTCTTCCATCGCCCAAGTCCCCTGGGCACAGAGCTTCCCCAGCACTCCACCCCAGCCTGACAGGCTGGCGTCCGTGGTGACCACCGTCCAAAACACCGGCAGGAAGGACTTGCCCTGGCACAGAACAGGAGACTGGAGCCACCAAGAAAGAGCTGCCTTTGTAAGATGGCTCAAGCAAATCTTCTGGTCCAACGACCGAGGATCTCTGTTCCATTTCGCCAGAATCTCCTTTTGCAAGGGTCTCAAGTGAGACTGAGCAAACAGGACTGCTTCGAAGGTTGACACCATCAGACCCAGGGCCCGCATGCAAGCCCGCAAGGAGGACTGATCGGTCTCAATCAGCAACCTGACTGCTTTTTGCAGCTTCTGAAGTTTGTCCAGGGGGAGAAAGACCCTTGCCAGAGCAGAGTCAAGAGTCAGCCCCAGATAAGTGACCCGTACTGAAGGCGTCAGTGCAGATTTTTTAAAATTGATCGTCCACCTGAATTCCTGAAGGGTCTGAATCATGATAGAAATGTTGCCCAGCAGATCTGAGTGGGAGTCTGCTCACAACAGGAGATCGTCCAGATATCCCACAATTGGGTTACCTCGCTGCCGTAACAAGGCCAGCACTGGGGCCAGGACCTTGGTAAATACTCTGGGAGCCAAGGCGAGACCAAAGGGTAACGCCACAAATTGAAAGTGCTCCTCTGCCACCTCAAAGCGGAGGAATCGCTGGGGTCCCTCCAAAATGGGGATGTGGAGATACGCATCTTTGAGATCGATGAAGGCCAGAAACTCCCCCTGATTCAATGTTGCCACCACTGACCGAATGGACTCCATTCAAAACGTCTGCACCCGCACAAAGCGATTCAGAGCCTTGAGGTCCAGAATTGGGCGCACCTTGAGACAGGAGATCTTGCACAGCCTCCCGCAGAGCCTTCAAATGCTCTGGAGACAGGTGAAAATTTGACTGAAAAAACCTCATTCTTGTACCCGGGAACAAATCAGTTTGCGAACCCAATTGCCCTGAATGAAGGAAGTCCAGGGTTCCTGAAAGAAGCGCAGGTGTCCCCCCACCCGAGCTGGGTGAGGGCATCCCTTCATGCTGAAGAGGACTTGTCAGCAGTACCTGACTGGCCGGCCTTGGGCTTGCCCCAATGCTTTTTAGCCCCTCCAGAAGCTCTGAATAGCTTAAGTTTTTCTTGCACCCTGGTGGCACGAAAAAAATGCTTGTGAGCAGAAAAAGAAGGACCCCGCTTAGTACGGGGAGTCTTACCCTTGGAGGATTGAGGAAGAAGAGTACTCTTCCCACCAGTCAAGCCTTTGATCAACTCAATGAGTCACCAAACAAATGCTCTCCCAGAAAGGGAAGGTCAGCTAAGGCCTTTGTAGAAGCTTGGTCAGCTGTCCAGCTCTTTAGCCAGACCATGCATCTCAAGGCAATGCCCATGGCTGAAACCCTGGCCACCAGGGGAGCCACATCCATAGACGCATCACACAGGAATACCAGAGCATGGATCACCTGGTCCAACAGTTCCAGCTATTCTGGAGGAACAGTCTCAGGATCCAAAGACTCCAGCAAACCCCTAATCCACTCCATCACCATCTGTGAGACTAAAACAGACACAAACACCGGTTTCAAAATGGAACCCGTCAACACGTGAAGATGGCGGGAAAAGGGATTCCACCCGCCTGTCCACCTGGTCCGTAAAGACTGGGGAATCTTCCACAGGCACAAAGGTAGATTTGTTTATCTGAAGACAGGATGGTCCACTTATGGTGGCACCGTCCAACGGTTGGAGACCTTTTAAGCAAAAGTATATCGGCGTTTAAAACGTTTTGGCACAACTAACACTTGCTTAACGCGCCACCATTGGTCATTCACAATATCGTGAAAAGTGTTGGGACATGGAAAAACGTTGCCAGCTTTTTGAGACTTCTGAGAGCCAAAAGCCACCTGTTTCCCTGCCGGCGTGGGCTCATCAGCCAATTTTAAAGTGTCCTGTATTGAACTAATCAGGGCTTCCACTAAAGCTCATTCCCACACTGTGGCTGAAGAAGACAGGTCCTCTTCACCATCTGACTGGGAAGACAGTGACCCCTCAGAAAGGGGAGCATCCGGGGCAACCGCATCATCCTCTGAATCAGAGGACACCTCCTTAGATGGAGAAGGCAGCGGCCGTTTTTCGGCTATCAACCTTTTTCATGACTAAAACAACTTTTGTCGCCAGGCTTTCCAGAGCTGCAGAAATCTGTCCTGGAGTTGCACAGAACAGGTCTGAGGTTGAATTCACAGTTTCGGACTCCATATTGCCAGTTGCAAAAAAACGGAGTACTGCCACATTAAGAAGCGCCGATCGCGATTCCCACCACCAATCGCAGCAGTCTGCAGAGAGCCCCTTTTAACTAAACTAGCAGCAGAGCATGCAGGGATATGTCTGCAGGGACCCCAGGCGTGTTTTGATTGGTTTGCGCAAAAGTTATTGCATCTAGCAACTACGGGAAAGATTTATATCATTTTTATTGTTTTTTTTTACTAGTAATGGCGGCGATCCGCGATTTTTTGTGGGACTGCGACATTGCAGTGGGCAGATTGGACCCCTAACTGACATTTTTGACACTTTTGGGGGTACCAGTGACATTACTACAGTAATCAGTGCTAAAAATATGCACCGTTACTGTAATAATGCCATTGGCAGTGAAGGGGTTAATACTATTAGTGATCAAGGGGTTAAATGTAAGCCTAGGAGAGTGATTCTAACTGTGGGGGGTTGGGCTTGTGAGATCATCCCAGAAATATGTGATACTATATAGCAGGATCACATAGCCTCTGTGATCACTTCAGGGAGAATGACGAACGGCTGTGTTTACATGAGCCGTCCGTCCTTCTCTGTCAGCGGGGGGAGATCGTGAGTGGCCGGAGGCCATCGAAGCCGCCTGTCACACGCACTGGCTCCCGGCTGACGAGCGGGGGCGTCCTCGCCCCCTAGAGTGTCCTGAGCGAGCGACGTAGTACTACGTCAGTTTGCCCAGGAGTGGCTGCCTGCCGCAGTAAATCTGTGGTGGACGGTCGTCAAGTAGTTAAAAAATATGTATATTAATGTATATTAATGGGAAGTCCATATTAAGCTAAATGCCAGTGATGTAATAGGGGATGTCACACACACACATATATATATATATATATATATATATATATATATATATATATATATATATATATATATAACTTATCTTTATTTTTATCTCTATTTTTTACTTTTATTTTTACATGTTTGGATCTATTAATATAACTTAATTTGGATGACATTTGTATTTTAACATTGCAGAGTTTTGTATTAAATTGTATATGGTTTCTTTCACGGCCATTAGCATTGTAATTCCTCCCCTTCCTGGCCACGTAGTAACAACTTTTCCTATATAAGACTTTTAAGTATCGTCACTCATTTACACCTGATGAAAGAGCGTGCATGCTCAGAAACGTGTCGTGTTGAACCAGCTCCCCGGTGACGCCACATGCATCACTCCACCTTCCATTTCGGCTTTGTCCAGCATTTTTCTTCCCGTGACGGACTGAGTATCCTGGACGCATACTTAGAGTGGATGGATGGCATCATCAGGAGGAGTATCGTTTTGAGCCTTGTTGCAAGCCTGGTTATCTTTGGCTCTTGTGAGTAGTTACTATCACTTTCATATGCTTTATTAAATCAGTCTACAGTTAGAGGGCTTTTCTGTGTTTCTTATATGAACCCTATTATGAGTCTAGGAGAGAGTCCAAATATGAAGAAACATCAGGGTCAGAGGGATATCATCTCCTGACTTATAATAGATTTAAACCCCTTCAGAACCCCCCCTCCCCAGTACCCCAATAATGTTTTTTAAGAGAGACCCCTATACCCGAGGAATGCCCTGGGAGAGGATAGAAATCCATCTGGGGGCAAAAGAGGACAAAGAGAGGGAGGAGAGCAGGGAGAAGGGAACAAAAAAAAGAAAATACCAAAAGGATTAGGTATTTATAACATTAGTGGACAGGTTTTAGATAATGAAGAAATAAAATTCTTGGACAAAATCGCCCCTGGTAAGATTTTAAACAAATTCGATACCTTCGTACAGATACACAAATATATGCGCAAATTGAATTTAAAGAAATATTTCCTAAACAAACCAGATAATAGCACAGTTCATTCTAACCTTAGAAATAAATCGGTGTTTAACTCTTTAAATACCAATAATACATTTTTAGAAATGTTCAAGAATCTGGTGGTTGATGATATAGAAAAGTTAAAAATAAAAAAGACACACCAACCACAGTGGTTAAAAAATGGCATAGAAAAGATAGAGCAGAGGAAGGATGTAGTGATTAAGCCGGCAGATAAAAGAGGAGGACTAGTAGTGATGAGTAAAGCTTATTATTCTAATGAAATGAAGAGATTATGGTCTAATAGGGAAACCTACTCACAATAGTGACTACCTAAAACAATCTGAATTATTAATAAATAGATTCACTGAGAAAGGGTATAGTACTGCATCTTTTTTATATGACTGGGGCGGGATCAGGTGGCATTAATGGATAGGGATCTGTTATTGGCAGATAGGAATACCAAACCTAAGGATCCATGTGAATATAAAGTTTTATTTAACTATAACCATCAATTTAAACAAGTATTGAGCATTTTCAAGAGGCATTGGAATATCCTTCTAAAGTATGAGGAAAAGTTTTACAAGTTTTACAAGTTTTATAAGAAAGCACCCACCCTAAAGGACAAATTGGCCCTTGGGGTTATAGATTCCCCAAAGTTACCTAAAAGCTCCTTATTCAAGATCATCTCTGGCTTTCATGCCTGTGGGAGATGTAAGGCTTGTAAATTGAGCAGATGTAATATCAAAAAAAGAATAGACTTTAGGGCCACTAGTACAGGTCGTACATATCAAATCAAAGACTTGATTACTTGTGACACAACAGGAGAAGTTTATGTATTGGAGTGCGGATGCGGGCTCCAATATGTAGGACGTACATCAAGGGCTCTTAATGTAAGAGTAGGGGAGCACATTACCAACATTAAAAAGGGAAAAAACAATCATAATGTATCTCAGCACTTTAAAATAGTACATAATCAAAACCGTGAATTGATACGTGTATGGTGTAGAAAATCGGCGCTAATTCAAATCATAAATAAATGTGATACACTCTGTGACAATAACGATGTCCACCACTGTGGATAGTGCTCTATGTGATTAAACCTGATGCAAAAAATTCGGGGTAAAATCAATCCTCAATATATAACTGTAAAAGCGAGCCTATACAGGAAATATATATATATATATAATGCAATCACAAAATCAATGCAATCGATGAAAAAGGGCGATGATCAATATAATCGTTGATGACTGATATGTGATGAAAAAATTCCTAAAAATATTTCATAAAACAATTCATATAAAAAGTTGTGTATAAAAATATAAGTATCTGAGAAAATCCCACAGTGTCCAATATACAATCAAAGATGAATGAAATAAATCTTCAAAGGATCAACCAAATCGTAAAATATAACATCAATAATCTGGATATCGATCCAATCTCCAACAAACAGGTGTGTAGTGGCCGCTTACCTCCCACACACACTATCTGCACATGTGTGTAATCCAAACAAGCCAATTGCTTTCCTTTGAAATGGGCTTCCGACCTCTCTCCTCTCTTGCGGGCATGTAATCACTGATGTTCACAGTACATCGATCTCCCAATGCAGTAACGATCTTCAGCTGCACAATATGCTCACTCCAAGCCGTTCCGCCTCATAGGATATAAAATGAGACGCTCATGGTGCAGTAACTTCAAAACCAGTTTAATTACAATAAAAGATACACTTACAATCAAATAGCAACAAACGAGCAAAAGCAATACACTGTAGAACCTCCGGCTACGGCCATAAACACGGATGTGACGTCACCCGGCTCTTCCCAACGCGCGTTGCGTCACTACCCACGTGACTTTATCAAGGGATGTGAGCATGGGTGACTCGCTGCCGGTTTATATAGCATAGCGGTTGCCATGGAATCAATCAACCACATTACATTCACCATTGCACTGCCGATACAATAACACTTGGTTCAACTCAGCACAAGTCCGTGCTGTGAGTTAACCCATGAGGATGATCCTGAGCTGATTCATATATTCGGTCAACCTCACAAAACCGTCATACCATAGATAGGCAGATGCCCAATCTCAACGATTTTTTCATTTTTTTCGTCTGAAGTAATCAAACAGCAGGGAAATGGTGTAACATATATAGAAACATATGTATATACATAAAATGCCACCAAATTGTGTATAAAATAAAAATTTTAAATAAAATAAAAATATGCTAAAAATATAAAAATACAAAATTTGTGTATAAAATCGCAGATATCCAAATATAAATATGTAAACTATTTCAATGGCCCTAATAATTAGGATGGTAAAAAACCAGGAGAAGGTGAATCTAAAAATCAGAGATAAAACAATTTAAATCAAATTCGACGTTAAGACCTAATGGAATAAAACGTTGAATTTCAAATATCCATCTGGATTCGGCTTGGCTCAATGTCCTTATCTTATTACTGCCCCTCCAGTGGGCTTTATATTTCTCCACCCCCCAAAATTTTAAAAGTTTCGGATCTTTGTTATGTTTTTCAGAAAAATGTTTAGAAACACTATGCTTCAAAAAACCTTTTTTGATGTTTTGAGTGTGTTCTCGCAAGCGTTTCCAGAGGGGTCTTTTTGTACGTCCAACGTACTGAAATTTGCACGGACATTCGAGTATATATACCGCTCCCTCTGTCCTACATGTTATAAAGTCCTTGATTTTATACGATCTTCCTGTTACTGTCAAAATGAATTCCTCTTTCTTTCTTTTATTATCAATTGTATGTCTACAAGCATAACAGGCTTTACAAGGATAAAAACCTTTTCCTTGAAACCAACTTAAAAAATTATTTTTGGGTTCTTCAATAATGTTTTTGGCTACCCTGTCTCTTAATGTAGGAGCCCGCCTATACACAAATTTAGGTTGCTCTGACAAAAAGGTAGCAATAGTACGATCAGCTGTTAATATATTCCAATATATCCTTATTATGGCTTCGATTTTTTTATGTTGGATATTATAATCTAGAATTATCAGCGGATTTTGGGAATATTAATTAGCCACGATTTATGATGACAACTATTAATGGGCAAATAGCTGTTTCGATCCACAGGCTTGAAATACGTCTTAGTTTGTAGACACTTATCTTCATACCAGATTTCTAGATCCAAAAAGGCAATTTTCTCTTCTGATATCTCCCATGACAGATTGATATTTTTATCATTATCTGCCAATGTGTCTTTAAATCTCATTAGACTTTCACGGCTCCCAGACCAGATGATGATCACGTCATCAATGAAGCGTTTGTAGAAAACTAGTTCTTCTGGTCTATTTTCATAGATGGCTACCTCCTCCCATCGAGCCATATACAAGTTGGCCACACTGGGCGCAAATTTCACACCCATTGCAACACCCCGTAGCTGTTTATAGTAGTTGGAATTAAACCAAAAGTAGCTATGATTAAGGCAATAATCTAAACATTTTGTAATAAATTTCCTTTGTTTGTAATGTAAATTACTAAAATTCCTTAATGCCCATTTGGTAGATAAAATAGCCTCTTCATGATCTATAATCGTATATAAACTGGCTACATCAGCTGTAGCCAGTATTATATTGTCTTCTTCAAACTTCAAATCTTGTAATTGTTGAATTAAATGTTTTGAGTCTTTTATATGCGACTTCGTTTTCTGTACCATCGGTTGAAGAAAGTGATCAATATACTCCCCCAGGCGTGCTCCAACAGAATTTATCCCATTGACAATGGGCCTGCCTGGGGGATTAATTGCATCTTTGTGCATTTTAGGTAAAGTGTACAAGATGGGGGTGTGACAAGTGTCCGGAACTAGATAACATGCTTCTTTAGTATTGAGAAATTCTTTTGTTTTCCCTTCCGATATTAGTTTTTCCAACTCTTTTTTATATGTTTTTATCGGGTTTGTTATAAGTTTGGCATAAGTATTGGAATCTGACAATTTTATTTCATTATATTTTTCTTTTGATTGGATGACAATGGAGCCACCCTTGTCTGCAGGTCTTATAACTATGTTTTTTCTTTCTTCCAGTTTTGTATTCCTGTTTTAATTTCAATTGGATCCCAAGCTTTTTTAAATTTTACATTTTGTAAGTCCTGAGTGACTCATTTTTTAAACACCTCACAATGATGATCTCCGGTATTTTGGGGGTTAAATAAAGACTTATTTCTTAGATCCGTATGCACAAAATTCTCATTCGTCCGTCTTTTGATGGGGGGGTCTCCAGGTTTTTACATCATATACCTTTTTATATTGATTTTTCTGGTGAATTTCAGAATATCAACATTGTCAAATTTATTACGATTTTTTCTCGGTGCAAATTTCAGGCCTTTGTCTGATACTTTTAATTCAGGCTTTGTCAATTCCACTTGGCTTAGGTTAAATATACCCTCGCCTAGTGGTCTCTTTTTCTTTAAAGCCTCCTCTGCATCCTCTCTTGTTTCTGTGTTTTTTCTCTGCATTTTTTCTGGCGACGAAGTTCTTTTGTTCTCCATCCTTACATGTGACCTTCTCCTTCACCCATGCTCACATCCCTTGATAAAGTCACGTGGGTAGTGACGCAACGCGCGTCGGGAAGAGCCGGGTGACGTCACCTCCGTGTTTATGGCCGTAGCCGGAGGTTCTACAGTGTATTGCTTTTGCTCGTTTGTTGCTATTTGATTGTAAGTGTATCTTTTATTGTAATTAAACTGGTTTTGAAGTTACTGCACCATGAGCGTCTCATTTTATATCCTATGAGGCGGAACGGCTTGGAGTGAGCATATTGTGCAGCTGAAGATCGTTACTGCATTGGGAGATCGATGTACTGTGAACATCAGTGATAACATGCCCGCAAGAGAGGAGAGAGGTCGGAAGCCCATTTCAAAGGAAAGCAATCGGCTTGTTTGGATTACACACATGTGCAGATAGTGTGTGTGGGAGGTAAGCGGCCACTACACACCTGTTTGTTGGAGATTGGATCGATATCCAGATTATTGATGTTATATTTTACGATTGGTTGATCCTTTGAAGATTTATTTCATTCATCTTTGATTGTATATTGGACACTGTGGGATTTTCTCAGATACTTATATTTTTATACACAACTTTTTATATGAATTGTTTTATGAAATATTTTTAGGAATTTTTTCATCACATATCAGTCATCAACGATTATATTGATCATCGCCCTTTTTCATCGATTGCATTGATTTTGTGATTGCATTATATATATATATTTCCTTGGGATTGACACACTATTTATTTGAGGACTTTATTCATGCACAGTCTTTTCAGAGTCATCCACTGAAGATCTTTTGTGTATAGGCTCGCTTTTACAGTTATATATGGTGGACATCGTTATTGTCACAGAGTGTATCACATTTATTTATGATTTGAATTAGCGCCGATTTTCTACACCATACACGTATCAATTTACGGTGGGGACACCGATTTAGATTGGAAGCTTTTTCTATATTTTTTATTTTTCACATTTTTTATTTTTTTATTTTATTTATTTGATTTCTTGGAATTGATTTACTCCTATCAAACCCCTCTGGGTAGCGCATTGATCCTCTTATTTAATTTACTCCACTTCTCCAAAATATCAGTGCAGCCACCATGGAGGTGTTTGATTTTATTGAAAGGAGATCTTGCAATATTGAAGAAATGTTTTCCACACAAGATCAAAAAACACCGGGTGATCTAGAAAGCAGTTTCAGACGTATGAAACACTTAATTGAGAAAAAAATTAATTAATGGTGGGACATCACCACACATGAGAAATATATTAAAGATAAATTAGTGCCGAGGAAACTCAGGTGGGATGTACCAATTAATGATGGCCTCATGGATAAGGAATCTATTGAGGACTGGTTCACCTTTTTTAATGAAAAGGGTTTAGAACTTTTGCAGTTCTTAATAAAAAGGAAACAGAAGAAAATTAGAACGATCGATAATCAGTTAAATGCCATTAAGAAATCTATGGAACCCTTAAAAGAACTTCAAAAATGTACTGATCTTTCAAGACAACTACATCAAGATATGGAACAAAAAGATAGAGAGACAGCAGCTCGGAAAAAGAAAAAATACATAAGAGACTTAAACGATTATAAGGAAGATGTCGCCTATAAATGGCAGAATGCCAATATAATCTCCACAAATACCACGCCGGAAAAAAAGAGAAACATCACAGAAAAGAGAAATAGTAAATAGAGAAGAGGTAGCCCACTGGGGTCCGGATACACAAACTCCAGCTGCCACAAAGAGACAAGATTGTACATCTAATCCAACTCCACACTGGAAGAAAAGGGCTTATAACCATAATGGTAAAAAACCCTTCTGGAAGAATGCATGGCAGCCTCATAGACCTCCAGTGAGAGATCATGGCTACCAAAAGGGGAATTACACCCCATACCAAAATAATCGTGATCGTGATTATCAACAGGGGAATTATACCCCATATAGGAATGATTTCTATCGTGAAAGGAGGAGATCCCCATACCCATATCAATATGGAAATGGAAGGAGATCGCCTCACAGGGATGAGAGGAGAAGAACACCTATGAGAGATGAGAGAAATCATTATGAAGAAAGGAGAAGAACACCTATGAGAGATGAGAGAAATCATTATGAAAATAGAAGAAGAACACCATACAAAGATCCAGTGAGAAGGGGTCAGAGGCACCATAGCGAAAGAAGAAGAAGAACACCAGAGAGAAATTACTATGATAGTAGGAATAAGAGAAGAACCCCAAAACCCGCACGGACACTTAAACATAAACAACAAGAACAAGGGAGAGGATACATATCGACGTACAATAGATATGATCTTTTAAGAACAGAAGGTGAATCAAACAGATCACCTCAGTACTCGAATAAAGAGCAAAAAAGAAGTAGTCACAACAATGATTTTTTAGAGAAACGCAGATCAAAGTCCAGGAGAAGGTCACATGTAAGGACAGAGAACAAAAGAACTTCGTCGCCAGAAAAAATGCAGAGAAAAAACACAGAAACAAGAGACTATGCAGAGGAGGCTTTAAAGAAAAAAAGAAAAAGAGACCACTAGGCGAGGATATATTTAACCTAAGCCAAGTGGAATTGACAAAGCCTGAATTAAAAGTATTAGACAAAGGCCTGAAATTTGCACCGAGAAAAAATCTTAATAAATTTGACACTTATGTTGATATTCTGAAATTCACCAGAAAAATCAACATAAAAAGGTATATGATGTCAAAACCTGGAGACCCCCCCATCAAAAGACGGACGAATGAGAATTTTGTGCATACGGATCTAAGAAATAAGTCTTTATTTGACCCCCAAAATACCGGAGATCATCATTGTGAGGTGTTTAAAAAAATAGTCACTCAGGACTTACAAAATGTAAAATTTAAAAAAGCTTGGGATCCAATTGAAATTAAAACAGGAATACAAAAACTGGAAGAAAGAAAAAACATAGTTATAAGACCTGCAGACAAGGGTGGCTCCATTGTCATTTAATCAAAAGAAAAATATAATGAGGAGATAAACCGCCAATTGTCAGATTCCAATACTTATGCCAAACTTATAACAAACCCGATAAAACATATAAAAAAGAGTTGGAAAAACTAATAGCGGAAGGGAAAACAAAATAATTTCTCAATACTAAAGAAGCATGTTATCTAGTTCCGGACACTTGTCGCACCCCCATCTTGTACACTTTACCTAAAATGCACAAAGATGCAATTAATCCCCGAAGGCAGGCCCATTGTCAATGGGATAAATTCTGTTGGAGCACGCCTGGGGGAGTATATTGATCACTTTCTTCAACCGATGGTACAGAAAACGAAGTCGCATATAAAAGACACAAAACATTTAATTCAACAATTACAAGATTTGAAGTTTGAAGAAGACAATATAATACTGGCTACAGCTGATGTAGCCAGTTTATATACGATTATAGATCATGAAGAGGCTATTTTATCTACCAAATGGGCATTAAAGCGGAGTTCCAGCCATTTACTCACCTGTCCAACGGTCCAGCGATGCGGCCGCCGGAAGCCTCGATCCTCTCCCTCGGCGCCGGCATCACTGCTGTGGGCACCCGGCTGTTACAGTTTGCGGCTTCACAGCCGGGTACCCACTGCGCATGCGCGAGTCGCGCTGCGCGCCGTGATTGGCCGGCAATCTTCTGGGACCTCTGACGTGTCCCAGAAGATTGCAGGGAGGGAGGGGGAGAGGAGAACTTCCGCTCAGGGCGCCGCGGCGCTCCGAGCGGAAGTGGGAGCGGGTACCTGTCAAAACTAGGTACCCGCTCCCCCCCCCAAAAAATGACATGCCAAATGTGGCATGTCGGGGGGTCAGGACTCCCTAAAGCGGAAGTTCCACTTTTGGGTGGAACTCCGCTTTAAGGAATTTTAGTAATTTACATTACAAACAAAGGAAATTTATTACAAAATGTTTAGATTATTGCCTTAATCATAGCTACTTTTGGTTTAATTCCAACTACTATAAACAGCTACGGGGTGTTGCAATGGGTGCGAAATTTGCGCCCAGTGTGGCCAACTTGTATATGGCTCGATGGGAGGAGGTAGCCATTTATGAAAATAGACCAGAAGAACTAGTTTTCTACAAACGCTTCATTGATGACGTGATCATCATCTGGTCTGGGAGCCGTGAAAGTCTAATGAGATTTAAAGACACATTGGCAGATAATGATAAAAATATCAATCTGTCATGGGAGATATCAGAAGAGAAAATTGCCTTTTTGGATCTAGAAATCTGGTATGAAGATAAGTGTTTACAAACTAAGACGTATTTCAAGCCTGTGGATCGAAACAGCTATTTGCCCATTAATAGTTGTCATCATAAATCGTGGCTAATTAATATACCGAAAGGCCAATTAACAAGAATAAGAAGAAACTGTACTAAACAAAGTGATTATGAAGAACAGGCAAAAATAATAGGATCAAGATTCAGAGAGAAGGGGTACAATAAGACACAAATTTCAGAAAAAATTTATGAAGTTGGGAAGCTTGAAAGACAAAACCTGTTGAGAAATAGAGAAGAAGGAAGTGAACAACATTCGTATTCCCAAAATCCGCTGATAATTCTAGATTATAATATCCAACATAAAAAAATCGAAGCCATAATAAGGAAATATTGGAATATATTAACAGCTGATCGTACTATTGCTACCTTTTTGTCAGAGCAACCTAAATTTGTGTATAGGCGGGCTCCTACATTAAGAGACAGGGTAGCCAAAAACATTAATGAAGAACCCAAAAATAATTTTTTAAGTTGGTTTCAAGGAAAAGGTTTTTATCCTTGTAAAGCCTGTTATGCTTGTAGACATACAATTGATAATAAAAGAAAGAAAGAGGAATTCATTTTGACAGTAACAGGAAGATCGTATAAAATCAAGGACTTTATAACATGTAGGACAGAGGGGGCGGTATATATACTCGAATGTCCGTGCAAATTTCAGTACGTTGGACGTACAAAAAGACCCCTCTGGAAACGCTTGCGAGAACACACTCAAAACATCAAAAAAGGTTTTGTGAAGCATAGTGTTTCTAAACATTTTTCTGAAAAACATAACAAAGATCCGAAACTTTTAAAATTTTGGGGGGTGGAGAAATATAAAGCCCACTGGAGGGGTAGTAATAAGATAAGGACATTGAGCCAAGCCGAATCCAGATGGATATTTGAAATTCAAAGTTTTATTCCATTAGGTCTTAACGTCGAATTTGATTTAAATTGTTTTATCTCTGATTTTTAGATTCACCTTCTCCTGGTTTTTTACCATCCTAATTATTAGGGCCATTGAAACAGTTTACATATTTATATTTGGATATCTGCGATTTTATACACAAATTTTGTATTTTTATATTTTTAGCATATTTTTATTTAATTTTTAATTTTTATTTTATACACAATTTGGTGGCATTTTATGTATATACATATGTTTCTATATATGTTACACCATTTCCCTGCTGTTTGATTACTTCAGACGAAAAAAATGAAAAAATCGTTGAGATCGGGCATCTGCCTATCTATGGTATGACGGTTTTGTGAGGTTGACCGAATATATGAATCAGCTCGGGATCATCCTCATGGGTTAACTCACAGCACGGACTTGTGCTGAGTTGAACCAAGTGTTATTGTATCGGCAGTGCAATGGTGAATGTAATGTGGTTGATTGATTCCATGGCAACCGCTATGCTATATAAACCGGCAGCGAGTCACCCATGCTCACATCCCTTGATAAAGTCACGTGGGTAGTGACGCAACGCGCTTCAGGAAGAGCCGGGTGACGTCACCTCCGTGTTTACGGCCGTAGCCGGAGGTTCTACAGTGTATTGCTTTTGCTCGTTTGTTGCTATTTGATTGTAAGTGTATCTTTTATTGTAATTAAACTGGTTTTGAAGTTACTGAACCATGAGCGTCTCATTTTATATCCTATGAGGCGGAACGGCTTGGAGTGAGCATATTGTGCAGCTGAAGATCGTTACTGCATTGGGAGATCGATGTACTGTGAACATCAGTGATTACATGCCCGCAAGAGAGGAGAGAGGTCGGAAGCCCATTTCAAAGGAAAGCAATCGGCTTGTTTGGATTACACACATGTGCAGATAGTGTGTGTGGGAGGTAAGCGGCCACTACACACCTGTTTGTTGGAGATTGGATCGATATCCAGATTATTGATGTTATATTTTACGATTTGGTTGATCCTTTGAAGATTTATTTCATTCATCTTTGATTGTATATTGGACACTGTGGGATTTTCTCAGATACTTATATTTTTATACACAACTTTTTATATGAATTGTTTTATGAAATATTTTTAGGAATTTTTTCATCACATATCAGTCATCAACGATTATATTGATCATCGCCCTTTTTCATCGATTGCATTGATTTTGTGATTGCATTATATACAGTATATATATTTCCTTGGGATTAACACACTATTTATTTGAGGACTTTATTCATGCACAGTCTTTTCAGAGTCATCCACTGAAGATCTTTTGTGTATAGGCTCGCTTTTACAGTTATATATTGAGGATTGATTTTACTCTGAATTTTTTGCATCAGGTTTAATCACATAGAGCACTATCCACAGTGGTGGACATCGTTATTGTCACAGAGTGTATCACATTTATTTATGATTTGAATTAGCGCCGATTTTCTACACCATACACGTATCAATTCACGGTGGGGACACCGATTTAGATTGGCAGCTTTTTCTATATTTTTTATTTTTCACATTTTTTAATTTTTTTATTTTATTTATTTGATTTTTTGGAATTGATTTACTCCTATCAAACCCCTCTGGGTAGCGCATTGATCCTCTTATTTAATTTACATAATCAAAACCATAGCTCCCTAAAATTTTCGGAGATTGAAAAAGTTAACCACATTGGAAGGGAGGTCATTTCATTGGGCAGTTGAGCAAAAGGGAGTCATTTTGGATCTATGAGACCAAAGTTTTGACGCCCCGAGATCTCAACGTGGAGTTTGATTTGAATTGTTTTATAAGTGACAAGTAGTAAGTGTGGATATATTATCATTATTGTTTTAATATTTATCAATATTTTATAGGGAATTAAAAATAAGATTAACTTTTACAATGATATATAGTTTATTAAATTTAGGGATTCATTATAATACCAATTATCAACACTATTAATATCTAGATAGATTTTAAATGATTTACTACATGTATAGTTGTGGGCTAAAGATATTTTAAAAGATATTGGGTATTTATTAATTGGGTATATTGAGTATTTATTAATATTTGTTAGGTGGTGAGTTTAGGAATTTTCTGGACTCCTAGTGGATAAAGAAATTGTAAAGACTTTTTAGTATTGCACTTTTTATCCATAATATATGGAACTTTTTATCTCCTTTGAAAGAAGGATTGGTTATCTATATAATTAATTAATAATTTTTCTGGTAAATTGAATACATGTTTTGATATAGAAATCATATAGATCTTTAGCGCTATATCAGTGTACTTTATTTTTATAACATACGTTTTTATTATATATTTTTTTTATTTTTTATTTTTTTCCCTTTTAAAGAGCAATTGGTTGTTTATACAGTATGATTGATTGATATTGATATTAATAATTGAAGTTAATAATTTTAGCTGGTAAATCTTGATTATGCATTAAACCAAATGAATTAATATTTGATCTGTTCACAATAATATTTCTTTAATTCAGCGGTGAAGACATTCTGACATGCAGGCTACACAATTTGTATTTGATTTATTTGTTATGAGATACATACTCAATATTTCATAATTTGTATCTTTTTCATCTGTTCAGGGTGTTCCAATATCAAAATCAGCCTTTGCTAACTTCCTGTGTCACATCGATACACGGGTTGAGAGAGGGCCATTATTGGACTCCCGATACTATGTCTCTATGTGAGAGGCTTGTTGATTGTGGGATGTAGTCATTACTCCAGTGATTGTGTGCAGCTTGATTTGAATACATAGAAGCATCCGACTTCCACAGCTGGCTCCACCCCTACTGACGAAGTCAAGTTAATGACGACATGCGTATAGGGGAAGGAGCCTTCTGTCGGATGTCTCCCCACTGATTATACTGATGAGAGATAGGAGTATTCCAATTTAGCTTGTCTGGCTCGCACAGCCTTGATGTGCCTTTTTAATGTGAGTCTGTTACTTTGTAATTTGTTTTCCAATACATTTTGTTACACGGAGAGCACTAGATCTGTCCGGTTTTTTGTCTTATACTGGAGACACAGCTAAGGGGATACAAGACTGGAGATTGAAGGATCATCGGCCAGTCATCATCCTTAGGAATAAATCCCTCTTTGAGAACAGCTATTTCTGACTCACTGGTAACATAGGGGTCAGACCAGGAGGTGAGCAGCCACTTTTTATTGGTGAAAGATTGCACCTCAGGAGATTCACTTTCAAGCACTGGCACTTTTCTATTTTGTGATATTTTTGGTCATTTTGCACCACTTTTATAGCACAGTATTTTTAGATTTATATATTTGCTCTGTTTGAAAGACTTTTTCAATATTTATTCACGTTAAAATACTTTTTTTCACTATTTGTATTTATTCAATATGAATGGAATATTTATTTATTTCACTTAGATTTACTTATATTTATGAAATGTATCTATAATATGTATTAAAGTGTTGCTGCACTCTTTTGGATCAGTTTTTTACACAGCCATTAATGTCTAACTGCTGGCAACGAAAGTGAGTACATCTCTAAGTGAAAATGTCCAAATTGGGCCCAATTAGCCATTATCCCGCCCTGGTGTCATGTGACTCGCTAGTGTTACAAGGTCTCAGGTGTGAATGGGGAACAGGTGTGTTAAATTTGGTGTCATCGCTCTCACTCTCTCATACTGGTCACTGGAAGTTCAACATGGCACCTCATGGCAAAGAACTCTCTAAGGATCTGAAAAAAAGAATTTTTGCTCTACATAAAGATGGCTATAAGAAGATTGCCAAGACCCTGAAACTGAGCTGCAGCACGGTGGCCAAGACCATACAGAGGTTAACGAGGACAGGTTCCACTCAGAACAGACCTCGCCATGGTTGACCAAAGAAGTTGAGTGCACGTGTTCAGCATCATATTCAGAGGTTGTCTTTGGGAAATAGACGTAAATAGATCTAAAGATGATGCACAAGAAAGCCTGCAAACAGTTTGCTGAAAACAAGCAGACTAAGGACATGGATTACTGGAACCCTGTTCTGTGGCCTGATGAGACCAAGATAAACTTATTTGGTTCAGATGGTGTCAAGCGTGGGTGGAGTACACCACCAGGTGAGGAGTACAAAGACAAGTGTGTCTTGTCTACAGTCAAAAATGGTGGTGGGAGTGTCATGGTCTGGGGCTGTATGAGTGCTGCTGGCACTGGGGAGCAACAGTTCAATAAGGGAACCATGAATGCCAACATGTACTATGACATACTGAAGCAGAGCATAATCCCCTCCCTTTGGAGACTGGGCCACAGGGCAGTATTCCAACATAATAAAGACCCCAAAGACACCTCCAAGATGATCACTGCCTTGTAAAGAAGCTGAGGGTAAAGGTGATGGACTGGCCAAGCATGTCTCCAGACCTAAACCCTATTGAGCATCTGTCTGGCATCTTTAAATGGAAAGTGGAGGAGGGCAAGATCTCTAACATCCACCATCTTCGTGATGTCGTCATGGAGGAATGGAAGAGGACTCCAGTGGCAACCTGTGAAGCTCTGGTGAACTCCATGCCCAAGAGGGTTAAGGCAGTGCTGGAAAATAATGGTGGCCACACAAAATATTGACACTTTGGGTCCAATTTGGACATTTTCACTTAGGGGGTGTACTCATTTTTGTTGCCAGCGGTTAAGACTTTAATGGCTGTGTGTCGAGTTATTTTGTGGGGACAGCAAATGTACACTGTTATACAAGCTGTACACTAACTACTTTACATTGTAGAAAACCTCTAGGAGATTCTCCAGCATGGAGAAGGCTCTAGGGGTCCTAGTAGAAGACAGACTGAGCAATAGTATTCCAGTATATCACAAAAGTGAGTACAACCCTCACATTTTTGTAAATATTTTATTATATCTTTTCATGTGACAACACTGACGAAATGACACAGCTTGTATAACAGTATAAATTTGCTGTCCCCTCAAAATAACTCAACACACAGCCATTAATGTCTAAACCGCTGGCAACAAAAGTGAGTACACCCATAATTAAAAATGTCAAAATTGGCCCCAAAGTGTCAATATTTTGTGTGGCCACCATTATTTTCCAGCACTGCCTTTACCCTCTTGGGCATGGAGTTCACCAGAGCTTCACAGGTTGCCTCCGGAGTCCTCTTCCACTCCTCCATGACATCACGGAGCTGGTGGATGTTAGAGACCTTGCGCTCCTCCACATTCTATTTGAGGATGCCCCACAGATGCTCAATAGGGTTTAGGTCTGGAGACATGCTTGGCCAGTCCATCACCTTTACCCTCAGCTTCTTTAACAAAGCAGTGGTCATCTTGGAGGTTTGTTTGGGGTCGTTATCATGTTGGAATACTGCCCTGAGGCCCAGTCTCCGAAGGGAGGGGATCATGCTCTGCTTCAGTATGTCACAGTACATGTTGGCATTCATGGTTCTCTAAATGAACTGTTGCTCCCCAGTGCCGGCAGCACTCATGCAGCCCCAGACCATGACACTCCCACCAACATGCTTGACTGTAGGCAAGACATACTTGTCTTTGTGCTCCTCACCTGGTTGCTGCCACACGTACTTGACATCATCTGAACCAAATAAGTTTATCTTGGTCTCATCAGACCACAGGACGTGGTTCCAATAATGAAAAAGAAAACAAATACAGAGGGGCCTCTAAATGCAGACTGTAGATATATTTATTGATAAAATGACAAGCTACATAAAAAGACTCACATTTCCCATGAGTAAAAAAAAGCCTTTTAAAAAAGGGTGAAAGGTCCCTCTGTGGTGTTCTTTGCAGTAACTTGGAGGTCTTCAGCTGGTACAACTAGCCGTCTCTCCTCTGTTTGAATTTTGCCGGCATTCGAGGGAGAAAGATGGAGACCCAGACGGAAGTGGGGGCTGGAGCGCAGCGTGGACCGCAAATCCGGTGCCAATGACGTCATCCAATCACGATGCGTTTCGGAGCATGCGCCGTACGGGTGATGACCCTACAGCACGTTTCTTTATCAAGCTGAATGGAAGCAAGGGACTGTATCCTATATATATATATATATATATTTATATATATATATATACACACACACGGTGCATTGCAAAAAGTATTCGGCCCCCTTGAATTTTTCGACCTTTTGCCACATTTCAGGCTTAAAACAAAAAGATATAAAACTGTATTTTTTTGTGAAGAATCAACAACAAGTGGGACACAATCATGAAGTGGAACAAAATTTATTGGATATTTCAAACTTTGTTAAATAAAAAACTGAAAAATTGGGCGTGCAAAATTATTCAGCCCCTTTACTTTCAGTGCAGCAAACTCTCTCCAGAAGTTCAGTGAGGATCTCTGATCCAATGTTGACCTAAATGACTAATGATGATAAATAGAATCCACCTGTGTGTAATCAAGTCTCCGTATAAATGCACCTGCACTGTGATAGTCTCAGAGGTCCGTTTAAAGCGCAGAGAGCATCATGAAGAACAAGGAACACACCAGGTGGGTCCGAGATACTGTTGTGGAGAAGTTTAAAGCCGGATTTGGATACAAAAAGATTTCCCAAGCTTTAAACATCCCAAGGAGCACTGTGCAAGCGATAATATTGAAATGGAAGGAGTATCAGACCACTGCAAATCTACGAAGACCTGGCCGTCCCTCTAAACTTTCAGCTCATACAAGAAGACTGATCAGAGATGCAGCCAAGAGGCCCATGATCACTCTGGATGAACTGAAGAGATCTACAGCTGAGGTGGGAGACTCTGTCCATAGGACAACAATCAGTCATATACTGCACAAATCTGGCCTTTATGGAAGAGTGGCAAGAAGAAAGCCATTTCTTAAAGATATCCATAAAAAGTGTCGTTTAAAGTTTGCCACAAGCCACCTGGGAGACACACCAAACATGTGGAAGAAGGTGCTCTGGTCAGATGAAACCAAAATCGAACTTTTTGGCAACAATGCAAAAAGTTATGTTTGGCGTAAAAGCAGCACAGCACATCACCCTGAACACACCATCCCCAATGTCAAACATGGTGGTGGCAGCATCATGGTTTGGGCCTGCTTTTCTTCAGCAGGGACAGGGAAGATGGATTGAGCCAAATACAGAACCATTCTGGAAGAAAACCTGAAGGAGTTTGCAAAAGACATGAGACTGGGACGGAGAGTTGTCTTCCAACAAGACAATGACCCAAAACATAAAGCAAAATCTACAATGGAATGGTTCACAAATAAACATATCCAGGTGTTAGAATGGCCAAGTCAAAGTCCAGACCTGAATCCAATCGAGAATCTGTGGAAAAAACTGAAAACTGCTGTTCACAAATGCTCTTCATCCAACCTCACTGAGCTCGAACTGTTTTGCAAGGAGGAATGGGCAAAAATTTCAGTCTCTCGATGTGCAAAACTGATAAAGACATACCCCAAGCGACTTACAGCTGTAATCGCAGCAAAAGGTGGCGCTACAAAGTATTAACTTAAGGGGGCTGAATAATTGTGCACGCCCAATTTTTCAGTTTTTTATTTGTTAAAAAAGTTTGAAATATCCAATAAATTTCATTCCACTTCATGATTGTGTCCCACTTGTTGATTCTTCACAAAAAATTACAGTTTTATATCTTTGTTTGAAGTCTGAAATGTGGAATAAAGGTTGAAAAGTTCAAGGGGGCCGAATACTTACGCAATGCACTGTGTATATATATGGAAAAAAACGAAAAACAAGGACCAAGAGAGGCCCTATAAAGCGGGACTATATCGGCATGTGTATGGTTGTAGGGATACAGACACAACACCACTATATAAAAAAACATATTCATTTATTTTTGCAAAAGATCCGTGGATCAGTGTGTACAGAGATTGCTTGAAATCGATACAATATACCACACCAACGGATCTCAATGTGTATGCAGTCTAACGGTCCCTGGAAAAGCCAACACGTTTCGCAATTATAGCTTCGTCAGGGCACTACAAAGACCAGATAGATGCTGCACTAAGAATAAGGCAGGCGGAATGAATCAACACTTCCTTTTCAGGCGCTGGGAGCCCATTCAAGTGGACCAATATCAGTGGTGGGAGATATGTTTCACATTATGGGCTAAATAAATGAGCCCCTTAAAAAGAGTAAGGGCTAATTGTATTATATGATACCAAAAAAGGCCGCCTCCAAATATATATGGTAGATAATAGTGGCTTAGGTCCTCACTGGTCATAGAGAGAGACGTACCATCCACCATGGACTCTGTCTCTCAATCCTACATCAGTAGAACCATAGGAGCCAAAAAAAAAGCCTATTTGGACATCCTGTTGTTAGGGTATCTTAAAACATACAGCCCGATAAATAGGCAGAAAGATCCCACCTTGCCGCACAGTGTCTCCAGTGTATGCTGCTATATATATATATATATATATATATATATATATAATACACACCTAAACGCCACCTAATGGCTGAACATGTTAATGCATGACTGAATTGTCTAATATGTAATTCTAGTGTAAATAAAAATTAAAATTAGTTGAGAGACTGACAATTAAGATCCTAATTGGGAATTAATATATAGATATATGCATAAACCCATACTCAAAGAATTTAGAGGATTCATGAGTCTATAAACCTATGCATAGGTAATATTATTCTACCGAGCACGATAATGAATATAATAATAGGTCCACAGACTTATTAGTATAGGTTTATATACACACCTATACATACATTTCCAATAAGGATCTTAATTGTTAATTTCTTGTTCTAATTTTTAAATATTTATTCCTATTTGAGTTATATATCAGAATATCAAGTAATGCATATAATATGTTCAGCCACTAGGTGGCGTTTCAAGTGTCTCTACAACATCCATTTCCTTGTTTATATTCATATCGGTACAATAATATTAGCTTGGCATAGGTTTATAGACTCATGAATCTTCTAAATTATTTGAGTATGGGTTTATGCATATATCTATTTATTAATTACCAATTACGATCTTAATTGTCAGTCTTTCAACTAATTTTAATTTTGATTTACACAGGAATTACATATTAGACAATTCAGTAGTGCATAAACATGTTCAGCCACTAGGTGGCATTTAGGCATAAATGTATATATAATACAGTCCCTTGCTTCTATTCAGCTTGATAAAGAAACACGCTGTAGGGTCATCACCCGTACAGCGCATGCTCCGAAACGCGTAGCGATTGGATGACATCACTGGCGCAGGATTTGCGGTCCACGCTGTGTTCCTGCCCTCACTTCCGTCCGGTCTCCATCTTTCTCCCTCGAATGCCGGCAAGATTCAAACAGAGAGACGGCTAGCTGTGCCAGCTGAAGACCTCCAAGTTACTGCACAGGACTCCACAGAGGGACCTCTGTTGTTACGTGGTTCCAATATCCAAGTCCTTAGTCTGCTTGTCTTTAGAAAACTATTTGTGGGCTTTCTTGTGCATCATTTTTAGAAGAGGCTTCCTTCTGGGACGACAGTCATGCAGATCAATTTGATGCAGTGTGCAGCGTATTGTCTGAGCACTGACAGGCTGACCCCCTACCCCTTCAACCTCTGCAGCAATGCTGGCAGCACACATACGTCTATAAGACAACCTCCGGATATGACGCTGAGCACATGCACCACCGTGTTGCAGCTCAGTTTCAGGGTCTTAGCAATGTTCTTATAGCCTAGGCCAGGCATGTCCAAAGTCCGGCCCGTGGGCCATTTGTGGCCCCCAGGCCGCTTTAATATGGCCCTACAGATAATTTGGAAAAATCTATTGTTGTGGCCCCTGTGAATCCCCGAGCGCTGCTCAGAACCACTGGGATCTCTGGATCTTTCAACACCCATGTTACTTGTGAATACACTAAATGTTAACATCCACCGCCCAGCCCCACCAGCTTTATATCCCTTGCTCAATATGGCCTCAGACTTAACGAAAATCGGAAGTAAAATTTCAGTTATCGTCTGAAAAAAATCGTAATAGCAAGACTAGGCAAACTCAGAAACGAAAGAACACATACAAAACAATTCAACACATGACATCACTTCTGAAGTGGAATTCTGTCGTACTGGAATTTTTGTTTGAAATTAACCTCTTCACTTTCGATACGAGACAAGCATGCAAGAAAAATAGGACGCAAGATCGTTCGATAATCTGATCGTGTGTACGAGGCTTTAGCCTGATAAGGGAGCACTAAAAAACACAAATAAATTTGGCGCAAGTATGACAGGACCAGCGCTCTCTCCATGATAACTGGCATAACACCTGTTTAGATTTGTCATCCATGTGACGAAATGAAAAGTATGCTGTTTGCAATAATCTTTGCATAAAATAGTTCATTTGCATTTAATTTTAATGATCCAAAGAATGTCAGGCAAAATGGTCGGCCCTCACGCATATTCACTTCATCAAATCTGGCCCTCTTTGAAAAAAGGTTGGACACCACTGGCCTAGGCCATCTTTATGTAGAGCAACAGTTCACTTTTTCAGATCCTCAGAGAGTTCTTTGCCATGAGGTGCCATGGTGAAATACCAGTATGAGAGAGTGAGAGCAATAACACCAAATTTAACACACCTGCTCCCCATTCACACCTGAGACCTTGTAAGACTAGCGAGTCGCATGACTCCAGGGAGGGAAAATGGGTAATTGGGCCCAATTTGGAAATTTTGACTTAGGGGTGTACTCACTTTTGTTGCCAGCCGTTTAGCTATTAATGGCTGTGTGTTGAGTTATTTTGAGGGGACAGCAATTTGACACTGTTATACAAGCTGTACACTCACTACTTTACATTGTAGCAAAGTGTCATTTCTTCAGTGTTGTCACATGAAAAGATATAATAAAATATTTACAAAAATGTGAGGGGTGTACTCACTTTTGTGAGATACTGTAAGTGCAAAGCTGCAGTTAACAAATGTTATGCAGTGAGTGTGTGGTATAATAATCTGATAATGATGAATATGGGGGAAATGTAATTAACAAGGAGGGGCTTGGCGAATTATAAATATTAATAATAAGGCTGTGCCTGAATTTTAAATAGAATTGACCACTTGCCGACCGCAGTCAGTATATGTACTGCGGCGGTCAGCCCCTCCTGGGCAAAGTGACGTAGGGGTACCTCGTAGGCGAGTGACCGGCGGCTCCGATGGATGCCGGTCACTCGCGATCTCCCGCTGGAGAGGGAGAAAGGCAGACGGCTAATGTAGACAAAGCCGTCTGTCATTCTCCCTGGTGTAACTGCAGAGACTATACGATCCTGCTATGTATGTGGTTACATCACAAGCCACGCCCCTTGACAGTTAGAATCACGCCCCTAGGGACACACTTAACCCCTTGATCACTAATGAAGTTAACCCCTTCCCTGCAGGTGTCATTTTTACAGTAACAGTGCATATGTATAGCACTGATTACTGTAGTACTGTCACTGGTACCCCCAAAAGTATAAAAAAATGTCAGTCAAGGGTCCGATCTGTCCACCGCAATGTCGCAGTCCCGCAAAAAAAAAAAAATCGCAGATCGCCACCATTACTAGTTAAAAAAAAAAAACAATAAAAAATACATAAATCTTTCCCGTAGTTAGTAAATGCAATAACTTTTGCGCAAACCAATCAAAATACGCTTATTGCGTCCTAAAATGTTAAAACATTTTGATTTTTACATTTTTTGGGGGGAATTTCATATAGAAAATTTGAAAAATATTGTTATTTTTTCAAAATTATCGCTCTTTTTTTGTTTATATAGCAAAAAATAAAAATCGTACAGGTGATCAAATACCACCAAAAGAAAGCTCTGTTTGTGGGTAAAAAAGGACATCAATTTGGGTACAGCGTCGCACGACCGCACAATTGTCCGTTAAAATCACGCAGTGCCGAATCCCACAATAGGCCCTTGTCTTTGAGCAGCCAAATCCTCCGGGGCTTAAGTGGTTAATACACAGTGCCTCCAGACAATCACAGCAAATAAGGAATAACTTATTAAACACAAAGAAATTTGTTCAGACACTCAATAGTATACCACAAATATTTATTTTAGGCTTTAAGCTTATGGTCATTTCTTATCAATATATAAATATCTTCCAATTAAATTATTAAAGATAATTTATTAAAATACAAGTATAATTATATATTTACATACAAAACTACACTTATTGGTGATTTATATTTCACACACACGATCATCGAAAACCAGTCAGTATCTGGGGAGACCATTTGCCTTACACAGGGCAACAAATCTCCTTGGCATAGAGTTGATCAGATTGTTGATTGTGGCCCCTGGAATGTTGGTCCACTCCTCTTCAATGACTGTACAAAGCTGCTGGATATTGGCAGGACCTGGAACACGCTGTCGTATACGCCGATCCAGAGCATCCCAAACATGCTCAATGAGTGACATGTCTGGTGAGTATGCTGGCCATGCAAAAACTGGGATGTTTTCAGCTTACAGGAATTGTGTACAGATCCTTGAAACATGGGGCCGTGTATTATCATGCTGCAACATGAGGTGATGGTTGTGGATGAATGGCACAACAATAGGCTTTAGGATCTCGTCACGGTATCTCTGTGCATTCAAAATGCCATCAATAAAACGCACCTGTGTTCGTTGTCCATAATTTACGCCTGCCCATACCATAACCCCACCGCCACCATGGGCCACTCGATCCACAATTTTGACATCAGAAAACTGCTCACCCACATGACACCATCACGCTATCTGCCATCTGCCCTGTACAGTGAAAACCAGGATTCATTAATGAAGAGAACACCTCTCCAAAGTGCCAGACGCCATTGAATGTGAGCATTTGGCCACTTAAGTCGGTTACGACGAACTGCAGTCAGGTCGAGACCCCGATGAGAACGATGAGCATGCAGATGAGCTTCTCTGAGACAGTTTCTGAAGAAATTCTTTGGTTATGCAAACTGATTGTTGCAGCAGCTGTCTGGGTGGCTGGTCTCAGATGATCTTGGAGGTGAAGATGCTGGATGTGGAGGTCCAGGGTTGGTGTGGTTACACGTGGTCTTTGGTTGTGAGGCTGGTTGGATGTACTGCCAAATTCTCTGAAACGCCTTTGGATATGGCATATGGTAGAAAAATAAACATTCAATTCAAGGGCAACAGCTCTGGTGGACATTCCTGCAGTCAGCATGCCAATGGCACGCTCCCTCAAAACTTGCGACATCTGTGGCATTGTGCTGTGTGATTGTGTGATAAAACTGCCTCATTTTAGAATGGCCTTTTATCGTGGCCAGCCTAAGGCACACCTGTGCAATAATCATGCTGTTTAATCAGCATCTTGATATGCCACACCTGCGAGGTGGAATGATTACCTCGGCAAAGGAGAAGTGCTCACTAACACAGATTTAGACAGATTTTTGAATAATATTTGAGAGAAATAGGACATTTTGTGTACATGGAAAAAGTCTTAGATCTTTGAGTTCAGCTCATGAAAAATGGGGGCAAAAACAAGTTGTAACGGATCAACTGGCACCCCGACTGGTTACCTCCGTTGACGGATGCTCCTAGTGCTTCCCGGAGGCTCCAAACACTCCACCAGACACCATAACCAAATCAGATCCCACAACCCGTCGCAGCTTGGTTGGGGTCTCGTCGTCTCCTACCCACCCTGGACCTATGACAAGGCTCCAGGTTCCAGTGGTTGAACCTCTCTTTCCCCAGAGAGTGAAGCAGGAACAAGAACAAGCTCTTACAAGAGCTTAGTGGTTATTCAAGGGAGTATGAAGAGCATAGCAATCCCTAGTAGCAGATTCCCCCAATAAGAGACAGGACTCTAGATTGAGGGTGAAGTAGAACGCAAACTGTTTATTCAAACACATGCACAAAGAGATATACACTGTGGGACAATCCTCCTCCCCCTTAGCAGCCAATCCACATACACATATACATCCCATAATAAGTTTATCTTAAGGCAGACAGAAACAATAGAATAATGGAATACAGGCACTTGCCAATAACAAACCCCACCCCATCTCACTATCTAGCAAGGGTCTATTAGACTCTCCTGCAATATTATAGCAATATGAAAAGTCAAACCATTCATCTTCATACATTTCCTGAGAGATATTGCTGACAAATATTACTGTCCCATCTGAAGCCATCCAAACAATTCTCTCAGCGTCCCCCAAGTATCTGTCCCTCACTCCCAGTGATGGTGAACACCTTCACACAAGTGTTGCATTTATAATTTTGTTCACTGTATATAAAAATACTAGCAGTAAAATACAATTCCTACAATCTTGGAAGCAAAAAGGTTAGTAAAGATACTAATGCCTCGTACACACGCAGCGATAGTTGGCTGTGAATTTTCGGCCAACGTCCGATCGGCCGATTTTCGGCTTGTTAGTATGATGCTTTCGACAACCGACTCCGACTTTTCGGCCGAATAAAATCTGGTGTGCAGGCTATAAAATTTTTGTTGGCCGTCAACACAACGGCCGATTTTCCGTCAGTCAGTACAGATTCGGCAGACAAAAATCTGATGAGCAAGACTGGGCATGCTCGGAGAAGAAAAAACACACGGAAAGTAAACCAGCACATGACATCACTTCTGAAGTTGGTTTTTGTTGGCTGAGAAAATTCGTGTGCAGTCTAGAGCACATTTCAACCAACACAACAACACTGGACAAAAGTCAGCCGATCGGTCGGCCGATAATCGTTGCGTGTGTACCAGGCATTAGACTATATCTCACCACGGCTTCAAAAGAAAAAATTTAATTTTTGTCTTACCGTAAAATCCATTTCCCTGATGTTCATTGACAGACAGAGCTCCTGATCTTCTTAACCATTGTGTTATACTGCCCCCTACAGGAGTAGGACACTAGGCAGAAAAAAAGTCTGGCCACACCTATGGGCAGTCCCAGGGGGTATACTCCCTCTCTCTGCTATAGGTACCCAGTTTTTTTTTCCAAGCAGTGTCAGAAGAATTACTACTCCACAGAGGGGTGGGTGCTGTGTCCGTCAATGAACATCAGAGAAATGTATTTTTCAGTAAGTCAAAAATCCCATTTTTTCTTTCATTCATTGACGGACACAGCTCCTGATCTTCTTAAACATTGGGACGTCCCAAAGCAGTGTTAAATATGAGGCGTGGGAACAGCAGAAAAATAAATTTCCAAGGATAAACTATAGCCAACTAGGTAAAACAGGAGCTCAACCAAAACAACTGGAACCCACCTGAAGAAACAATACACCCTCAAGAGGACCAGGGCCTCCAAATAGCTGCCTGCCAAACCTTGCAGCCAAAACGTGCATCTGCAGATGCCCACACATCCACTTTAAAGAACTTTGAGAACGTGTGCACCGACGACCAGGTGGCCGCCTTGCAAACCTTCATCACTGACTCCTGACGACGGAAAGCCCAGGAGGCAATGAGGGCTAGAGTAGAGTGCGCCTTGACAGGGAAAGGAGGAACCTGACCCTTGATGGAATAGGCCCGAATCACCATCTGTCTGATCCATCTGGAAATGGTTGCAGAGGAAGCAGACAACCCTTTCTAAGGCCCATTCATAAGCACAAATAGAGAATCTGACTTCCTAAAAGACTCAGTAGCTGCCAGGTACACTCTAAATGCCAGAACCACATCCAAGGCATGCAAGGCAATTTCCCTAGAATGTTTTGGTCTGGGACACAGGGAGGTCAACACAATGTCTTCATTTGAATAAAAATCAGAGACAACCTTTGGAAGGAACGGTGGACAGGGTTGAAGAACCACCTTGTCTCTCTGAATCACCAGGTAAGATGAACGAAAGGATAACGCCACCAATTCCAACACCTATCGCACAGAGGTGATAGCCACCAAAAAAGCCACCTTCTGAGACAGCCTAAGCAAGGGAATCTCCGAAGATTCTCAAAAGGAGACTCCTGGAGGACCGAAAGTACCAAATTGAGGTCCCAAGGCGGCAACGGAGACCGCACTGGAGGGACCAAGTGCCGAATTCCCTGCAGAAAAGTACGCACCAGAGAGTGTGTAGTCAAGGGTCATTGGAAGTAGAACACCAAGGCTGACACCTGGCCCTTGATGGTACTCAAGGCCAACTTCTGTTCAACCCCCTATTGAAGGAAGGTCAAGATCCGAGCCACCGAGAAAGAGCAAGGAGGAACCCCAAGGGACCCACTCCGTTCATGGAAGACGTACATTGCGTGATGGTAGATCTTCCTAAAAGTAGATTTCCTAGCTTTTAGCAGCATTTGAGTCACTGGTTCAGAAAATCCCCTATCCTTCAGCAGCTGGTTTTCAGCAGCCAAGCCGTCAAAGCCAGCGACTGTAAAGCAGGATGGAAGATTGGCCCTTGGGACAGCAGATCCTCACTGAAAGGAAGTCTCCAAGGAAAGTCTGCAACCAGCTGCACCAGATCGGCATACTAGGCCCGGCGAGGCCAGTCCGGGGCCACAAAGATGACCGGAATCCCTTCTGCCTCGATCCTGTCTAGAAGTCTTGTCAGAAGCTTGAGAGGAGGTAAGGCATAAATCAGATGATACTGACCCCATGGGGCCACCAGCACTTCTGTAGTGTCTGCCAGAAGATCCCATGATCGTGCCACCTTTCTGTTGAGCCGGCAAGCCAACAGATCAACCTCGGGGGTGCCCCACCGGAGACACAACTGACGAAACACCTCCAGATGAAGAGACCATTCTCCCTGGTCCAACTCCTGCAGACTGAGGTAATTTGCCTGCCAGTTTTCCACTCAGGGAACGTGTATGGCGGAGAGAGCGGGAACAAAATGTTCTGCCCACCGGAGAATGCAGGTTACCTCTAGAGCCACCAGGACCCTTCTTGTGCCCCCTTGGTAAATGACATAAGCCATGGCCGTGGCATTGTCTGAATGAATGTGCACTGGACACTGGATATCCTCGGAGATGGTCCGTCCAATGTTCCATGCACAGCCTGATCGCTCGTAGCTCCAGAACATTGATCAGTAGTCTGGATTCTTCCAGGGTCCCTTCCCCCCTGAACTTCTGCCGAGAACACCTCCCCACCTGGACAGTTTGGCATCCATTGTGACCACTGTCCAAAGCAAGGGGAGAAGGATTTGCCCTGCCAGAGTGCTGGAGAACAAAGCCACCAAATCAGGGACCCTTTTGTACCCAGGCTCAGCTGGATTTGGTTGTCCAGAGACTGCGGATTCTTGTCCTATTTGATGAGAATCTCCCTTTGCAGGGACCTCGTATGGAACTGTGAAAATCAGACCGCCACAAAGGTCGACACCATCAGGCCCAGCACCCGCATACAATTTAAAAGGGATGACCATCTGCTGGACAGCAGGAGATGAATTGCAGCCTGCAGTTTCTGGAGTTTGTCCAGAGAAAAGAGCATGCTGGCTAAGACCAAATCCAGAGTCAGTCTCAGATAGTCTAGCTTCGTGGAAGGAACCAAGGCCAACTATTGAAGATTCAGAATCCAGCCAAACTCCTTCAGGGTTCGTATGGTGATCTCTCTAGGTTTTCCACCAGCACAGTAGGAGACTCTGTTTGCAGAAGGAGGTTGTCCAAGTAGCCCAGAACCGCGACCCCCCCCCCCGCTGGTGTAACAATGCTAGTACCGGGGCCAACACTTTTGTGAAGACCCGAGACCAAAGGGTAACGCCACAAACTGATAATGCTCCTCTCCCATGCAAAGCGGAGGAAGTGCTGGTGACCAAACCATATTGGAATGTGAATATATGCATCTTTGATGTCGACGGAGGCAAGAAAATCCCCCTGGTGCAGGGAAGCCACCACTGTGTGAATGGGCTCTATCCTAAACTTCTGCACCTGTACAAAGCAGTTCAGCGCCTTGAGGTCCAAAATTGGATGCACCTTGCCTTCCTTCCTAGGGACTGTAAACAGGTTTGAGTAAAACCCCTAAAAACTTTCAGAAGTCAGAACAAGAACAATCACCCCTTGAAGTAAAAGGTCTTGCACCGCCCTAATCGGACTGGGGACAGTCGCGCGTTGGAAGGAAAGAACCTTTCTGGAGGATAAGAATGAAACTCGATCTTGTAGCCGGACCGTATGACTTTGTGGACCCACTTATCTTGTGCCAGGGATGTCCACAGGTCTGGAAACCAGCAAAGATATCCCCTTACCCCGGCTACGGGTGAGGGCGCACCTTCATGCTGAAGTGGCCTTATCCGAGGGTCTGGAGAAGCCCGCTCTTGGCTTGCCAGACCAGGTTCGTTTGGATCCTCAAGAGGAGGCTGTGAAAGGCTCCCTTATCATTCGATCCAGAGGAACGAAAAAACTTCTTATGAGCCGAGAAGGAGGGTCCATATCTATGGCGAGGGTCCTTGCCCTTAGTAGCCTGTGGAAGAAAGGTACTCTTCCCTCCTGTGGGACCCTTAATGATGTCATCTAGGGTAGCTCCAAGCAGGCAATCTCCTTGAAAGGGAAGATCAGTCAAGGCTTTTTTTAGAAGTCTGGTCAGCAAACCAGCATTTGAGCCAAAAGACACGTCGAAGGGCCACTGCCAAAACAGAGAGCCCAGCCACTAGGGGAGCCGCATCCAAAGAGATATCCCAGATAAACTTCAGCCCCTGGACCAACTGGTCTGCCAGCTCAGTAAAAGGCAGGGGGAGCTGTTCTCCCTCCAGGTCACGGCATAAAATTCTTAGCCCAGAGTTTGCAACACCAGGGCAATGTTGAATACCGGCCTCAGTGCCGAACCAGCCAGAGTGTACATATTATGTGACTCCTATCTCAGTCGATGTCCAATAGGAAGAAACGCGTCAGAGAGGAGGCGTTACCGTCACGAACGACTGCTCGAAGTCCGCGCTGCAGCCGGGCACGAGCGTAGCTATCAGAAATTCCGATAATAAACCATCTATGCTGACTTGCCATGCATCAACTGTAAGTGCATTACTTTTTCTTAAATAAAACTCATAGAAGATATCACACTATTGCGGCTTTATTTCTTTATACCCTATGCCTGGAAGTCACCAGCCCATTGGTCAGGGATTTACCTTGGTGGAGGTCTGAAGTGGAGGAGGCAATAGTGGTTGTCAGTGGAATTACAAGCTTCTACATCTGCTGTTTGAGATTTACCTAACCGTAGGCTTGATACAGAGGAGGTGAAAGTGGAGATCGGTTTATTCACATGCGCTGGTTTATCTGCTATCCGGTAAGAGACCATTTTGGGTGGTACACTTGGAGTCCGGGAAGCACTTACAGTATATTTGTGGTGATCAGCATATTTGCTATTTTGTGCACACCTTATCTCCGTCTGGTAAGGAGGAATTTCACCTGGTGGTGGGTTATATTTTCACATTGAAGTTGAAGATCATATTGTGGAGCACCAGTTTGATTTTATCATATATGGACACTTATGATTTATTCTCAATGGACTTTTGAAACCCATGACTTACCTATTATCCAATTTGATTTTGTGTTTGATTACAATTTACGTTGGATTCTTACAACACACCTTGTTTTAGCGCACCTATTTATTTACACAGAGTGTACATATTGTGGGCCACAGTCTCCACCTTCCTGTCAGCCGGGTCCTTAAAGGCCGGGGACTCTTCAACTGGAATCACGGTTGCCTTGTTCAATCTGGAAACTGGGAGGGTCAACCACCAGTGGAACAGTCTATTTCTTAACCACTTGCCGACCGCCACACGACTATGTATTTCGGCGGTCAGCCCCTCCTGGGCAAAGCGATGTATCGGTACATCGCTTGCCCACATGCCTCTAGGGGCGAGCGCGCGCCGCCGGAGGCGCGCTCCCACCCCCGCTTGTTCCCTGACATCCCCACGCGAGTGACCGGTGGCTCCGATGTCCGTCAGCCACTCGCGATCTCCTGCTGGAGAGGGAGAAAGGCAGACGGCTAATGTAAACCAAGCCACCTGTCACTCTCCCTGGTGTAACTGCAGAGACTATACGATCCTGCTATGTAGGATCGTATGTCTCTGTGGTTACATCACAAGCCACGCCCCTTGACGGTTAGAATCACGCCCCTAAGGACACACGTAACCCCTTGATCTAAGTTAACCCCTTCCCTGCCAGTGTCCTTTTTACATTAACAGTGCATATTTATAGCACTGATTACTGTAGTAATGTCACTGGTACCCCCAAAAGTGTCAAAAATGTCAGTCAGGGGTCTGATCTGTCCGCTGCAATGTTGCGGTCCCGCAAAAAAAAAAAAAAACGCAGATAGCCGCCATTACTAGTTAAAAAAAAAAACCAATAAAAATGACATAAATCTTTCCCGTAGTTAGTTAACGCAATAACTTTTGTGCAAACCAACCAAAATAGGCTTATTGCGATCTTTTTTTTTTTTTTACCAAAAATATGTAGCAGAAAACAAATTGGCCTAAAATGTTAAAAAAGTTTGATTTTTACATTTTTTTTTTGAGAATTTCATATAAAAAAATGTGAAAAATATTGTTATTTTTTCAAAATTGTCGCTCTATTTTTGTTTATAGCGCAAAAAGTAACAATCGCACAGGTGATCAAATACCACCAAAAGAAAGCTCTGTGGGGAAAAAAGGACGTCAATTTCATTTGGGTACAGCGTCGCACGACCGCGCAATTGTCCGTTAAAGTCACGCAGTGCCGAATCACAAAATAGGCCCTGGTCTTTGAGCATCCAAATCCTCCGGGGCCTAAGTGGTTAATAAGGGACTACTCATAGAGGTATCGCCTAGCGAATCGCTTAGGGACCCCAAGGGGACGCTTCGTTCGCCCCCACTCTTTTGCGACAATTCTGTCAAAATAGGCGGGGAAAGGGAACACCTTTGCCGCTCTGGATGGCTTGTCAGTGCCAAAAGCAACCTGCGCCTCCGTCGCAGCTGCGTCCTCCATCTTTAAGGTCAAACTTACGGATACAATCAGTGTTCCCACCAGTGCCTTTTCGTGCACAGTTGCCAATGAGGAGTCGTCATCCTCACTATCTGAGGATTCAGGGTGCGTGGTCGCAGACCCAGCCGGGTGACCCATGTCCACGGTGACCGAATCAGATTCAGGATCTGATGAGGCAGGGGAAGGCGGGAGGGGTGCTTTGTGTTAGCCTGGCGCCCGAAAGCCACCTTCACTTGAGACACAATGGACTTCAGGACTGCAGTCAGTGCATCGATAGATGGTTGGGACAAGGAGGGCCCCCGCAGCCTCAGAGAGGGGATCAGGTGGGGAGATGTGCCCCAAAGACTCCATGAGTCACCTGGGGGAACCCACAAAAGTGTAAAATACTGCTAAAGGCAACCCTCACCGCGCTGGCAGCACCACCTGGTCTCCAGTCACAAGCACCAATCGATCCTCAACAGAGGAGAAGAAGACCCCACCAGACTCACCACCCCACAGAAACAAGGCACCGCAGCCACCAGGAGAATCTGCACTGCACAAACGGCAATCAGGAAATGAAAGGATCCAGGAGTCAGCACTAGGGGATGAGGGGCTCTCACTGCCGAAAACACCGCCCATAGGGCTCCACTGTCATGGCTGCCACTGTTTTCTATGGTCAACTACTGCAAAATGGCCTTCGGACTACACAAACATGGCCACTGTACATTGCAGCACAAGGACTACAAGAAAATGGCAGCTCCGCGCAGCACCACAAGACTCTCAGGGACCCAGGAGGTATCCCTAGGCCTCAAGACAGGCAGTATAGGGGGCCCTGGAAGAAGCCCCCACCAGGTACAACCCCCCGCACAGCCCATCGTCCGGTCACCAGCATAGCGCCCTGCCCCCACCCCGGGAAGTGTACCAGACCACCCAAACAGCCCCAAGCATTAGTGGACGGGGTAGGATGGGAGGATAGGAGAGGGGGGTGTCTAACAGGAAGGAGGGTAACCCGGGGGTCCGACCGTCCCATGGAGGGGCCTGTCTCCACCCCAAAACCCTCCAGGGGGGAGAGGGGGGACAGCTACTCACCATACCGGGAACCAGGCAGGCACTGCTCCAGACAGAACCCCTCGTCATTAAATTGAGGGGCTGTCATCCAGGAGGAACGACTCCATCCGAGACCCGGGCGCATATGACCTCGCAAGACATTTAACTTGCAGGCCAGCCCCTGTCCGTGGGGCTATGTGGTGGCCGACCTAGCGTGGAGCTGAGGTCTGCACGTGCTCGCTGGCCAGACTGGGGTGACCACTGGATCTAGAGTATCCAGCCTGTCGCCCAGTCCTGCAGTTGATTGTAGATCTCATAGGAAAAAAACAGGAGATAATTTTGCCAGGACCAGAGATCCCAGCAAGAAACTAGGTGCTTACTCCTGACTAGGCAGAAAAAAACTGAGTACATGTATAGCAGAGAGAGGCGTAGCCAGACTTTTTTTCTTCCAAGTGTCCTACTCCTGTAGGGGGCTGTATAACCCAATGGCTAAGAAGATCAAAAGCTGTGTCCATCAATGAACGAAAAAAAAAATTGTTATGGGATGAGATGGTGGTTCGTCCCAGCAGCAAGAGATCAGTGATATTGGCAGTGGTCAACGGGCAGCAGCCTTCTCAGTCTCATCCAGGAAGTGTCCAATGCGTGTTTTATTTTTTCATATGATCGGGAACCATTGTTTGTAACCAATATTGACTGTCTTCTCTTTGATGGGTACAAAAACGGGCGATAACTGGTCATTTCTCTTTTCACCACTAGTTGTTAGTTCAGTGACATAATTGGGATTCAGATTGTCTTATAATTTAATCTGACATTACTTTGAACCATATTGTTGATATGGGTCATACTGATGGTGATCTGGTGATTGCCCACCTTCATAATTCCGGTGCACTGTCCCAATATCGTGTACTTTGGTCATAGGAAAACAAGACTTTTAGTAATTATTATGTGAGTGTCATTTATTCATGGGGAAAACTCTTTCCTCCCTTTTTCCAATAATATATTTGTGCAAAAAGTTATATTACAATATGTTTAGGGGAATTTATCATGTCCTTTGTAGTTTTGTGTTTCATGGAACGATACATATGATTTGATATGTGGGAAATCTTTGTTTGTGAATTATTCTTTTTAAAGATAATAGGAATCTCCCCTTGAAGACTCGTGCGACGATGTGCCAAAAATTGATGTCCTTCTTTTCCCACAAATAGAGCTTTCTTTTGGTGGTATTTGATCACCTGTGTGATTTAAATTTTTTGCGCTATAAACAAAAAAAAAAGTGACAATTCTGAAAAAAAAAAAAAAAAAATATATATATATATATATATTTTTCACATTCTGCTATATATCATTCCCCCCAAAAAAATTTAAAAATCAATTTTTTCAACCTTTTAGGCCAATTTGTATGCTGCTACATGTTTTTGGTATAAAAATAAATAAAATTGCAACAAGCGTATTTTATGGTTTGCGCAAAATTTATCGCGTCTACAAACTAGGAGAAAGATTTGTCATTTTTATTTATTTTTTTTACTAGCAATGGCGGCGATCTGCGATTTTTAGAGGGACTGCGACATTGCGGCGGACAGATCTGACCCCTAACTGACCTTTTGGGTGGACCAGTGACATTACGACAGTAATCAGTGCTAAAAATATGCACTGTTACTGTAATAATGACACTGGCAGGGAAGGGGTTAACCTAGTGGGTGATCAAAGGGTTAAATGTAAGCTTAGGGGTGTGTTTACTAACTGTGGGGGGAGGGGCTTGTGAAATGACCATAGAGACCTGTGATCCTATATAGAAGGATCATAGGTGCTCTTTGATAATTTCGGAGAGAAGAACGGTCGGCTGTGTTTACAACAGCTGACTGTTCTTCTCTCTCAGCAGGGAGCGATTGCCGGTGGCCGGCGGCAATCGGTGCCGCCAGCCCCGTGCATCATCCTCCCCGCTGCCTAGTGGGGGCGGGAGCGTGCCGACGGGGGCGTGCGCTCGCCTCCTAGCACCAAGCGCGACCGACGTAGTCCTACATCGGTTCGCGCAGGAGGGGGTGCCTGTAGCAGTAAAACTGTGGCGGGCGGTCCAGAACTGGTTAATATACAGTCAGGTCCATAAATATTGGGACATCAACACATTTATAATCTTTTTGGCTCTATACACCACCACAATGGATTTGAAATGAAACAAACAAGATGTGCTTTAATTGCAGACTTTCAGCTTTAATTTGAGGGTATTTATATCCAAATCAGGTGAAAGGTGTAGGGATTACAACAGTTTGTATATGTGCCTCCCAATTTTTAAGGGACCAAAAGTAATGGGACAATTGGCTGCTCAGCTTTTCCATGGCCAGGTGTGTGTTATTCCCTCATTATCCCATTTACAAGGAGTAGATAAAAGGTCCAGAGTTAATTTCAAGTGTGCTATTTGCATTTGGAATCTGTTGCTGTCAACTCTCAATATGAGATCCAAAGAGCTGTCACTATCAGTGAAGCAAGCCATCATTAGGCTGAAAAAACAAAACAAACTCATCAGAGAGATAGCAAAAACATTAGGTGTGGCCAAATCAACTGTTTGGAACATCCTTAAAAAGAAAGAATGCAATGGTGAGCTCAGCAACAACAAAAGACCCAGAAGACCACAGAAAACAACTGTGGTGAATGACCGAAGAATTCTTTCCCTGGTGAAGAAAACACCCTTCACAACAGTTGGCCAGATCAAGAACACTCTCCAGGAGGTAGGTGTATGTGTGTCAAAGTCAACAATCAAGAGAAGACTTTACCAGAGTGAATACAGAGGGTTGACCACAAGATGTAAACCATTGGTGAGCCTCAAAAACAGGAAGGCCAGATTACAGTTTGCCAAACAACATATAAAAAAGCCTTCACAGTTCTGGAACAACATCCTATGGACAGATAAGACCAAGATCAACTTGTACCAGAGTGACGGAAAGAGAAGAGTATGGAGAAGGAAAGGAACTGCTCATGATCCAAAGCATACCACCTCATCAGTGAAGCATGGTGGTGGTAGTGTCATGGCGTGGGCATGTATGGCTGCCAATGGAACTGGTTCTCTTGTATTTATTGATAATGTGACTGCTGACAAAAGCAGCAGGATGAATTCTGAATTGTTTCGGGCAATATTATCTGCTCATATTCAGCCAAATGCTTCAGAACTCATTGGACGGCGCTTTACAGTGCAGATGGACAATGACCCGAAGCATACTGTGAAAGCAACCAAAGAGGGAAAGAAGTGGAATGTTATGCAATGGCCAAGTCAATCACCTGACCTGAATCTGATTGAGCATGCATTTCACTTGCTGAAGACAAAACTGAAGGGAAAATGCCCCAAGAACAAGCAGGAACTGAAGACAGTTGCCGTAGAGGCCTGGCAGAGCATCCCCAGGGATGAAACCCAGTGTCTGGTGATGTCTATGCATTCCAGACTTCAGGCTGTAATTGACTGCAAATGATTTGCAACCAAGTATTAAAAAGTGAAAGTTTGATTTAGGATTGTTAATCTATCCCATTACTTTTGGTCCCTTAAAAAGTGGGAGGCACATATACAAACTGTTGTAATTCCTATATTGTTCACCTGATTTGGATGTAAATATCCTCAAATTAAAGCTGAAAGTCTGCAGTTAAAGGACATCTTGTTTGTTTCATTTCAAATCCATTGTGGTGGTGTATAGAGCCAAAAAGATTAGAATTGTGTCGATGTCCCAATATTTATGGACCTGACTGTAAGTCTAATTGTGTATACGTGTATATATATATATATATATATATATATATATATATATATATATATATATATATATATATATAGTATATCTGTTAAAGAATTTAATTTATATATACACACATATTCATACATCTATGTTTCCTATTAGCTGGTTTTGTAATTGCTTTCATTTGAGAAGGTATTCTCTGTATTTAGTAAATACAGGGAGTGCAGAATTATTAGGCAAATTAGTATTTTGACCACATCATCCTCTTTATGCATGTTGTCTTACTCCAAGCTGTATAGGCTCGAAAGCCTACTACCAATTAAGCATATTAGGTGATGTGCATCTCTGTAATGAGAAGGGGTGTGGTCTAATGACATCAACACCCTATATCAGGTGTGCATAATTATTAGGCAACTTCCTTTCCTTGGGCAAAATGGGTCAGAAGAAGGACTTGACAGGCTCAGAAAAGTCAAAAATAGTGAGATATCTTGCAGAGGGATGCAGCACTCTTAAAATTGCAAAGCTTCTGAAGCGTGATCATCGAACAATCAAGCATTTCATTCAAAATAGTCAACAGGGTCGCAAGAAGCGTGTGGAAAAACCAAGGCGCAAAATAACAGCCCATGAACTGAGAAAAGTCAAGCGTGCAGCTGCCAAGATGCCACTTGCCACCAGTTTGGCCATATTTCAGAGCTGCAACATCACTGGAGTGCCCAAAAGCACAAGGTGTGCAATACTCCGAGACATGGCCAAGGTAAGAAAGGCTGAAAGACGACCACCACTGCACAAGACACACAAGCTGAAACGTCAAGACTGGGCCAAGAAATATTTCAAGACTGATTTTTCAAAGGTTTTATGGACTGATGAAATGAGAGTGAGTCTTGATGGGCCAGATGGATGGGCCCGTGGCTGGATTGGTAAAGGGCAGAGAGCTCCAGTCCGACTCAGACGCCAGCAAGGTGGAGGTGGAGTACTGGTTTGGGCTGGTATCATCAAAGATGAGCTTGTGGGGCCTTTTCGGGTTGAGGATGGAGTCAAGCTCAACTCCCAGTCCTACTGCCAGTTTCTGGAAGACACCTTCTTCAAGCAGTGGTACAGGAAGAAGTCTGCATCCTTCAAGAAAAACATGATTTTCATGCAGGACAATGCTCCATCACACAAGTCCAAGTACTCCAAAGCGTGGCTGGCAAGAAAGGGTATAAAAGAAGAAAAGCTAATGACATGGCCTCCTTGTTCACCTGATCTGAACCCCATTGAGAACCTGTGGTCCATCATCAAATGTGAGATTTACAAGGAGGGAAAACAGTACACCTCTCTGAACAGTGTCTGGGAGGCTGTGGTTGCTGCTGCACGCAATGTTGATGGTGAACAGATCAAAACACTGACAGAATCCATGGATGGCAGGCTTTTGAGTGTCCTTGCAAAGAAATGTGGCTATATTGGTCACTGATTTGTTTTGTTTTTGAATGTCAGAAATGTATATTTGTGAATGTTGAGATGTTATATTGGTTTCACTGGTAAAAATAAATAATTGAAATGGGTATACTGTATATTTGATTTTTGTTAAGTTGCCTAATAATTATGCACAGTAATAGTCACCTGCACACACAGATATCCCCCTAAAATAGCTAAAACTAAAAACAAACTAAAAACTACTTCCGAAAATAGTCAGCTTTGATATTAATGAGTTTTTTGGGTTCATTGAGAACATGGTTGTTCAATAATAAAATTAATCCTTTAAAAATACTCATTTGCCTAATAATTCTGCACTCCCTGTACTGGTCGTCTTTGGAACAGGCAACTTCAGCTTTGGAACAATGAGGGCAGTCTATTGCTTTGTTGGGCTGGTAACACTTATCTTGTTACTCAAATGAAGTGCCATCTTTTCCTTATTCTTGGGTCTTTTTATCAAATACTTTTATTTACTGACTTCGAAGGTGGGGACCTCTCAGCATTGTCAATTGTGGTTAAATGGTTACATAAGCCTGAAACTTTATTTGCACTATTTAAGTTTGGTCAATATAATTGTCTAAAGGACCACTTTCTCGAAGTTTTTCTTCCTGTCCTTGTTTTAAATGTTTAATGAAAAAAGCAAATTCAGTTAATGCAAAATCATAATCAGAATATCAGCATAATCAGAATATTAGCATACATTAACCACTTTAAGAAAGGAAGATTTCAGATAGATCAGGCGATTACTGACCCTAAGGGGCAATATGTTATCCTTGCCCTGAAGATTGAGACACGGTTATATGTTTTTGTCAATGTATATGTGCCCCCCCCCCCCCCCTTCTCCAGCACTGTGTTGTACCAAATTTATGATCGCCTGGCTGCGTTCTCCACTACTGGGATCTTTGTGGCTGGTGACTTCAATAATATCCTGAATGGGGAGCTGGACACGTCTAACCCTGGTCGGCAGGCTTGCCTGGATTTTGTGAATTGGGCTTCCGCCTTGCAGCTCACTGAGCTGTGGAAGTGGAAGAACCCCCAGGCTCGTCACAATTCTCATGTCTCAGCCCCACATCGCTCAGGATCTTGTATTGATCTTGCCTTTTGTCCTCCTTCGGCTCTTCCCTATGTGGCTTCTGCTACATACCTGCCTTCAGGCCTCTCGGACCACTCACCGCTCGAGATTGTTTTGGAGCTGGGGGGTCGGAGGGGGTGCTGAAGGATGTGTACTAACTGGTCGCGGGATCCTAGGGTGGAGGAGGGGATGTGGGGAAAGATTGCTCAATATTGGGATCTTAATGACCTCACGTCTCCCCCTCTGGTGTGTTGGGATGAATTCAAGGCCACTATACGCGGGGACTATATTAGTGCTATCAAAACGGCCAGGGTGGAGGGCACTGCGGAGCTGGTGGCCTTAGAGGAACGGGTGTCGACGGCCGAGTCTGAATTTGCCTCGAATCCGGCTCCTGGGGCGTACTCCTCCCTGGCCCAGGCCCAAAGGGAACTAAATCTGCATGTGACCTCTGCTGCCTTGGCGGGGTGGGGGTACTCAAAGCTAGAATCTTTGAGAGCGGAGACAAGAGCGGGAGACTTCTGGCTAACCTGGCGGCGGATTCTAGGCTCCAGACTGTAGTTCCCCTGATTAAAAGAGGCGGGAGATGTTACTTCGGATCCGGATGCCATCCTGGCAGAATTCCCTGAGTATTATGAAAAATTATACACCCTGCCGTCCTACCTGCGGGATGTGGTGGACCTGGGGTATCTTGGTGAGGTGTCCTTACCGACGCTGCCTCCTTAGATGCGGATTTCTCCCTGGAGGGGGTTGAGGAGGCTATTCGCTCTCTCCCTCCTGAGAAGACCCCGGGTCCGGATGGCCTGCCGGGGGATTGGTACAAGATGTACATATCTGACCTGGCCCCCAGACTGCGCAGCCTATACCGGGCTTGCCTAGAGGTTGAGGCACTGCCTGACTCCCTATTACAGGCCTATGTGGTCCTCATTTTGAAACCAGGGAAGGACCCCACGCTGTGTTCGGCATACCTGCCGATTTCCCTTCCTAATTATGACTTAAAAATCCTCACTAAAATCCTTGCCACCAGGTTGATGAAGGTAATCCCGTTCTTAGTCGACATTGATCAGACTGGCTTCATGCCGGGTAAATCCACTGATATCAACATTCGCAGGGTATATACGCATTTACAGGTCCCGGTGGAGGAACAGGGTCAAAGGGTCCTGGTGGCGTTGGACCTGGAGAAGGTATTTGACTCTGTTGCCTGGCCTTACCTTGGAGAGAGGCGCTCCCGTCCTTCGGGTTTGGCCCAATTTTTCGTAAATGGATTAGTATTCTTTATAGTCAACCTCAGGCTCAGATCAAGTTGGGAGGGCGGGTGTCCCCTGCATTTCGCATTGAGCATGGTACCCGTCAGGGTTGCCCACTTTAGGCGCCGTTGTTCTCGCTGGCGGTGGAGCCCCTAGCGGCGGCCATCCGCGGGTCCGGTTGGATCCGGGTGGGGTCCCTGGAGGCAAAGCTGGCGTTATACGCGGATGATATAATTTTTTTCCTTCGGGACCCTGGCCCCTCTCTCCGGTCTGCCCTGGACCTGCTTTCACGCTTCACGGAGCTCTCTGGCCTCCGGGTTAACTGGGACTAATCACTTCTGCTCCCGATTGACGTGGGGACCAGGTCGCCGGCGGACCCCTCTCTCCCCTTATGCTGGACGGACAAGATCAGATATCTGGGTGTCAATATTTCCCCTAAAGCAAGATTTTTGTGAGCAAAATCTTTATCCCCTTCTATACTCCTTCAGGGACAGACTTAAGGCGTGGGCAAATCTTCCATTGTCATTGATTGGGAGAATTAACCTTGTCAAAATTAAATTATTGCCCCCTCTCCTCTATATCCTGCGTCAATCCCCGGTGTGGATCCCAAGACGAGTGTTTAAACAATTTCATTCCCAAGTCACCACATTCCTGTGGGAAGCTCGCCCTCCACGATTCCGATTGTCCCTGCTGCAGTGTCCCTGGACTCGTGGGGGCCTAGCCTACCCTGATTTTTTTTCATGTATTTTGTTGCTGGCCTGTTGACCCATGCCCATAACTGGCTGATATCTGACTCAACTAATTCTGCAGTGGCCCTTCGAAGTGGCCCTTCTTGGGTCATATGAGGCACTGCGTAATGCCCTTTTCCGGGGCCCTAGGGCCCCATATCCCATTACCATCTCCATGAAGGCGGTTATGAAGGCTGGGTCCCTGGTGTCCCCCTATGCTAAATCCGGCCCCAATCGTTTTTCTCCGAATTCCCCCTTGTGGCAGAATCCTGAGCTTCCTGAATTTTTCTCCACCCCGGATCCGTCCATTTGGGCCACTAAGGGAATTCTGCAATTATCCCACATATGCCAGGGGGATGAACTCATGACCTTTGATCAATTGAAATCTAATTTTTCTCTGCCCAACTCCTACTTTTTCCGATTTCTGCAGCTCCGCCACGCCTTCCGGGCCAGTTTGGGAGCGCCCCTCCTGACCTGTCCCCGGTGGATTTGGAGTTGCTCCTCCGAGATGAGGGCCTTGAGAAGCCGCTCTCCTCCATCTACAGTTCCTTGCTGTCTAGTGTGCATGTGGGCCTGGAGGGGCTGCAGGAGTCCTGGGTGGCGGAGGTGCCGGAACTGGACTCAGAGGATTGGGAGGACGTGTGGGATTATCCTTTCAAACATTTGGTTTCCTCCAGGGACCACTTGGTACAATTCAAAATACTTCATAGATTCCACCTCACGCCCTCTAGATTACACAGAGTGTCTCCCAAAATCCCCAGTTCTTGCTGGCGCTGTAACTCAGACGCCCCCTCCTATCCACACATGCTTTGGCACTGTCCGTCCCTGCAGCAGTTTTGGTCTGAGGTTCTTAGCTTTATCACTAGGTTGACTACCATTATTGTACCCGCTGGGATTGAACCTGTTTCCTGGGGCTTGTGAATGCGTTGGCCCATACTGACGCTACTCGAACCTTGCTGGGGCTAGTACTCTTCTACGCTGGAAAATTGGTGGTGATGCGTTGGAAAGAACCTAGGGCCCCAACGTTATCTCAGTGGAAAGCTCTAGTGAACTCGGTAGTTCCATTATATAAGGCGGTCTACAAGTACAGGGGATGCCCCAATAGATTCACTAAGGTATGGGAAATGTGGCTTGAGGCTAAAGACATTGTTGTAGATCAGGATGTTGGTATGCCCTGACCCTACTCATGGACTGTCCCATTTTCTCCTGTGGCAGTGTGGGCTCTGGGTGGCTCCTAGCACACAATGGGCAAGAGGCAGTTAGGTGTTATGCGCATTGGTAATTCTGTAAGATATCTACGATGTGCACATTTTCTCCCTAAGCAGCAGCCATTGGTGGGGGGTTTGTTGTTATAGTTATGTTTTTCTATTGTTGTTTTTTTGTTTTGTATTTTTGAGCCTGGGTATGCCCAAATGGCTCTGTTTTGTACCTTATTTTTACAAAAATACAACAAACAGAATTAAAAAAAAGAAAAAAAAAAAAGAAAAAAAAAAAGAAAGGAAGATTTGACCCCCTTCCTGACCAGGCCCTATTTTGCGATTCAGCACTGTGTTACTTTAACGGACAATTGCATGGTCGTGCGATGCTGTACCCAAATAACGATTTTTACTTTGTGCGCTATAAACAAAAAAAGAGCGACAATTTTGAAAAAAAAAAAAAACACAAAACAATATTTTTCACATTCTGCTATAAAACATTCCCCCCAAAAAATGTAAAAATCTAAATTTTTTAACATTCTAGGCCAATTTGTTTTCTGCTACATATTTTTGGTAAAAAAAAAAAAATCGCAATAAGCGTATTTTGATTGGTTTGCGCAAAATTTATCGCGTTTACTAACTACGGGAAAGATATTTATGTCATTTTTATTGTTTTTTTTTACTAGTAATGGCGGTGATCTGCAATTTTTTTTGCGGGACTGCGACATTGTGGCGGACAGATTGGACCCCTAACTGACATTTTTGACACTTTTGGGGGGACCAGTGACATTACTACAGTAATCAGTGCTAAAAATATGCAATGTTACTGTAATAATGACACTGGCAGGGAAGGGGTTAACCCTATGGGTGATCAAAGGGTTAAATGTGAGCATCATGCTTACTGACGTGTGGGGGGGTTCTGTGACACAGACAGAGATCGCAGGTTCAGCTATGCTAAATCCTGTGATCTGCCTGCTTTGTTTACATAAGCAGGCGGGTCTTCTCACACTTTCCCCGACGATCGGGCAGGGAGGCGGCAATCGCCGCCTCTCCTCCTTCGGCCCAACTCCTGCTGTGTCTAAATACAGTGGGAGCGTGAGCCGCCGAAACCACTAGGAGTCCAGCGACGTAGGTCTACGTCGCTGGACCCAGGGGAGCAGCACTGTTGCAGTAGGATTACTGTCGGCAGTCGGCAAGTGGTTAAAAACGGAATTTTTGTAAAATCTTACCTGTAAAATTCCTTTCTCTGAGTCCTCCGACAGTCGCCGCCTCTTCATATTCGTCACATATGGGGGTATTAGACTTTGCTCCGAAGGAGTAGCTAGGCAACAGAATATGTTAACAATAAAGCTTTTAACATATCCCACCCTCAAGGGGTGGTCCCCTCAGTCAATACCCTCCTACTTCCTGCAACCATATCTCAGTTTTAGTGGAATAGCAGTAGAGTATACAACCAAAACCCAAAAGAGGGGCGGGGGCGGCGACTGTCGGAGGACTCAGAGAAAGGAATTTTACAGGTAAGATTTTACAAAAATTCCGTTTTCTCTTACGTCCTCCGACAGTCGCCGCCTCTTCATATTCGTCACATATGGGGACGTCCCAAAGCAGTGCAAACATGAGGGGTGGGAAACGCATCCGCGCCGAAAAGGCAAAGCAGTCTCCGCATCAAAGAAAGGAACCTTACCAAAGGAAGGAAACCAGCTGGGCAACAGTAAAAAACAAGTGCTCAACAGGAGCAACAACCCAGGAAAAGACAAAAAACCAGGGGATACAAAAAAACTATCCCAACAGCCAGGAGTCCCCCAACAAGGGACCCTATGGAACAGCCGCACTAAGAACCTTGCGGCCAAAGGAAGCATCCGCCGATGCCTGAACATCTACTTTGTAGAATTTTGTGAAAGTGTGCACGGTCGACCAGGTCGCCGCCTTACACACCTGGGCTACAGAAGCCCCATGACGACAGGCCCAAGACGTACTCAAAGATCTAGTAGAGTGCGCCTTCACAGGGACAGGAGGAGCCTTACCCTGCAAAGCATAGGCCTGTTCAATTGTCTGCCTGATCCATTTGGCGATGGTAGAGGCCGAAGCCGCCATGCCCTTCCGAGGACCCTCTGGAAGAACAAACAAGGAGTCAGTCTTACGAAAAGACTCAGTCGATTTAAGGTAAACCCTTATCGCCCGAACAACATCCAGAGAATGCAATCTCACCTCCTTTGGATGTTTAGGCTTCGCGCACAGCGAAGGCAAGACAATATCCTCATTAAGATGGAATTCCGAAACTCGTTTCGGAAGAAAAGAAGGATTAGGTCGCAAGACCACCTTATCCAAATGAATAACCAGGTACGGAGACTTGCAGGACAAAGCCGCCAGCTCCGACACTCTGCGAGCCGAAGTGATCGCCACCAAAAAGGCGACCTTTTTGGACAACATAGACAACGAGATCTCCCTGATCTGTTCAAAAGGAGCACGTTGTAACACAGATAGAACGAGATTCAAGTCCCAAGGGGGCAAAGGATCCCTCCTAGGAGGAACCAGATGCCGCACACCCTGAATAAAAGTGCCAACCAAGGAGTTGGAAGCCACGGGACGTTGAAACAGAACGGCCAGCGCAGACACCTGACCCTTTATCGTAGCCAGCGCCAAACGCTGATCAACACCCGTCTGAAGAAAAGACAGCACACGGGAAACCGAGTACGTGCGGGGTGAAAACCCCCTGGACTCACACCAGGCAAAATAGGCCTTCCAAGTACGGTAATAAACCTTCCCCGAGGAAGACTTCCTCGCGTTGATCAAAGTATGAACGACCTCTGGAGAGAGACCCTTCTCCTTCAGGACCTCTGTCTCAACAGCCAGGCCGTCAAAGCCAGCGACTGTAAAGCAGGATGGTAAATCGGTCCCTGAGACAGTAGATCGTCTCGAAGAGGTAGACGCCAAGGGGCGTCGACCGCCAGATTCACGAGGTCTGCGTACCAGGACCGGCGAGGCCAGTCCGGTGCCACAAGAATCACCGTGCTGCGTTCCGAGAGTAACCTGCGAAGGAACCTGGACAGCAACTGAATCGGTGGGAACGCGTACATCAGCCTGTACTGATGCCACGGGGCCACTAACGCGTCCGACGCGTCTGCCCGAGGGTCGCGCGTCCTTGCCACGAACCTTCTCACCTTGTTGTTGAGACGAGACGCGAACAGGTCCACATCTGGAAGACCCCACTTCGCGCACAACATCTGGAAGACAGCCGGGTGAAGAGACCATTCCCCCTGATCCAGGGTCTGGCGACTCAGATAGTCCGCCTGCCAGTTCTCCACCCCCGGAATGTGAACTGCCGTTATCGCCGGGACATGAGTCTCGGCCCAAGACAGAATGTCGGCCACTTCTCGAGCCGCCCGGGCACTCCTGGTGCCCCCTTGGTGGTTGATGTAGGCCACCGCTGTGGCATTGTCCGTCTGCACCCGAACCGGGCAGCCCTGCAGCCGGTCCGTCCAGCGATGAAGACAGAGATTTATCGCACGTAATTCCAGAATGTTGATCGGAAGGGAAGACTCTCCCTCCGACCAAGTCCCCTGGGCAGACAGAACGCCCAGAACACCACCCCAGCCCGACAGGCTGGCATCCGTGGTGATCACCGTCCACGAGATAGGACGAAACGACTTGCCCCCGGACACCATCGGGGACTGGAGCCACCACAGAAGGTCTCTTCTGGTGCGATGACTCAACGAGATTTGAAGATCCAGATATTGAGGTCGCCCGTCCCACTTGGACAGGATCTCCGCTTGGAGACCCCACGTGTGAAACTGGGCGAAGGGAATCGCCTCGAAGGCCGAGACCATCAATCCCAGACATCTCATGCACGTCCTTAAAGACGAGTGCGGAACGTCCCTGAGGGACCTGACTTCCTCCTGAAGAGTTCTGAGTTTGTCTTCCGGCAGGAAGACCTTCGCTTGTACCGAGTCCAGAATCATTCCCAGGTAGGGAAGACGAACCGACGGACTCAGCGTCGACTTTGGAAAATTTATCGTCCAACCAAACTCCTGTAGAGTTTGCATCGTGACAGACAGGTCCTCCTCCAGACCCTGGCTGGTCGCAGACCGAACCAGGATGTCGTCTAGATACCCCAGGACAGAAATGCCCTGGGCCCTCAACAATGCCAGAACCGGTGCAAGCACCTTGGTGAAGACCCGCGGAGCCGAGGCGAGACCAAAAGGCAACGCCACGAACTGGTAGTGATCCTCCGCAATGGCGAATCGAAGGTACCTCTGGTGACCTTCGAAAATGGGGATGTGAAGGTACGCATCCTTCAAATCGATGGAGGCCATGAATTCCCCCGTAACCAGGGCAGCCACCACCGACCGCAGGGATTCCATGCGGAACTTGCGAACCCGCACAGAGCGGTTCAGAGCCTTCAAGTCCAGAATTGGACGAACCTTGCCCTCCTTCCTGGGCACGGTGAACAGATTGGAATAAAACCCCCGAAATCTGTCCCGATGAGGCACCAGAACCACCACTCCCTGAGCCCTCAGGTCCCGCACCGCCAGTTGCAGATCCCGCAAACGCTCTGGAGACAGTTGAAGATTTGAGGGAAAAAATCTGCTCTCCGGCCGAGAGAGAAACTCGATCTTGTAACCAGATCGAACGATTTCCTGAACCCACCTGTCCCGCACACGGGCCAACCAGGGCTGAAGAAAACCGAGCAAGCGTCCCCCCACCCCAAAACTGGGTGAGGGCGCCCCTTCAGGCCGCACTGTTATGGGCCGCAGATCCGGATTGGCCGGACTTCTGTTTACCAGACCAGGGCTTCTTCTGAGAGCCTTGACCTTTGAACGGCTTGCCCTTGTAGTGCGGCCGAAAGGCACGAAAGGACCCCTGAGGGGGCCGAAAATTAGCATGCTTCTTCCCAGAAGCCCCCTTAGCTTTGGGGAAATGGGGCAAGAGAGTGCTCTTACCCCCGGTGATCCCCTTAATCAACACATCCAGGGACTCCCCAAAAAGGCGAGACCCATCATAAGGTAGATTGGCTAAGGTCTTACGTGAAGACTGGTCCACCGACCAACATTTTAACCAAATCAGGCGGCGAGACAACACCGCCACACTGTGCACACGTGCAGCCAACGGAACCAGGTCCAGGTCCGCATCACACAGATACATGACACCCTGGTGGATTTGATCCACCATATCCAGGGTCGCCGGTGAGGCCGAATCGGCCACTAGGACGCGCCTAAGCATCTGCGTCCAACTTGCGATCGCCTGGGCCGCCATGAGAGAAGCAAACAGAGCCTTAAGCATAGAACCCGTAATAGAATAAGTATGACGGGTAAGAGACTCCAGTCTCCTATCCGTGGCGTCACGGAACACAGGGGAATCCTCTGCAGGAATCGCAGTGGATTTGTTCAAAACCGCAATTGCGTGATCCACAGGGGGTGGCACACACCACCTTTCATCAGTGGAAGGTGAAAAAGGATAACGCAGCTTGAATCTACTTGGTACAGTAAAAGGTTTGCGTAGATTGCGCCATTGTTCCTTAACAGCGCGCTGAAAATCATCATTGCAGGGAAAAACCTGCGGCGTCCTGCGTTTTCTCTGCGTCCCATAAGCCGCCAAGGCGGCGGGGGGACACACCTCATCCTGCAAACGCAACGTTTGCTTTATGGAAGCAATCAACTCATCCATGATTGCAAGCTCTTCAGGCGAGCCAGGGGGAGAATTATCAACCCCCTCAACTTCAGCCTCCACCTCAGACCCTATTAGATCAAGAGAGGAGCGGGACCCCGATAAGGAGGCCCCCGCCATAACAGCCTTATCACCTTCACCCTCAGAATCAGAGGAAAGAGCAACTCTGGGCCTTTTAGTAGATTGAGCAGCCACCAGCATCTGCACCTGAGCAGCAAGGCCAGCCACAATAGTGGCCAAATCCCCCCCTGGGGGGGAGACAGCGGTCCCCTGGCTTTCCACCAAGGCTGTAGGAAATTTTCCCTCCTGAGAATCCATTGCCCCTGTAATGCCAGACAACAAAGGGTTAACTGCCCCTTTTTAGCAAGCGCGGCAAGCGCAGCCCACCGCACCACACTCAAGCACAATAAGACCCCCACAGGGAATATGCAAACTGAACACAGGCAATGGATAGCAAGAACAGAAGGGTAAAACCTGAGGAGACCCTCGCCGCTGCTGCTGCCTCGATCGGTGTTCCTGGAGAGAGGAAGCGATGCTGCCAGGGCGCTCTATGTAAGCCTATGGAGGCTACAAGAAAATGGCCGCCATGCATGTAAAACATGCGGCCGGAGCGGGTGTAGGCAAAATGGCGCCGTTTGGCGCCGAAACCGCCGCTCCACAGTGCAGGAAAAAACACACATTACATGCCAGTATCAGAATACATGTCAGATCGCCGCAGCGATCGCTGTATAGTGCCCAAACATGCCAAAAAACATGCCCCACAGCACACAGCTTCACACACTGATCAGCCTGACACAGACAGTGTCACACATCTCCCCCCCCCCCCCCCTGCAGCCCACAGCATGCAGCCGAGAGATAGGGAGACAAGCAGTGTGATTAAAGGCAGGTTACACAGTCCCAGACTGACACCCCCCCAGACAGACAGGTCCCCACATAAATACACTTACCTCAAATGGCGTGGGGGACCCGCACAGGCGAACAAGCCGCTGCACATGAGGCAGGGAGAGTCGCATTCAAGACGCACAAAATGGGGGTTAAGAAACCGCACAGCGTCCAGTGAGGTAGCCACCTCACCAATCATCCCTGCACCGAACAGGGATGGGTCGTTCACTGTGCCAGGAGCGTTACCTGGCTGAACGCTCGATGGCAGACTGGGAAGCCACTGACCCACGACCTGTGATCAGGGGGATCAGCCCGAGACCCAGTCTGCATGATCCTCTTCATCCGAAGAACTAACTAATGCTGACAAAAATAACAGCTAAGTAAAGGTAGAGAGAAAACTCAAACAAAATTTCAAAAAGAAGAAAGAGTCTGGGGCAGAAAGCCCCAGCACAGAAAAAGCCAGCCACTCCTGACAAGCTAGACATTAAAACTGAGATATGGTTGCAGGAAGTAGGAGAGTATTGACTGAGGGGACCACCCCTTGAGGGTGGGATATGTTAAAAGCTTTATTGTTAACATATTCTGTTGCCTAGCTACTCCTTCGGAGCAAAGTCTAATACCCCCATATGTGACGAATATGAAGAGGCGGCGACTGTCGGAGGACGTAAGAGAAAAGGGAATTTACTCCAGAGATAAATTGACAATCCTGCCAATTTATAAAACTCTGGTTCGGCTGCATCGAGTGTGTTCCATCCATTTCTGGTCACTAATTCTCAGAAAGGATGTGCTGGAGAGAGTCCAGAAAGGGCAACGAAATAATATGGGGATTAGAGGACCTCAATTATGGGGAACAACTACAAGCACTAAATTTATTCCCCCTGGAGAAGAGACGATTCAGAGGTGATATGATAGCAATATACAAATATCTCAACAGTGATCCCAGCGTAGGTATGAAACTTTTCAGTCCCAGGGAGTGTACAAGGACACGAGGCCACATGATGAGATTGGAAGAGAAGCGGTTTAACCTTAGGCTGCATAGGAGGCTTTTCACTGTCAGGGCGGATGAGGATCTCTCTTCCAAAATCTGTGGTTTTGGCAGGAAGTATGGACAGTTTTAAAAGGCTCTTGGACGTGCATCTTAACGAAAACAATATATGGGGATATGGAAAATTATTTTCTACATGCGCACACACACCAACACAGGTTGAACTGGATGGACTGTTGTCTTTCTTCAACCTTACCAACTATGTATCAATGTAATTCGAGCAGAGACCACGAGCCAGGCCTTCTTGTCCCCATCAGTGCCTGATCTCACAAATGTGCTTCTGAAAGAATGGTAAAACATTCCCAAAGACACACTCCTAAACCTTGTGGACAGCCTTCCCAGAAGCGTTGAAGCTGTTCTAGCTGCAAAGGGTGGGCCAACTCATTACTGAATCCTACGGACTAATACTGGGATGCCATTAAAGTTCCTGTACATGTAAAGGCATATACAGTATATATTTTATATATATATATATATATATTTGTACTCCCAGCATCCCCTTACAAGGTTAGCATAGCTCAGACCTTAATTGGCAGCTATAGCTGTGCCACTGATTTGTCTGGATGATCAATTTAACCACTTAAGCCCCGGAGGATTTGGCTGCTAAAAGACCAGGGCCTATTTTGCGATTCGGCACTGCGTGAATTTAATGGAGAATTGCGTGGTCATGTGATGATGTACCCAAATTAAATTGACGTCCTTTTTTCCCCACAAACAGAGCTTTCTTTTGGTGGTATTTGCTCACCTGTGCGATTTTTACTTTTTGCGCTATAAACAAAAAAAGAGCGACAATTTTGAAAAAATAACAATATTTTCACATTTTTTTATATGAAATTCCCCCCCAAAAAAGTAAAAATCAAAATTTAAAATTTTAGGCCAATTTGTTTTCTGCTACATATTTTTGGTAAAAAAAAAAGCATATTTTGATTGGTTTGCGCAAAAGTTATTGCGTTTACTAACTACGGGAAGGATTTATGTCATTTTTATTGTTTTTTTTTTTTAACTAGTAATGGCGGCGATTTACTAATTTTTTTTTTTTTTTTGCGGGACTGCGACATTGCGGCGGACACTTCCGACCCTTGACAGACATTTTTGACACTTTTGGGGGTACCAGTGACATTACTTCAGTAATCAGTGCTATAAATATGCACTGTTACTGAAAAAATGACACTGGCAGGGAAGGGGTTAACTTGATTGGTGATCAGTGGGTTAAATGTATCCCTAGGGGTGTGATTCTAACTGTGGGGGGGGGGGGGCGTGGTTTGTGATGTAACCACAGAGACGTACGATCCTACATAGCAGGATCATATAGTCTCTGCAGTTACATCAGAGACTGTGTTTACATCAGCCATCTGCCTTTCTCCCTCTCCAGCGGGAGATCGCAAGTGACCGGCGGACATCGGAGCCGGTCACTCGCGCGGGGATGTCGGGGAATGAGCGGGAGCTCACCCCCCACAGGTGACTGAGCGAGTGACGTACCCATACGTCACTTTGCCCAACAGCGGCTGCCTGCTGCAGTATATCTGCGGTGGGCGGTCGTTATGTGGTTAATAATCAGAAGTAATTATGGTCCAGCTTTAATCTGGAATATTCAATAAAAAATCAGACTTGCTGGAGTTTAGGTTAGTATTTTTTGAGAGGTGGTAATTGAGGAATTTAATATCAACACCTGAGGTATGGATGTGTGTGAGGAATAAACATCTAGGCAGCCTTTCTCAACCTTTTCAACACAGAGGAACCCTTGAAATACATTTCTGGTCTCGGGGAACCCCTGCTAAAAATTAAAAATCTACAACTCATGATACATTAGTGTGATGGTCAGTGAGAAGAATGCTCCTTACAATTGTGGCCATCTGGAAAATTACCCCCTTACAGGTAGCTAAATAGATTAATGGTGTCAGTGGAAACTTATCTAAGAACCAGAAAATGCTCATTGCTCAAAGAACCGCTAGCAACCTCAGGAGGAACCCTGGTCGAGAAACCCTGATATAGAGAAAGTGAAGAATACAGTTGTTCTCATCAATAATTAGACAATCTTTTATTTACATATTTCATATGTAACAATTATATGAATAAAAATGACTAAACATGATTTACAGAATATACAGAAACACTTTTGTATTGCCATTTTTCCACTTACTACTAGTTTGATATGCAGCTTGTTCTACTTACAGTATCTCACAAAAGTGAGTACAACTCTCACATTTTTGTAAATATTTTATTATATCTTTTCATGTAACAAAACTGAAGAAATTACACTTTGCTACAATGTAAAGTAGAGAGTGTACAGCTTGTATAACAGTGCACATTTTCTGTCCCCTCAAAATAACACAACACACAGCCATTAATGTCTGAACAGCTGGCAACAAAAACTGGATTTTTGTAAGAACTTACTGTAAAATCTTTTTCTTTGAAGTTCATCGACAGACGCAGCTCCATCTTCTTTAGACCATTGGGTTATGTTCCTCCTATCAGGAATAGGCACTAAGCAGGAAAAAAAAACGTTACCTCGCCTATGGGGCTGTCCCTGCAGGCATAACCCCACACACTCTGCTTCAGCCTGCAGTTTAGTTGCAAGCAGTGTTTAGAAGACAAAAATAACCCCATACACTCAGAAGTAGAGGGGCGGGTGCTGCGTCTGTCGAACTTCAGAGAAACGGATTTTACTGTAAGTTCTTACAAAAATCCAGTTTTCTCTCTCGTTCATCGACAGATGCAGCTCCATCTTTTTTAGACCATTGCGATGTCCCAAGGCAGTATAATTCTGAGGGGTGGGAAGACAACACAAAGAAGAACGTAACTCCCCAAAGGCTAAACCTAGCCAACCAGGTAACATGGAGCTCAACCAGGAACAACTGGAGCTCACCTTGTAAAAACAAACACCCTCAAAGAGAAACAAAAAATATTCTCTTTAAACAGCAGCCTGCAAAACCTTGCGGCCAAAGGAAGCATCCGAGGATACCAACACATCTACTTTGTAGAATTTTTTGAACGTATGCACAGACGACCAAGTTGCCACCTTGCAAACTTGCAGCACTGACTCCTGAAGGAGAAAAGCCCAAGAGGCACTAGGCTCTCTAGTAGAATGCGCCTTCACTGGGAAAGGAGGAACCTTACCCTTCAGTGAATAAGCATGAACCACCATCTGCCTGATCCATCTGGATATGGTCACAGCAGACGCAGCCAATCCTTTACGAGATCTTTTGGTAAGGGCGAAAAGAGCGTCTGATTTTCTAAAAGATTCAGAGGCCTCCAGGTAAACCCTGATCTCCTGAACCACATCCAAAGAATGCAAGGCAAATTACTTGGGATGCTTGGGCTCCGGACAGAGTGAAGGCAACAAAATGTCTTCATTCAGATGAAAATCAGAAACCACCTTAGGAAGAAACGACTGATTAGGGCTAAGTACCACTTTAACTCTGTGGACCACCAAATAATGTGAGTGGCAAGACAACATTGCCAACTCAGACACTCTGCAAGCAGAAGTGATAGCCACCAAGAAGGGAACCTTCTGAGTCAATGAAAACAGAGATATCTCCCGAATGTTCTCAAAAGGAGGCTTTTAAAGAACAGATAATACCAAATTAAGATCCCACGGTGGTAACAGGGATCATCTTGGAGGAGCCACATGGCGCACTCCCTGAATGAAAGTACGAATCAGGGCATGTGTAGCTAACGGGCGTTGGAAATATGAGCCAACTGGTCTATTAGTTCCAGCACCGCAGGGGGAAGCCGTTCAGCTTCCAAGTTACTTTAAAGTAACTTCACCCATTAAGTAACCGTCTGTGACACCAGAATGTTCACAAAAGTAGTTTTCAATATGGAACCTGCTATCACGTGTAGGTGACAGGACAGAGACTCCATCCATCTATCCAAAAGTCGGTGATTCCTCCATCGGAACCACAGTAGACTTATTCAGCCTGGAAACTGGGTGATCCACCTTTGATAGCACAGTCCACCTAGCGGATACTGCATCCGCAAATGGGTAACAGCGTTTAAAATGCTTAGGCTCCACCAGCATGTGCTTGATGTGTACTCCCTTTTGTTGCCAGCGGTTTAGACATTAATGGCTGTGTGTTGAGTTATTTTGAGGGGACAGCAAATTTACACTGTTATACAAGCTGTACACTCACTACTTTACATTGTAGCAAAGTGTCATTTCTTCAGTGTTGTCACATGAAAAGATATAATAAAATATTTACAAAAATGTGAGGGGTGTACTCACTTTTGTGAGATATTGTATATTCCCTGATCATTCTTTCAATATAGGCTGACTTTATGCAGTTGATTTACTAAAGGCAAATAAACTGTTCTCTTTGCAAATGAAGTTGCACTCTGCAAGGAGGGTATTTTTTTGAGAGTCTAGTGAAGAAGGTGAAACTCTGTTGACTTCAATCATTTAATCATGTGCAAGCAAAACTGCTGTTTTTTTCTTTGCAAACTGAAATTTCACAATATTCATTAAATTCTGGGGGAAATTCCCTTTGCAAAGAGAACAGCCTATTTGCCTTTAGTAAATCAACTGAATGCTAATCTGCCATAAATTTTCTATAGCAGTAACGTTCCTCACTCCAGTTTTGACAGCATCCAAGAGCTTTCTTTTACAATAACATTTTTATTAAAAAAAAAAAAAAAAAAAGCACTTATCCAAAAAAATTGAAAAAAATATAGCTCAAGAATTAGTTTTACACAATTTCCTTCAAGCAGCGCCAGCAACAGAGCTTTTTGTTTCATAAATATTTTCTTTTATTGTGTAGTCATAATGTACTATTTGTGCAATAAGACAACCAAACAATGGTAAATGATCATTAACCCTTTTGCTGCGAGATTTAACGGGAGGGGAAGCAATCCGGCAAATATGGAGGCGCCGGACTGCTTCCATCCGGCAGCCAGAAGTCGGTTCGTCAGATTTACACAGTGTTTGTGAAGCTCCCTACTGTCGGGTCCATATGACGTACATACCTGACAACAATAGGGTTAAATTATCTTTAAACAGTTTGAGTAAATTTTAATTCCTTAACCACTTGCCGACCGCTCTACGCAGATTTACTGCAGCAGGGCGGCTCGGCTGCGCATAATCACGTAGATCTACATGATTATGTGCACGTGGATTCGGCGGCACGCAAGTCACATAGGGAGCCAGACCACGATCTTCGGCTAGAATGACAGAAGAGCCGCCTGCTTATGTAAACAAAGCAGGCGGGTCTTCTGCCAGAGAGGCAGGGAAAGTTTGTGTGATTCAGCTAAGCTGAATCGCCGATCTCTCCCTGCCTCTGTCCAACCCATCCCCCCACACAGTCAGTAAGCACTATAAGGCATACACTTAACACCTTGACCACCACCTAGTGTTAACCCCTTCCCTGCCAGTGTAATTTATACAGTAACCGTGCATATTATTTAGCACTGATTACTGTATTAATGTCACTGGTCCCCAAAAAGTGTCAAAAATTTCAGTTAGGTGTCCGATCTGCCTGCCGCAATGTGGCAGTCATGCTAAAAATGGCTGATTGCCGCCATTACTATTAATAAAAATAACTAAATAAAAAGTCCAAAAATCTATCCAGTAGTTTGTAAACGCTATAACATTTGCACAAACCAATTAAAATACGCTTTTTGGGATTTTTTTTATACCAAAAATATCTAGCAGAATACAAATTGGCCTAAACTGATAAAAAAAAATTAGATTTTTAAATTTTTTTTACTGGGAATGTTTTATAGCAGAAGGTAAAAAAAAAATTTTGCATTTTCTTTTCAAAATTGCCGCTGTTTTTGTTTATAGCGCAAAATCTAAAAACCGCAGAGGTGATCAAATACCATCAAAAGAAAGCTCTATTTTGGGGGAAAAAAGGACATTAATTGTATTTGGGTACAGCATCGCACGACCGCGCAATTGTCAGTTAAAGCAACGTAGTACCGAATCGCAAAAAATAGCCATTAAGGGGGTAAAACCTTCTGGAGCTGAAGTGGTTAATAGTAGGACAAACCCCCCAAAATTCTTTAAATATATTAACCACTTGCCGACCGCCGCGCGACTATATACGGCGGCGGTCAGCCCCTTACAGGCAAAGTGACGTATCGGGACGTCACTAGCCTGTGAGCCAATAGGGGGCGAGCGCACGCCGCCGGAGGCATGCTCCCATCCCCGCTCGTTCCCTAAGCAGCCCGCGCGTGTGACCGGCAGACCCGATGTCCGCCGGTCACTCGCAATCGTCGGATACAGCGGGAGAAAGGCAGGCCGCTAATGTAAACAAAGCCGCCTGTCTTTCTCCCCTGTGTAACAGCACAGATCATATGGTCCTGCTATGTAGGACCGTTGATCTCTGCTGTTACACACATAGCCACATCCAATCACAGTTAGAAGCATGCCCCTAGGGACACACTTAACCCCTCCCTCTCCAATAAAGTTAACCCATTCCCTCCCAGTGTAATTTTTACAGTAACAGTGCATATGTATATCACTGATTACTGTAGTAATGTCACTGGTACCCCCAAAAGTGTCAAAAATGTCAGTCAAGGGTCCGATCTGTCCGCTGAAATGTCGCAGTCCCGCAAAAAAAAAAAAAAAACCCAGATTGCCGCCATTACTCGTGTAAAAAAAAAATTAAAAATGACAAAAATCTTTCACTTAGTTAGCAAACGCAATAACTTTTGCGCAAACCAATCAAAATACGCTTTTTGCAATTTTTTTTTTACCAAACATATGTAGCAGAAAACAAATTGGCCTAAAATGTTAAAAAAATTTGTTTTACTTTCTTTTTTTTGGGGAATTTCATATAAAAAAATGTGAAAAATATTATTTTTGCAAAGTTGTCGCTCTTTTTTTGTTTATAGCGCATGATCAAAATCGCACAGGGGATCAAATACCACCAAAAGAAAGCTCTGTTTGTGGGAAAAAAAGGACATCAATTTCATTTGGGTACAGCGTCGCATGACCGCGCAATTGTTCGTTAAAGTCACGCAGCGCCGAATCGCAAAATAGGCCCTGGTCAGGAAGGGGGTAAAATGTTCCGGGGCTTAAGTGGTTAATAGTAAAAAGGTCAGGTCTAAGCATGTAGGCACCTTACAAAACAATCTAGAGTGGGTGACTGGGGACAAAGAGAAGGCAAATGTGTTAAATACTTTCTTTAGCTCTGTGTATACAAAAGAGCATGGGGGAGCTCATGGCCTTAATGGGGATGGTATTGGCACAGCCCCAAATGATCCACAATGGCTCAAAATTGATATGGTCCAGAAATATTTAGACAGCATAAAGGTGAATAAAGCACCGGGTCCAGATGGCATACACCCATGAATTCCTAAATAATTGAGCGCTGTCATTTTAAATCCATTGTTTCTATTTTTTAGGGACTCTAATGCCCCATACACACGTGCAGATTATCTGAAGACTTTTGTCTGCAGACTTACCAAAACCATATAATATGAGGTCAAACCTAAACACTTTCAATTTGTATGCAATCCGGCAGGCCCTTGCACTACATAGAAAAGGTAAATCTGAAGACAAAAGTCTTCAGATAATCTGCACGTGTGTACGGGGCATAAGGACTGGAATGGTACAGCATGACAGACAGCATGTATTCAAGAAAGACAGAAGTTGTAAGACAAATCTGATTTCTTTTTATGAGGTGGTAAGTAAAACCTTAGACAAAGCAGTGGCTGTGGACATAGTATACTTAGATTATGCAAAAGCATTTGTCACAGTTCCCCACACACTGCTAATGTGTAAGGTAAAGTCTACAGGCCTGGAAAAATCAGTTTGTAAAATGGATAGAAAATTGGCTAAAAGACCAAATTCAGAGAGTAGAGGTTAATGATTCATACTCTGAATGGTCTAAGGTTATCAGTGGTGTACCCAAAGGTTCAATGTTGGGACCCTTACTTTTTAATATATTTACAAATGATATAGGGTCCGGGATTAAAAATTCAATTTCAGTCTTCGCAAGAAGACTCCCAGCTTTTCAGTGGAATAACGTCCTTACAGGATGTCTCTAACTTACAAGCTGTTTAATTGGGCAACCATGTGGCAAATGAGATTTAATGTTGATAAATGTAAAGTTACCTACTTAGGGCTAAGAATATGCATGCATCATACACACTGGGGGGGGGGTACGACTTTTTTCCCCAGTTGGAGCAAATTGGATCATGCTTTGCTGAGGTTTTTTGCCTTCCTCTAGATCAGGCATGTCCAACCTGCGGCCCGGAACCGCAGGCAATGCGGCCCACTGCCCCCTGACAATTTTTTTCTTTGCTGTGGAGGAAGGAAGTCGGGTCGGGGGCACGGTCACAGCAGATTCCAACTAACAGTAGGCAGAGGATGCCTCAGAGGGGAGGGGAGCATGTGCAGTGTTTCTGACTCCTACCACCATGACCGCTTCAAATCACTGAAGTGGCCTTGGTGGTTAGAGTGTTCCTTTATTATCTCTCAGAAGAAGTAAACCTCTGTATACTGATTCCATTTCATTTGATCATCCTCTAGTTGTTTTAAATTAATGTGGGGGGCGGGGCAGCTCGGGAAGGGCGCGGCAGCATTTTATTACTTATATACCTTAATTATAGTATATATTTTATATGCGGCCCAAGAAAATTTCTCTACACTCAATGTGGCCCAGAGAAGCCAAAAGGTTGGACACCCATGCTCTAGATCAACGGTGGGCATAGGATTGTAAAAAAATGTGTTTGTTTTGTTTTCCCTTCTTTTTTTGGTTTAACTAGATGAACTTTGTGTCTTTTTTCAACCAGACTAACTATGTAACAATGTAATTTTGACAACTATGGATTATTATTAATTGCAACAGCCACTATGACCCATGAAGCATAAAGTAGTATATCAAGAAATAAATAATGACCAGTGTGATGAGACATTCTCTCTCGTACAACAGAATGCCAAGTATGCAATCAACCTGCTTACCGCTTCCAAATCACCATACCTGCATGTGGAACTGCACGCGTGGGAACCACTATACACACAGTACTACAATGTCGAGGAAGGCCTGTAGATCCATTGTTTCTAATGTGGAGCAGTAAGAACCCTTTTATCATTTTGTTTAAAAATTACCTTTTATATTAGGACAATGAGGGAATTAGGTACGAGAAACATGTTGTAAATACCCCAGTTTGACATGTGTGCAATTAAAGCCTTAAAGGAAACCAGTTGGGATGTTTGTTACCTGGCACAGTGGTGATTACAGGTAAGGCATGTCATCAAGTTTGATGCTATTGAGCAGTGTTTTACCCCAGACCTAGTTATGCTTTCACTGTCATGAAAGGTCTCCTGACATGAAATCTCAGGCACTGTGAGGCTGCAATGTGTAAAACAGAACTATGACGTAACAAGACAAGAAATAAGTAAAAATTAATTAATTAAATTAAAATTAAATTAAAAAAGTAGGCAAGGTGTCTTTTTCAGCTGTGATATGCATAAGCGCACAGGCACTATCTACATATAAAAGATCCAGATAAAATTTTAACTAAAAAGTAATATGTTAACTATATTCCTTAAAAATGTCAAAAGTTGCTGGTCTAACAGAAGTAAAATGTAACACAACCAGTTGTATGCCAGCAAAGATAGTGCAGTCAGTGGGGTCCTTCAAAATGGATTTTGTGTCCACATTATAAATAGGCATAATTAGCTACATAGAAAATGTTGCGTTCAGTGAATAGATGAGATTTGATTTTTGGTTTACATTCATTCAGAGACATCAGATATTTCTTCTGCTCTTCAGGGATTTATGCACTGCAATGGCTATATTGAACACTAGGGGTATCCGGATACAGCTTCCTAAAACAAAGTAGTAACACATTATTAGAAACATTATACACAATTAAGAAATTATTATATTGAGGCCATAGAACAGTGGAGCATTCTATAAGAAAGAGAGTAAAAGTCATAAAAAATCAAGAAAAGAATAAGTAAAAAACAAGTGAATAGCAAATGGTTTAATGATTTACGGATAGTTCAATCAAGCCCACAAGAGCACAGTGCTGCACTATGGAATTTACTAATTTCAAATCCAAGCCATTGTATCTGTAAGATTAAAACACAATTCTTGTGGTCTTAAAATCTCTAATCCAGGATTAAACAAAATTATAAAGACCTACACATGCTGTAAGTCATTAAGCAAGAGCCCCAGATGAGCAGCTCACTGTGACAGCAAAACACTAAATTATTGTTAGCATACAGAAGCACAGAGATGGTTAAAGCAGTAGTTAGCTGTATAAAAATGACAGAAAACAAAAGATTCCTGTCTGCATTAAAACAAATTATGTCTTGATAGAAGTAACCCTTCACCTAGAGATTTATGTAAAAGAAGAGCTGTACAGAAAAACAAGATTTATAATATTGTAGAAAATAACAGTTTACATAAGAATCTACTAAAATTACTTACAACTTAGCTACTCAACATAGTATGTTGTTTTTAAATGCTACCATATAGGGTTTTTTTTGCCATTTTTTAAAAAGCCAGTCAACCCAAAACAGGTATTTCATTTTTTTTGTATCTAGCAAAAAGAATAACAATGGCTTATTACTTGGGAACATCAGTGACCCATGAGTTTATTAACTTTATATATTGGGAGAATGAGGCAACAGGCGCAATGACCACTCCCACAACTGGAAGGAAGATCTTAAAAACCAAAGTGTAAGGGATAATGCCATGAAATAGCAATTTGAACCTCAAAAGAGTTATAAACGGTGCATTAGAATACCATGATAAAGTTGTATTTTCTGTACAGCTCTGCTCCTTCCATAAAAAGCACTGTTCAGCTAAAGCAAGCCCAACACCAAGTATGAAAGAATTGCTTATTTCTTCTTTTTCCAGGAAGTATCCATTACTAAACTTTTATTTTATTTTGTAGTTAGAAAGTATTTCCTTCATTCGTTTTTGGAATTTCAATGTGCCACTCAAGACCAAGTGTTTATTTATCTTATAGAACTAGATATAGAAGCTTGCTTTTTCATATAGATGGGATGAAATATTCAGTTATTTAGAAAATTGTTTCAGTTGTAATCTGTTGGTAAACATTGTGAGAATTTTTAGCAGATGGGAGTTTGTTTCTGGTACTTGCCAACATTGTCAAATTATGTTAGTATGCAAAACAGAAAGCTGCACAGTACAACATAGCACCATTCCTACAAAGATGGTACAGACTGTACAACAATGTTAACATTTTATATGGATTTAGAAGGATTGAAGTACCTTGTAAGTGTGGCTTTTTAGAATATATACCCGATTCATGGCTCTGGCTGGACTGTTTTTACTCCACAATAATATTCACTGGATAAAGAAGAAAAATCTACTGTTGGATAAATAAATCTCCACCAACAAATACAATAACTTTTTTTTTTTTTTAAATGTATCTTTTTTTTTTTTAAGGAGCTTTTCATGTGAAATTGGGAGGAATAACAGAACAATTAACTACAAACCAACAATGTGTTGTAACGAAACATTAAAAATGCTGAATGTTGGTAATTTTAGCAACATGACATGTAGAATCTTAGAATTAGGAACTAAAAGCAATAACCCAGCTTGCTACACCCTTACAGCAATGCATGATCAACTGTCACAGTTTGTGGACTCATTGTCTCACCCAGAGGGGGTGCAGACTCTTGCTGAGGTGCAACCCTGAAGATGAGTAGCATGAAGTCCTCAGACACACGGCCTGAGCAATAGAATAAATAACAGGTTCATAATCAGGACAGGTATAAACTGAGTGCATCAGCAGTTTACACAATGCACAGAATGAGCAATAAGCCAGACCTGTTGATAAAACAAAGTCTGAATGCCCAACAGTCTATTTAATCACACCTAATCAAAGTGTGCAATGCAGGATTATCTGAGCTGCAATGCTGAATAATGACCAGCAGGTGCTAAAAACCCAAGGCTGACCTTAACCACTTACGGACCGCCCACCGTGTATTTACGTCGGTCCTTTGACGCTAAATACCAGGGTTATGGCAGCAGATAGCTGCCATAGCCCCAGTATTTTTTTAAATGGCGGGAGGTCCGCTGTAACATAAGGGTGGTCCCAGCAGCGGATTCACCGTGGGATCACCCTTATGGGCGGCAGGAGAGGTGCCCCCCCCCCATTCACGGTAATTTTCCCTGCTTAGCATACCCGCCAGTAGCATTAAAAATGATCCGGTCCGCTCTCCTCTCAGGCAGGAAGTTGAGTGAGGGCAAGATGACCGTCACTTGACTCTATGGCCTTGGAGGACCGGAGCGACATCATACGTCTCTGTCTAGTAACGAATTTAAAGAGCCCATTTTTTTTTCATCATGGAAAAAAATTACTTTTTTTTTTTCTTTTTTAGTGTAGATGTGAGATCTGAGGTCTTTTTGAACCTAGATCTCACATCAAAGAGGTCCTGTCATGCTTATTTCTATTATAAGGGATGTTTACATTTCTTGTAGTAGTAATAAAAGTGATAAAAAGATAGTCTTGCAAGATAGTATTCTGTGCTAATGCATAATAAACTGGAAGGACCATGAGAGATCGACATTAGGCAGGTAAGATTTTTCATCTAATATTGAAATGCACTGGTGCTGAAAAAAAAAAAAATGTAGAAAAAAAAAAATACAAACTACTGCCTCAGAGGTAGTAAGCGTAATATTTTTTTTTCGCTCATACACTGAATAGTCATTTACATGCTGGCCTAAAGGTGTTTTCATACTTTGCCATACATTGACTAAGTCAATTTGTTTTTAAATAAATATGTTAAATCAAACAGAAAACATGAATAAAGCGTATGATCATACCCACATTAGGTTACACTTAAAATATTTTCCTAAAAATGTGATGTATTTAAACGTCACATAAAAACTCCTTAACCACTTAAGCACCGGAAGATTTTACCCCCTTCCTGACCAGGGCCTATTTTGCGATTCGGCACTGCGTGACTTTAACAGACAAATGCACGGTCGTGCGACGCTGTACCCAAATGAATTTGACGTCCTTTTTTTCCCCACAAACAGAGCTTTCTTTTGGTGGTATTTGATCACCTGTGCGATTTTTACTTTTTGCACTATAAACAAAAAAAGAGCGTCAATTTTGCAAAAATAACAATATTTTTCAAATTTTTTTATATGAAATTCCCAAAAAAAAAATGTAAAAATCAACATTTTTTAACATTTTAGGCCAATTTGTTTTCTGCTACATATGTTTGGTAAAAAAAAAATTGCAAAAAGCGTATTTTGATATGTTTGCGCAAAAGTTATTGCGTTTACTAAGGGAAAGATTTTTGTCATTTCTGTTGTTTTTTTTTAACGCCTAATGGCGGCGATCTGCGATTTTTTTGCGGTACTGCGACATTGCGGCGGACAGATCGGACCCTTGACTGACATTTTTGACACTTTTGGGGTTACCAGTGACATTACTGTAGTAATCAGTGCTATACATATGCACTGTTACTGTAAAATGACACTGGCAGTGAAGGGGTTAACTTTTTTTGAGAGGGAGGGGTTATGTGTGTCCCTAGGGGCGTGATTCTAACTGTGGTTGGCTGTGGCTTGAGGTGTATGAACAGTGATCAACGGTCCTACATAGTAGAACCGTATGATCACCATTCATACACAGGGGAGAATGACAGGCGGCTTGTTTACATTAGCCACCTGCCTTTCTCCCTCTCCAACCGACGATCGCGAGTGACCGGCGGACATCGGGTCCGCCGGTCACACGCGCAGGGGGGTCCATGACCGTGCGGGAGCTGGAGCGCGCATCCGGCGGCGCGCGCTCGCTCCCTAGACCCTCACAGGCTAGCGACGTAGCCCTACGTCGCTCTGCCTGTGAGGGGCTGACTGCCGACGTAAATAGTCATGCGGAAGTCGGCAAGTGGTTAAAAAGGCAAACCACAAACATTACTGTAACGGCACCCCGGACACAAAAGGGTTAAAACCGTTTAGGAGATCTTCCCCTTCCAGAGCTACAGGCACAGCTACTTGCAGGACACCAAACTCCCGAACTGGAAACCAAGGAATGATGCAAACAGTGTAGCTGGAACCTATACAGCTGAATAGGAAAAACCATATGAAGGGTTTACACTCCTAGCAGTCAAACTGGAACAGCATACAATAAATCCCCCCAATAACGAGACAAAGCTCCGAGTTGAGGGTAAAACAGGAACAACATTTATTGAAAGAACACAGCACACTTTTATACAGAATTTGGAACATCCTGCCCCCAACAACCGCTTTCCTATTGGTCAATTGTAAAGTACCTGCAGTTCCCCATAAGGTCCTCTCCAGCCATGCAAATGAGGGCTTGAAAATGAGTCAGCAGTGATTGGTCAGATAGCTTAAACCAGAAGGACTGCCACGTGCAAGGAGACACAGAAGCCCCAGGGGGCAATCAATGTACACAATAGTCAGACACAGAACAATGGGTCCCTAACGAGCCCTCAATACACATTACTCTGAGTGTCAATACATCCCTTAGCAGACAACAGGTGAGGTCATTAGCACACCTGACAATAGGTAAATGGAAAAGCCACCTCAGACCAAAAGCAACATTGTTTAGACAGCCCGTCTCCACATTGAACTTCCTGGAATGACCATATTAGGAGTGCACTTCCTGTGCCTTACAGTGTACAGGAATAAGTTAGATCTCCATATTTCCTGAGAGATATGGGTAATGCATATACTGTCCCATTTGAAATAGTCCAAACCATATTCTCAGTGTACACCACCCTCCCGGTCACCCTGCATCCATAAAAGATGCAGGGTGACTTAAACATAAGAAAGCCACACAAGGCTGGACATGGTGTCTCCCAGCCTCTTTAAAGAAATTTGGGGTCCACAACCCCCATGCCCAAAGTGACTCCGGTCACATTTACATTCTGAAAAAACACAAGTTTTAACTGGAATTTGTGTCATATCATTGCTGGAAATGATGACAGACGGCATGAACACAGCTTTTTAGTTCATCCAGATGTAGTGAAACCTTAGTCTGATTTTTTGGTATTAACCCTAACGCACAGTCCACACTAATTCTGCGTTCAATAATTTAATAAACACATGTACAATACTATAAATTGGTGTGTGTTCATATCTGAATACATTGCGTGAATCAAAAACGGAAAATTTCCTATCAAATACTTACCGTAATTTTCCTTTCCTGATGGACTCCATGGCAGCCTATGTGTGGGTTAGTCCCGCCTCCTCCTACCTCATAGCACCCTGCTCCCATAAATCTTTGCTCTGGGCCAGAGGCCGTGTTCCATAATTAGCCTACTCCAGCAGATGGGATGTGACTCCGGCTGCCATGGAGTCTATCAGGAAAGGAAAATTAAAAATTACCATAAGTATTTGATAGGAAATGTTCAGTTTTCCTGACAGACTCCGTGGCAACCTACTTGTGTGAAATAACTAGCCACACACACCTGGGTGGGAAACTGCTGGTCAAAAGAAAGTTTAATTTGCACCATCAACAGACAGTATTCGCAAACCAAAATTAATGGAGGATAAAGAAGTTGGCTCAATGCCGTAATGGGCCATAAAAGTATTAATTGAAGACCATGAAGCCACCCTGCATATCACTTCAGGGGTGACGTGGCGATAGGCCGCTCAGGACGTAGACACTTCTCTAGTGGAATGAGCAGTCACCGTCTCTGGAGGCGCCAAGCCCTTAGCTCTATAAGTTCACTGAATGGTCTGAACAATCCATGCCTGGAAGAGGCACACAGAGCCTTGTTTTTCCCATGGAGGAGGACAAACAGATGATCCATTTGACAAAAAGGAGCTGTGGCTTCCAGATACAAGGAAAACAGAGGACACCTTGGGGTGCAAACTCAACATGGGAATTAATACCACGCGGTCAGGAAAGAACGTTTTAGTAATGGTTTTTTGCAACCCAAGGCACTAATTTCGGAGACCCTTTTAGCCGAATTGATGGCCACCAGGAAGGCAGACAAGAGAGAAAGGTTTTGGTGGAAAGCCGCTCTGTGCGCTCCAGTCTGGTCTCTGACAAAGTCCAAAACTAGTGGGAGGTCCCACTTGGGGAATCTTGGCTTTCTCTGCAGTCTAAGTCTGGAAGCCCCTCTGAAGAACTGATGGATAAGATGATGCTTAGCTCAGGATATCCCGGTGAAGGCCAAAATAGCTGAAATTTGAACCTGAAGGGAACTGGCTGATAATGATAAATCTAGGCCAGACTGTAGAAAACTCAGGATATCCTGTATTTTTGAATTATTACAAGAGCCTGTCTCCTTGGAAATATGTACCATACGTTTGCACCGGATCCTTTCATAAACTCTGTTAGTACCTGCTCTTCTAGCATTTAAAAGTGTGGAAATAGCTTTGCTTGGACACCATAATGCTTCTAGCCTTCTCCTTTCAAAAACCAAGCCATCAGGTGCAGATGGGCCGGGCAAGGATGTAGCGTTGCTCCTTGAGACAGGAGATCTGACCTGGAGGGCAGAGGAACTGGATCCCGAAAGCTGAGTTGCATCAACAGGGGAAACCATGGCCTGTTCGGCCTATAAGAAGCAACCACTAGAATCTCCACTTCTTCCACCCTGAATCTGGACAGGAACTGGAGGATGACAGGAACTGGGGGAAAGGCTCTGTGCCCTGTGAAATCTCCACTGTTCCTTCAAGGCATCCACCCCCAAAGGCTTGGGGACAACAAAACCTTGCATAGTACTTCTCCAGCTTGAAGTTGCACGAGGAAGCGAACAGGTCCACTTCCGGGGGGATCTCCAGAGATATGAGCCACTTGAAGACTTTGTCGTGGAGACTCCACTCGTTGTTGTCCAGGTGAACCCTTGAAAGGAAGTCCGCCTGAGCATTTTGTACCCCCCGAAGATAAACCGCTGTGAGGTTGGACAAGTGCTTCTGAGCCCAGGTCATGATTGGCTCTACCTCCTTCAACGAGGAACAACTGTGAGTTCCCCCTTGCCGCTTTATGTATGAGACTGCTGTTGTGTTGTTCAGTCTCAGAAGGACAGAGGCTCCCACTGTTAGGTGGTGGAATGCTTGAACGGCACAGAGTGCTGCTCGAAGTTCTAAGACGTTCAAGACTTTTCTGCGAGATGGGAAATTCCAACTGTCCTGAGTTATTTCTGTCAGGCAATGAGCGCCCAGCCAGTATTGCTGGCGTCTGTGGTGATCGTGACCCAGGAGACGGAATGATGAGTGGCAACTGAGGAGGTTCTTCCGCTGCAGCCACCAAGGAAGGCTATCTTTGGAATTCCGGTGAGTAAGGTCTATGACCAGTCTCCAGGAACCGTTCTTCTTAAGAACCAGGAAGAGAGGGGAGTACAGGCCCTGGAATCTCTCATCGGCCAGAACTGGCACAGCAGGCCCTTGAGCCACCAGTGAGTCCACGTAGGACAGAAGAAAATGCCTCTTTCCTTTGGAGTGTGGTAAAGATGTGGGTGAGCTGCAGAATGTCCAGGTGTGACCTGAGGAAACTGTTTTAACGACCCAAAACTCTTTGAGTGAGGCGCCCAGGCGTGCTGAAAATGGAGTAGACGAGCACCGACTTGCTCCGCCTGGGCAGGCCCAATATCAGAAATATTTACTGGCTTCCCGACCACCGGAAGACACTTCCTTGGACACCCTCTGGTCTGATGACAGATTTCTCCTTCAGGTCTTCCTGAACTCATGGCCAGGCCTGTAAAGGCGAGCGTCCCTCGCCCAATCAGAACCCTGCCTGGGCTGAGCTTTCGTTTTAACCTAGCAGGCGTGGATCCTGGGGCAAGAATCCCAACTTACCCCCCGTGGCGCGAGAGATGGCACTCTCCAGCTTGTTGCCGAAGAGAGAGGATCCCTTGAAAGGAACCAGACACCATGCTTGCTTTGAAGCTGGGTCGGCTAACCAGTGGCTCAGCCACAAGGCGCGTTTAGCAGTAACAGAAGAGTGCATGACCCACGCCACCAAACAAATAATTTCAAGGGAAGCCTCCCCCAGAAAGGCAGCTGCCAGTCTCAGCTCATGTACTGCCGAGCTCCTGGCCACCTCTTCAGAAACACTTCTTAGGGTTACGTCTACATTATCTGTTCAGGCTTCCATTGCTTTGGATAGGGCCGCAAGGGCTAAGCCTGGTTTACAGGCCATAACCGCCAAAACATAAATGCGTTTGACATCGGTATCGATTCACCTCCCAAGACCATCTTTAAAAGATACCGTGTCCTCCAGTGGGAGAGTGACATGTCTCACCAACCTCATTAGGGCAGCGCCCACGAGAGGAGCTGACTCTAGATGTTTCACATCTTCGCTCTTAAACGGATACATCTTCGCTACTTTAGATAGCAGGGAATTTTTCCTCTCAGTGCAACCCCACTTCCTCTGTAATAATCTTGCCGAGTTCACCCAAACAGGGGAAATATGAGCGTTCCTTCTTGAGGCGTTTAAAATACCTCTTCTGTTTGGAAGGCGAATCCACTGGCTCCTCCCACTTCAAGGCTTCCTTGACTGCTATAACCTGTGTGGGAACCAGGGCGAAGTCAAAACCCGCACCGGGGTCATTCACTTCTGAGTGTCTGCAGCAGTTTGTGAGAGCGGAAGGCGGAGCCGCAGAGTGATCTGTACTCTACCCCGCCTCTCAGAAGAATTTTGCCGCTCTTCTTCTCAGTCACAGGCTGCAGGAAAGATCGTGGTGGATCGTGTCTGTGTGAGACCGTTTGACGACATGATATGCAGCAGGTAAGGACTTGTATATTTCCTTTGACATCTTCCCTGATCAGCATAATAGTTTCTGGGTCAATATTTCAAAGTTCAAAATAAGACTCCAGTCTGACAGTTTGCATTTTTTTCATAAAGTAGTCAGCATAGGCAGTCTCCATGAATAGGGAAAAGAGTCTCATAATTTTTAAATTGTTCCCGTTTTTTTTTCCAGTAGTACTGTCTGTGAGTAGTGGGGGGTCTGGTCTGGGGGATATAGGCTGTATCCTCCTCCTTACTAGCCTCCTGTTAACTGTTGCACTGTGCTAGGCTGTCTCTTTCCTGTTGCACTGTGCTGGGCTGTCTGAGACAGCACAATCCAGGAAAGAGACAGCACAGTCTAGCAAAGAGACAGCCCAGCATGGTGTAGGAAAGAGACAGCCCAGCCAGGTGTAGGAAAGTGCAAGCCCAGCTCGGTGTAGGAAAGAGACAGCCCAGCCCGGTGTAGGAAAGAGACAGCCCAGCCCGGTGTAGGAAAGAGACAGCCCAGCACGGTATAGGAAAGAGACAGCCTCTCTCTTTCCTGGACTGGGCTGTCTCTTTCCTGGACTGCGGACGGCTGTCTCTTTGATGGATTGGACTGTGGCCATGTTTGGGCTTGTCCAGAATTCTAGTGGTGAAGGGTTTGGGGCTGATCAGAAGTTATGTCAGCTGTAGGGCTGTAAGGGAAAGTCAGCTCTGCAATTATTATTTATGTGGTTGGTCTCTTCCAGGATCTCCAGAATTGGAGGCCCCCTACAGTCTGTCCGCCAGCAACCTTTCCTGTGTTCTGCTCAGTGTGTGAACCCTGCAACAGGTATGTAAAGCTGTTTTTTTAAAGGTGCAGTATTTGGGCCTGGTCTTTAGACCTGGTCTAAAGTTATTATTAATATTTGTTCTGCTCAGTGTGTGCACCCTGTAACAGGTATGTAAAACTTTTGTAGCACTGCCCCCTTGAGGAATGTTGAATTGTACACTTTCAGGTCCCCCTCGGTTCTCTAAAGGGGGCGGTCTGAGGGGGCGGTAGGGGCGTGACCTGGGGGGGGGGGGAGAGTTCCTGTAGCTTTTCTCTGAGAAAAAAAGCCCTGATAATTGCTATCATAAACCTATACAATAGTGCAGCACAACTCTTTAACGTGAAGTGTTGTGTTTTCTTATATTACCAAATAAAAGCTCATATTAAACATAAATCGACGACCAATGCAATCAATTAGTGAAAAATCCAAAACTTAACTTCTAAGCATGTAGCAAGTGAAAAAAAAATCCAAAAACATCAAAGGATGCCAATATAAATATGAATGTCTTCTTCCACCTCTGTGAATGAACAGAATAATGATGCAAGACTAAACACAAAAAGTGCCCGTGCAATCCACCATCTGTGTTGACTGGCGGCTCACCTAATGTTATGACTCCTGTTTTACCAGAAAGTCATAACTAGCTGTTCCCCTTAGGGTAAAAACCAGTCTTCGTGGCAAGTCAACATTTGTTGCCTCTGCCCGACTCTCTCCTTAACAGGTGTAGTCACGAAATGGCGGTCATTTGTAACAGTAAACTTGTCTTCAGCAAACTGCGGACTTTCTTGTGCATCATCTTTAGAAGAGGATTCCTTCTGGGACGACAGCCATGCAGACTAATTTGATGCAGTGTGCGCCGTATGGTTTGAGCACCGACAGGCTGACCTCCCCCCCTTCAACCTCTGCAGCAATGTTGGCAGCACTCATACGTCTATTTCCCAAAGACAACCTCTGGATATGATCCTGAGCATGTGCACTCAACTTCTTTGGTCAACCATGGCGAGGCCTGTTCTGAGTGGAAGTTGCCCTGGTAAACTGCTGTATGGTTTTGGCCACCGTGCTGCAGCTCAGTTTCAGGGTCATGGCAATCTTCTTATAGCCTAGGCCATCTTTATGTAGAGCAACAATTATTTTTTTCAGATCCTCAGAGTTCTTTGCCATGAGGTGCCATGTTGAACTTCCAGTGACCAGTATGAGAGAGGGAGAGCGATGACACCAAATTTAACACATATAGATGGGAGCAAGAAAAAAAATCACTGATAAGAGGTAATCCAATCTTACTCACCCAGCGCTGTATAACAGATAATCATATAACACATAAACCTTAAAGGCTGAAGCTGCTGCTATAAAAAACAAATATAAGTAACCAGGTGTAACTGATCAAACCTAAAGCAGGTTAATCTGTAACACTAGCAGCACTACCACATATTTCATATACATAAAATAATATAATTATCTATTATCTAAATGTCCATAAACAATAAAAGATGTAAAAAGCAATCGCTGGAGATTAGAAATCCACTGAGCCCAGTGCAAGACTCCAAGTTCAGGTGCAGATAACAGAAATGGTGAGAAAAAAGTGCAGTTAGCTGTATATTCTGTGTGCCTCCATCATCAAGACGTGACACCCCATCAAATCAACTCAAGGATTCCGTTTCTCAAACGCCAGTCAACTCTTCCTAGCTGCAGTGCTTCAATCATGCTCTATGATTGAAGCACTGCAGCAAGGAGGAGTTGACTGGCGTTTGAGAAACAGAATCCTTCTAAGAGCCAAGCTGTGGGTGCAAATTGTACAGTGGTGGAGAATTCTTTTTGATGTATGCAGGCTTTTACTAATCATCGATTTGGCGAGTGTCCATTTTGATGGGGTGTCACGTCTTGATGGTGGAGGCACACAGATTATACAGCTAACTGCACTTTTTTCCTCACCATTTCTGTTATCTGCACCTGAACTTGGACTCTTGCACTGGGCTCAGTGGATTTCTAATCTCCAGCGATTGCTTTTTACATCTTTTATTGTTTATGGACATTTAGATAATTATATTATGTATATGAAATATGTGGTAGCACTGCTAGTGTTACAGATTAACCTGCTTTAGGTTTGATCAGTTACACCTGGTTACCAAATTTAACACACCTGCTCCCCATTCACACCTGAGACCTTGTAACACTAATGAGTCACTTGACACCAGGGAGGGAAAATGGCTAGTTGGGCCCAATTTGGACATTTTCACTTAGGGGGTGTACTCACTTTTGTTGCCAGCGGTTTAGACAATAATGGCTGTGTGTTGAGTTATTTTGAGAGGACAGCAAATTTACACTGTTCTACAAACTGTACACTCACTACTTTACACTGTAGCAAAGTGTCATTTCTTCAGTGTTGTCACATGAAAATTTATAATATTTACAAAAATGTGAGGGGTGTACTCACTTTTGTGAGATACTGTACTTCCTTGATTTTTTTTCCCACTTGCTACATGCTTAGAAGTTTCATTTTGGATTTTTCACTGATTGATTACATTGCTCGATATATGTTGAATAGAGCTTTTTTTTTTTTTTTAATATAAGAAAACACAACACTTCATGTTAACCACCTTAGCTCCGGCTATTTTTTGGGATACGCCACTGTGTTGCTTTAACTGACAATTGCTCGGTCGTGTGATGCTGTACCCAAATAAAGACGATGTCTTTTCCCCCCCACAATTAGAGCTTTCTATTGGTGGTATTTGATCATCTCTTTGGTTTTTATTTTTTGCGCTATGAACAAAAAAGAACCACAATTTTGGAAAAACAAAAATATTTTTTTTACTTTCCGCTATAAAACATTTCCAATAAAAAAAATCTATTTTTTTTAATGAATTTAGGCCAATATGTATTCTGCTACATATTTTTGGTAAAAAAAAAAATCGATCAGCGATTTTTAGCAGGACTGCGACATTGCGGCGGACAAATCTGACACTAAGTGACACCTTTTGGGGATCAGTGACACCAATACATTTATCAGTGCTAAAAATAAATGTACTGTTACTGTATAAATGACACTGGAAGTGAATGGGTTAACACTAGGGGTGATTAAAGGGTTAAATGTACTCTAGAGAGTGCTTCCTAACTCTAGGGGGACTGGATGTACTAGAGGAAATGAGAGATCCGTGTTTCAGCTTAGCTAAAGGGCTATACACACTATAAGATTTTCTGAAGACTTTTTCCTTCAGACTTACCAAAACCATATAATATGAGGTCAAACCTAAACACTTTCAATTTGTATGCAATCTGGCATGCCCTTGCACTACATAGAAAAGGTACATCTGAAGAAAATCTAACCACAAAAGTTGGATAGTGTGTATCCAGCTTTAAACACAAGATCTCTTTTTTCCTCCCTGACAGAACAGTGGTCTGCCTTGTTTACATAGGCAGACTGCCGTTCTGTCAGTCCGCCGAACGCTCGGTGGGTCCCGCTGGCCATCGCGGCCGCCAGACCCGCTGATTGGCTCCTGCTGTGTCAAATCACGTACATGATTTTGCACAGCTGGGCCGCCCTATATATGCGGTGGGTGGTGCGAAAGTGGTTAAAGATTTGTGCTGCACTATTAAAGTGAGGTGAAAACACTTTTGTGGTGTTGGTGTCAATTCAGAGAAGATTCATTTGTTTAGTTTGCATCGCTTTACACAGCTGTTTGCAATAATCAATATCTGTTTTGTATATACATTTATAGTTCTTATACTGCATTAAGGTAATTAGAGGTTGCGCTGATTAGGTTACCCATGTTTGAATGATAATTGACTATCAGAATTTGATTATTACACTATTTGTACAGTCAGCATTTAGACTGGCTACAGATGGGAAGATTTCAAGATAACTACAGGCAAGGATAAATCTGTTTGTCTATAGTGCAACATACTGTACATGTGACAACCTGACTGTACAATCTCCTTTAACTTTTAAAGTGGTTGTATCCCCTGTTAAAAAAACAAAAAAAAAACAAAACCCCCCCCCCCCAAAAAAAACCCTGCAGGACAATGGCATAATGTGCTAGCATGCATCGCATACTAGCACATTATGAAATACTTAAGTTAGAACGAAGCCCCCACACGGTAACGCGGACACCGCTGAGGGAGCTGACACGGGTTTGGCGGCCTCCGGCACTGTGAGTGGCTGGAGCCGGAATAACGTCATTCCCGCACATGCGCGCAGGAGTTCACTTTCCAGCAAGGAGTCGGAAAGGAGCTCTGAAGGTAACGGCAAGATACACCGGACCTTCATAGCGCATGCGCCGCTGGTGTCAGCGACTGCATGCAGGGTGAATATCTCAGGTTTAGGAGATTTTAATTTTACCTACAGGTAAGCCTTATTATAAGCTTACCTGTAGGTAAAAATTAAAAAGCGGAGTATACTACCGCTTTAATAGGAAGACCTACCTAGGTTATTGATTTAAATTATATCCATAGTTACATAGATAGTAGTCAAGTTAAAAAACGGTCCATCCAGTTCATCAAAAAAAGAAAAAAAAATGTATAATAATAATAATAATATATATATATATATATATATATATATATATATATACATACACACACACACATCTTCATGCTATCGGTAGATCAAGGAGGTAAAGGAGATTGCATGGTCAGATTGTAACGTGTGTGTGATGAGCTTAGGTCATGCCAGGCGTATATCAGATCTCAAAACTGATTTTTCACCTGGCTTAAGTAATATTTTATTAAATTACACAATGATAGAAAAGATGGTTGTATTTCAAAGTAAAATGGATTATGATTGATTCTTCAAATTAACACATTTTTCTTTCGCTAGTTTTTTTTTTACCCCCAAATGTTCTGTCGCTACTCTTTTAATCAAATCACAGAGGAACTGTACAGCAAAATGAACAGCAGGATTGGGATACTTATATTGGCAAACATAACACAACATTTCAGAAGGAAAACGATTATAGTCAGATATTTTTTTAGAAGAGCTTTTAAGAAAGTCTACGCAATAAGTGTTGAATAATCCAGTGAGAAAAAACAAGCTCAATCAGCAGTGCCACAGAAAATGTAGGTGTAAATTAAAGATTATATCCTACTTGCAATCACCTAGTATATACAGTGTAGTTTTGGATGGTAAAAGCTGATGTTATCTTCAAAAACCAATCATTAAGAAAGAAGATGAAAAGGGTTAATATTTCACCATTACAGGAAAAACACAATAAAACAGTTTTTATTACAAATAAACAAATAATACTTAGAGCCTATTAGACTGCTTGGATATCTACAGTATTCATCATTGTGCAAAATTATATTTATTAATTTGCTTTATACTAGAGGTCAGTCCAAGAACAGATATATGCAAACAATGAAGGAGCATGCTATTCACTCCCCTAAGCATAGTATGTCGGGAAGCATCGCTCGGTTTAATAAAAACGGCTGATGTTCAGCCTGTGTGTGCTGCAGTTGGACAGAAACTAGCTGTTTAGCAGGCTTCTGTCCATGGGGCATGACCGTAAAAGATCTGCCAATCAGCTCACGATCAGCGCTCTCAGCCAATAAGCTGTTAGTTTTTGTAAGATCTTACCGTAAAATCCTTTTCTCTTAGCTCATTGACAGACGTAGTCCTCTTGATTAATATCAAATTGGGTTATGCTGCCCTCTACAGGAGTAGGACACTAGGCAGAAAGAAAACGTTTTGGCCACACCTTAGGGGCAGTCCCACAGGGTATATCCTCTTCCTGTCTGCTACAGGAAATCAGTTATGTCACAAAGCAGTGTCAGAGAATTTAACCCAACCCAACTCAAAAGTAGAGGGGCGGGTACTACGTCTGTCAATGAGCTAAGAGAAAAGGATTTTACGGTAAGATCTTACAAAAATCCATTTTTCTCTGTCGCTCATTGACAGACGTAGTCCTCTTGATTAATATCAAATTGGGACGTCCCAAAGCAGTGCCACAAATGAGGGGTGGGAACAGAATCAAAATCCAGAAGGCCCAACCGGAGCCAACCAGAAGTATCAAGGGACTCATCGAGCAAACAGATGAGACCTACCCAACAAACCCTCGAGGTAGACCAACAGTCTCCTCAAACAGCGGCCTGCAGGAACCTTGCCCTCACATAAACCTTATACAATATTGTAAAGGTATGAACCGACGATCAAGTAGTCGCCTTGAAAACCTGGATTGCTGACGCCTGATGGCGGAAGACCCAGGAAACACTAAGCGCCCGAGTAGAATGCGCCTTAACAGGGAACGGGGGATCCCGCCCCTTAATAGAATAAGCCTATACCACCATCTGTCTGATCCATCTAGAGATGGTCGCAGCAGAAAACAGGCAACCCCTTCTTAGGGCCATCCGTGATCACAAACAGTGAATCCGTATTATGAAATGAATCCGTAGTATTCAAGTATACCCTGATCGCCCGAACTACATCCAAGGAATGCAACGCGAATTCTCGAGGATGACTGATCTTAGGACACAGGGAAGACAATACCATGTCCTCATTCAAATGAAACTTTGAAACCACCTTAGGAAGGAAGGATGGATTCGGACGAAGAACAACCTTATCCCTATGAACCACCAGATATGGGGAACAACAGGATAATGCAGCCAGTTCTGACACCCTGCGTGCAGAAGTGATAGCCACCCAGAAGGCCACCTTCTTGGATAAAGTAAGCAAGGGAATCTCCCTGATATTTTCAAAGGGAGGTTTCTGAAGAACCGACAGCACCAAATTAAGATCCCAGGGTGGTAAAGGTGCGCGCACTGGCGGAGCCAGGTGTCGCACCCCCTGGATGAAATTCCGCACCAAGGAATGAGTAGCCAAAAGCTTCTGAAAGAAGATTGCTAATGCTGAAACCTGACCCTTGATAGCACTCAAGGCCAGCTTCTGCTCAACCCCCTGTTGCAGAAAGGCCAATATTCGGCCCACCGAATAACAACGTGGAGGGAACCCAAGGGATTCACACCACGCAATCTAAGACTTCCCTGTGCGATGATAAATCTTTCTGGAATTCGCTTTTCTTGCTTTAACTAGAGTAGGAATAACTGAAGCTGACAATCCCTTGTCCTTCAGCACCTGAGTCTCAATAGCCAGGCCGTTAAAGCCAGCGATCGTAAAGCAGGATGGAAGATCGGTCCCTGCGACAGCAGATCCTCCCTGAGAGGAAGTCGCCAAGGAACGTCTGCGACCAGCCTGACCAGGTCGGCGTACCAGGCCCGACTAGGCCAGTCCTGAGCTACCAGGATAACTGGGATTCCCTCCACCTCTATCCTGCGAAGAAGCTTCGGCAGCAACTTGAGAGGACGGAAGGCATACAGTAGCTGATACTGCCCCCATGGGGCGATCAGCGTGTCTGCGGCGTCTGCTAGAGGATCGCGGGAGCGAGCCACAAACCTCCGCACTTTCCTGTTGAGCCGAGATGCCAACAGATCCCATTCGGGGTGCCCCAACGGAGGCACAGTTGGTGGAATACCTCTGGATGAAGAGATCATTTCCCTTGATCCAGAATCTGACGGCTGAGATAATCTGCCTGCCAATTCTCCACCCCCGGAATGAACACCGCGGAGAGAGCTGGAACAAACCGTTCCGCCCAACGAAGAATGCTGGCCACTTCCTTGGCCGCCAGGACACTCTTGGTGCCCCCCTGATGATTGACATAAGCCACAGCTGTGGCATTGTCCGACTGGATCCGAACCGGGCTGCCCTGGAGCTGCTCGGTCCAGTGAATCAAACGAAGTCTGATCGCTCTCAGTTCCAATACATTTATCGGTAACCTGGATTCTTCCAGGGACCAAAGTCCCTGGGCAGATAATTGACCGAGAATTCCTCCCCATCCGGATAGACTGGCATCCGTGGTCACAATCGTCCAGTATATTGGCAGAAATGACTTCCCCTGGCTGAGCATCGGAGATCGAAGCCACCAGACCAGAGACTCCCTGGTCCGCTCGCTCAATCGGATCCGATTGTCCAGGGAATCTGGATTCCGATTCCATTTGAGAAGAATCTCTCCTTGAAGGATTTGGGTATGGGACTGGGCAAAGGGTACTGCTTCGAAGGAAGCCACCATCAAACCCAGGACCCTCATGCAAGTCCGAAGAGAAGGCCAGTTGTCGGATAGTAACAACTGAATTGTTGACTGAATCTTCCGGAGTTTCCCCGCCGGAAGGAATACTTTTGCCCTGGATGTGTCTAGAATTAGACCCAGATATTCGAGCCTCCTGGTGGGAACCAGAGAAGACTTCTGCAGGTTCACCAGCCACCCGAACTCTTGCAAAGAGATCATGGTGATCTCTAAGTTTTGTAACAAGGTCTGCGGAGACTCCGCACGGAGCAGAAGATCGTCTAGGTAACCTAGAATCGATATGCCTCGTTGTCGCAACAGCGCCAACACTGGGGCCAACACCTTCGTGAAGACCCGGGGAGCCGAGGCGAGACCAAAGGGTAACGCCGCAAACTGATAATGGTTCTCTTCTACGGAAAACGCAGGAAACGCTGATGTCCTACGTAAATGGGAATGTGAAGATAGGCATCCTTGATGTCTATGGATGCTAGAAAATCCCCCTGATGCAGGGAGGCTGCTACTGTGCGAATGGATTCCATCTTGAATTTTTGTATCTTGACAAAAAGATTGAGTGCTCTTAAGTCCAGGATTGGACGCACCTTGCCTTCTTTTTTGTGAACAGGTTTGAATAAAACCCTTGAAAACGCTCTGTCCAAGGAACGTGGACCACCACTCCTTGTTGCAGTAAATCTGTGACCGCCCCCCGCAGAGCTTCTAGGCGATCTGGGGATAGTCGGATATTGGAAGGGAAGAATCGCACCGGTGGGAGAGATTGAAACTCGATCTTGTAACCTGACCTTATGACTTTGCGAACCCACTTGTCCGGGATTCTGGAAAGCCATGGATTCGGAAACCGGCGAAGACGTCCCCCCACCCCAGCTATGGGTGGGGGCACACCTTCAGGCTTTAGTAGTCTTATCTTCAGGTCTGGAAGAGCCGCACTTTTGTTTGCCCGACCAGCGCCCCTTGAAACCTCCTGAAGGAGTTTTGGAGGTCTTTGCTTTGTCGCCCGTGGGGCGAAAAACTTCTTATGAGTGGAAAAGGAAGGCCCCCGTTTCTGACGAGGTCCTTTACCCTTAGTACTTTGTGGCAAGAAAGTGCTCTTGCCTCCAGTGAGATCCTTGATAATCTCATCTAAGTTGGCCCCAAATAGGCGCTCACCTTGAAAAGGGAGATTAGCCAAAGCTCTCTTGGAACCTTGGTCTGCTGACCAACATCTTAGCCACAGTGTACGCCTGAGGACCACTGCTGAAACTGAAGCTCGCCCCGATAAAGGAGTGGCGTCTAGAGCAGCGTCACAGACAAACTGTAACCCTTGTATCATCTGTTCCAACAGATCTGATACCGCCTGGGGGATATCTCTCCCCTCTGAGTCCCGGCGTAACCACTTGGTCCATTCTGCCACAGTTTGTGAAACCAGACCAATAGCAATTACTGGTCTGAAAGCTGACCCAATCAGGGAAAAGATGACGTGAGACACAGCTTCCACCTTACGATCCACTGGATCCTTAAAGGACGGAGCATCCTCCAATGGGATAACCGTAGCTTTGTTCAATCTGGAAATTGGAGAATCCACCACAGATGGTACTGTCCATTTCTTGAGGGATTCCTCGAACGGATAACGCCTATTAATGCGTTTGGAAATAATAGGGGCTCGTTTTGGATGACCCCATTCTTCCTTAATTACATTACCGAAACATTTGGGCAAGGGAAATACCTTCGCCATTTTGGTGCGTTTATTAGTACCAAAAGGGATCTCAGTCTCAGCTACTTCCGACGGTGTAACCTGTAGTCCTAAGGTTTCCCGGACAGATACAATTAGCGCGTTCACCAACGCTTCCTCTCGGGCTATGATAGATGCCGAAACATCCTCCTCACTGTCTGAAGAGACAGTACCCGAGACACAAACCCCAGATGAGGTACCTGCACCTGCAATGACAGGCTCAGACTCTGAATCTGAAGTCTCAGATGAAATGGGGGTAGGCGGGGGTCGCTTCCTTGCGCCCTGTCCCTGACAGGCTACTTCCACCCGGGATACAAAAGACTCCAAAACCGCTGACAATGCATCAATAGTAAGTGGGAAACTGGAGGGTCCTGCAGCCACCTCGAGGCAGGGTCCATGTTAATCCAGGACACTTTGCCAGTGAAAAATGTGAAAAAATAAAAAATACCTCTTTTTTTTTTATCTGTAATCCCCCAACGCAATAGCGCCCCTCAGCGTACCTGCTTTGGACCCCCACAGAGAGAGAGAGACCCCAAGGGCTCACCACCTGATGCAGAGAATTTTCTATCAAACTGCTGTCAGCGTTGTTCTATGCAGACTGGGAAGTCCTGTACTAGGTTTCCCGGGTAAAAGGAAGTGGCTCCGCCCCCTGTGTACGCCTTCCGGCGCTCCCAGCTACTCCTCGAGGTCGGCTGGGCACATCAAACATGGCCGCCCCCATGCAGGAGACACCAGGCTACGAAAAAATGGCGGCCTGCGTGACCTGCGGGCGGCCTATGTAGACAATGCAGACGTGCGGTCTACAACAAAATGGCGGCGGACTGCCGATCTAGCGTGGCTCCTACAGTGAAGCGGCCTGTGAACGGCTCTGAAAAGGCTGATGGCGGCCCGTCGGCCTGCGGGAGCATGGCGATAGCCCTCAGTCTAAGGTAGGTGCTTGCTATTACCTCCTTTGCCCTGGATGTCTTATATTTTACTATAGTAAATCAAACCAGGTCTCCTTGGATCAAATCTCTGGAGAAACCAAGGCTGCTGGAGTGTTAGCTCCCCAACCAAGCCTGCTGGAGTGTCAGCTCCCAAACCAAGGCTGCTAGAGTGTCAGCTCCCAAACCAAGGCTGCTAGAGTGTCAGCTCCCAAACCCAGCCTGCTGGAGTGTCAGCTCCCAAACCAGATCACACTATCACAGGGAGATATGTGAACATGTCATAGGCTAGAGGGGGAACCTTAATGTCAGAAAAGGATCCGACCATACACAGAGGGGCCCGTATCCCAAAGAACCCCACAGGGGGAAAGGGGGAACATCTACTCACCATACCGGAACTGACGGGCACCCTCTCTTCACAGTACCCTCTCCACCGAGGTGGGAGGCTGTCGACCAATACGGACGCCGTGACTCTGCTGGTTCTTGGCGTCCAAGCGAGACGTTTAACTCGCAGGGTCAGTCCCCGTCCATGGGACTATGTCGCGGCCGACCCAGCGCGGAGCTATGGTCTGCACGCGCTCGTAGGCTGAACCGGGGTGACCACTGGATCTCAACATCCAGCCCATCGCCCGGCTCCAGCATACTTACTTGAATGTGTCGCCGCCGACCCAGCGCGGAGCTATGGCCTGCGCGCGCTCGTAGGCCAGCTGGGGTGACCACTGGATCTCAACATCCAGCCCGTCGCCCAGATCCGGCGTGATTTGCTTGAAGATCTCACAGGAACAACTGGAGACAAAAGCTGCCTAAAAAAAAGAGAAAAAAATTTTCTAAAAAATCTTGCCAGGACCAAAGATCCCAGCAAGGAACTTAGGTCCTTACTCCTGACTAGACAGAAAAAACTGATTTCCTGTAGCAGACATTAAGAGGATATACCCTCTGGGACTGCCCCTAAGGTGTGGCCAGAACGTTTTCTTTCTGCCTAGTGTCCTACTCCTGTAGAGGGCAGCATAACCCAATTTGATATTAATCAAGAGGACTACGTCTGTCAATGAGCGACAGAGAAAAAGAAACTAATAGTGTGACTAGAATTTACTCCCACACAATAGCACTGGATTGGCCCAGCACTGTCATATGGGAGTAGGGATAGAGACCTAAGCCCTGTATAATTTCCAAATATTGACTTAAAACTTACACAGGACATCTCTTCACTACAGATCAGTGTGAAAGAAGATGTTGATGGAGAGTGTGATAGTGCTAAAGAATTATTGGTGAAACTGCACATGGGTGTGCGTACTGCAAAGTTAATCATTGGAGTTTGTTATAGACCACCCATTGTTAATGGAAGTAGGGACTCAGCTTCTTGCACAGATAGAAAGGGATACAAGGACTGGGACAGTGATAATAATGCGGGATTTAACTACCATTAATTGATTGGAGAAATGGCACTGCTGGAACAGTAAAAGGGTGAACATTTATAAACCTATTAGAAGACAATTTTATGGTACAGTTTATAGAGACCCCAACTAGAAATAATGCTCTGTTGGACCTCGTAATCTCAAACCGTACAGAGCTTATTACTAATGTTCATAAATAACAAAGAACAGAATTGGAAATGCTTCATATACAGAACCTTGCGAAAGTATTCGGCCCCCTTGAACTTTGCGACCTTTTGCCACATTTCAGGCTTCAAACATAAAGATATAAAACTGTAATTTTTTGTGAAGAATCAACAACAAGTGGGACACAATCATGAACTGGAACGAAATTTATTGGAAATTTCAAACTTTGTTAACAAAAAAAAAACTGAAAAATTGGGCGTGCAAAATTATTCAGCCCCCTTAACCACTTGCCGACCGCCGCAAGTACATATACTGCGGCGGTCAGCCCCAGCCAGGCAAAGTGACGTATATATACGTCACTAGCCTGTCACCGGCTTGTGAGCTAATAGCGGGCGAGCGCGCGCCCGCTGATGCTCGTTCACTAAGGAGTCAGTGCGTGTGACCGGCGGACCCGATGTCCGCCAGTCACTCGCCGATCGTCGGTAGAGAGGGAGAAAGGCAGGCGGCTAATGTAAACAACCTGCCTGTCATTCTCCCCTGTGTAAAAATGGAGATCAGACGGTTCTACTATGTAGAACCGTTGATCTCTGTTTTTACAATAGTAGACATGTCCCATCACAGTTAGAAACACGCCCCTAGGACACACTTAACCCTCTCCAATACAGTTAACCCCTTCACTGCCAGTGTCATTTTTACAGTAACAGTGCATATGTATAGCACTGAATACTGCAGTAATGTCACTGGTAACCCCAAAAGTGTCAAAAATGTCAGTCAAGGGTCCGATCTGTCCGCCGCAATGTCGCAGTCCCGCAAAAAAAAAAAATCGCAGATCGCCGCCATTACTCGTTAAAAAATAAAACATCAAAAATGACAAAAATCTTTCCCTTTGTTAGTAAACGCGATAACTTTTGCGCAAACCAACCAAAATACGCTTTTTGAGATTTTTTTTTTTTTTTTACCAAACATATGTAGCATAAAACAAATTGGCCGAAAATGTTAAATTTAGATTTTTACATTTTTTTTGGAGAATTTCATATAAAAAAAATGTGAAAAATATTGTTATTTTTGCAAAATTTACGATCTTTTTTTGTTTATAGCACATGATCAAAAAATCGCCCAGGTGATCAAATACCACCAAAAGAAAGCTCTGTTTGTGGGAAAAAAAGGACATCAAATTTGTTTAGGTACAGCGTCGCACGACCGCGCAATTGTCCATTAAAGTCACGCAGTAAAAAAAAAATCACAAAAAGCCCTCTGGTCAGGAAGGGGGTAAAATATTCCGGGGCTTAAGTGGTTAAGTTAATACTTTGTAGCGCCACCTTTTGCTGCGATTAAAGCTGTAAGTCGCTTGGGGTATGTCTCTATCAGTTTTGCACATCGAGAGACTGAAAGTTTTGCCCATTCCTCCTTGCAAAACAGCTCGCGCTCAGTGAGGTTGGATGGAGAGCGTTTGTGAACAGCAGTTTTCAGTTCTTTCCACAGATTCTCGATTGGATTCAGGTCTGGACTTTGACTTGGCCATTCTAACACCTGGATATGTTTATTTGTGAACCATTCCATTGTAGATTTTTCTTTATGTTTTGGATCATTGTCTTGTTGGAAGACAAATCTCCATCCCAGTCTCATGTCTTTTGCAGACTCCATCAGGTTTTCTTCCAGTATTTTTCTTCATGTATTTGGCTCCATCCATCTTCCCATCAATTTTAACCATCTTCCCTGTCCCTGCTGAAGAAAAGCAGGCCCAAACCATGATACTGCCACCACCATGTTTGACAGTGGGGATGGTGTGTTCAGGGTGATGAGCTGTGTTGCTTTTACGCCAAACATAACATTTTGCATTGTTGCCAAAAAGTTTGATTTTGGTTTAATCTGACCAGAGCACCTTCTTCCACATGTTTGGTGTGTCTCCCAGGTGGCTTGTGGCAAACTTTAAACAAAACTGTTTATGGATATCTTTAAGAAATGGCTTTCTCCTTGCCACTCTTCCATAAAGACCAGATTTGTGCAGTATACGACTGATTGTTGTCCTATGGACAGAGTCTCCCACCTCAGCTGTAGATCTCTGCAGTTCATCCAGAGTGATCATGGGCCTCTTGGCTGCATCTCTGATCAGTCTTCTCCTTGTATGAGCTGAAAGTTTAGAGGGATGGCCAGGTCTTCGTAGATTTGCAGTGGTCTGATACTCCTTTCATTTCAATATTATCGCTTGCACAGTGCTCCTTGGGATGTTTAAATCTTGGGAAATCTTTTTGCATCCAAATCCGGCTTTAAACTTCTCCACAACAGTATCTCGGACCTGCCTGGTGTGTTCCTTGTTCTTCATGATGCTCTCTGCGCTTTAAACAGACCTCTGAGACTATCACAGTGCAGGTGCATTTATACGGAGACTTTATTACACACAGGTGGATTCTATTTATCATCATTAGTCATTTAGGTCAACATTGGATCATTCAGAGATCCTCGCTGAACTTCTGAAGAGAGTTTGCTGCACTGAAAGTAAAGGGGCTGAATAATTTTGCACGCCCAATTTTTCAGTTTTTTATTTGTTAACAAAGTTTGAAATATCCAATAAATTTTGTTCCACTTCATGATTGTGTCCCACTTCTTGTTGATTCTTCACAAAAAATTACAGTTTTATATCTTTATGTTTGAAGCCTGAAATGTGGCAAAAGGTCGCAAAGTTCAAGGGGGCCGAATACTTTCGCAAGGCACTGTAAACTGTATGCAAACACACTGCAAAATATATCCCATGGCAAATACATTTAAAAAGCTAAAAATAAAACCCATGTGGCTCACGGCCAAAGTTAAAATGGCTATACATAATAACAAAAAAAGCACTTAAAGTATAAAAATGAAGGAATACTATGATTCAAAAGTTACAAAGAATATAACAAAATATGTAAAAAGAGAGTAGTACAAACCCCCCAAAATTCTTTAAATGTGTTAATAGTAAAAAGGTCATGTCTGAACATGTAGACCCTTTACTAGATCATTTTGAGTTGGTTACTGGGGACAAAGAGAAGGCAAATTAAGCTCTGAGTACATCAAGGAATGTGGGGAAGCCTTAGCCTTAAAGCGAAACCCCACTTGAGAAAAAGATCTTGAGATATCCTCTAGTGATAGAGTAAAGCCCCGTACACACGTACCGATCGTCGGCCGAACGATCGGCCGTCTTTTGTCCAGGGCTGTCCTGTCTGTTGAAAAATGCAAAAGACTGCACACGAATTTTGTCGGCCAACAACAGCCGACTGCAGAAGTGATGTCATGTGATGGTTAACTTTCCGTGTGTTTTTTCTTCTCTGAGCATGCCCAGTCTTGCAAATCTGCTGCTTGTCGGCCGAATTCTGTACTGACTGGCGAACAATCGGCTGTTCTGGTGACGGCCAACAAAAATTTTAATGCCTGCACGACAGATTCTGTTCGGCCGAAAATGCGCTGTCGGAAGCATCATACTAACAAGCCTACAATCGGCCGATCGGTCGGCGGCCGAAAATTTGCAGCCGACAATCGGTACGCGTGTACGGGGCTTATGACTACTTGCTTTACTGCGGACCTTCCAATGTGAGCACCATTATATATAGTATAGAAGTATATATTTTTGATCAATAATTTGTAATATTTTTTTTTGTGAAGGTTCTTTGTGATTGTGTGGTATTTCTTTGTTAGTTTGCATGTGCAGCATCCAGAAATATATCTCTTGAAGAAGCGATTTCTATAAAGTAAAACACGTCGAGTAAAACTGGATTTTCTGCTTGAAATACATGTAAAAGCTTTCTTTTAACTATGGCTTTGAATAGTTTGTATCAATACAACAGAATATTTTTTATACAAAATGGTTTGTTCCATTGGCACCTTAAAAACCCTATTATCTGTAATCATTTGATTTCAAAAATTCCTTAGGGTGCGGTGCGGTTGACTCCTAGACACTCATCTTCACTACTCAATATTTTAAACAATAGTCAGCATGGATTCAAAAGACAAAAGTTCTCAAACAAAATCTGATTTATTTTTTTGATGAGGTAAACAAAAACTTAAAGATGTCGTAAAGTCATAGAAACATAGAATGTGTCGGCAGATGAGAACCATTTGGCCCATCTAGTCTGCCCAATATATCTGAATCCTATGAATAGTCCCTGGCCCTATCTTATATGAAGGGTAGCCTTATGCCTATCCCATGCATGCTTAAACTCCTTCACTGTATTTGCAGCTACCACTTCTGCAGGAAGGTTATTCCATGCATCCACTACTCTCTCAGTAAAGTAATACTTCCTCATATTACTTTTAAAACTTTGCCCCTCTAATTTAAAACTGTGTCCTCTTGTGGTAGTTTTTCTTCTTTTAAATATGCTCTCCTCCTTTACCGAGTTGATTCCCTTTATGTATTTAAAAGTTTCTATCATATCCCCTCTGTCTCTTCTTTCTTCCAAGCTATACATGTTAAGGTCCTTTAACCTTTCCTGGTAAGTTTTTTCCTGCAATCCATGTACTAGTTTAGTAGCTCTTCTCTGAACTCTCTCTAGAGTATCTATATCCTTCTGGAGATATGGCCTCCAGTACTGCGCACAATACTCCAAGTGAGGTCTCACCAGTGTTCTGTACAGAGGCATAAGCACTTCTCTCTTTCTACTGCTTATACCTCTCCCTATACATCCAAGCATTCTGCTGGCATTTCGTGCTGCTCTATTACATTGTCTTCCCACCTTTAAGTCTTCTGAAATAATTACTCCTAAATCCCTTTCCTCAGATACTGAGGTCAGGACTGTGTCAAATATTCTATATTCTGCCCTTGGGTTTTTACGGCCCAGGTGCATTATCTTGCACTTATCCACATTAAATTTCAGTTGCCAGAGTTCTGACCATTCTTCTAGTTTTCCTAAATCCTTTTCCATTTGGCGTTTCCCTCCAGGAACATCAACCCTGTTACATATCTTTGTGTCATCAGCAAAAAGACAAACCTTACCATCGAGGCCTTTTGCAATATCACTTATGAAGATATTAAACAAAATTGGTCCCAGTACAGATCCCTGAGGTACCCCACTGGTAACATGACCTTGTTCTGAATGTTCTCCATTGACTACAACCCTCTGTTGTCTGTCACTCAGCCACTGCCTAATCCACTCAACAATATGGGAGTCCATGCTCAATGACTGCAGTTTATTGATAAGTCTTCTATGTGGGACAGTGTCAAAAGCCTTACTAAAATCTAGATATGCAATGTCTACTGCACCTCCACAGTCTATTATTTTAGTCACCCAGTCAAAAAAATCTATAAGATTTGTTTGACATGATCTCCCTGAAGTAAACCCATGTTGTTTTTCATCTTGCAATCCATGGGATTTAAGATGTTCCACAATCCTATCCTTTAATAGGGTTTCCATTAATTTGCCTACTATTGATGTCAGACTCACTGGTCTATAGTTGCTCGATTCCTCCCTACTACCTTTCTTGTGAATGGGCACGACATTTGCCAATTTCCAATCTTCCGGGACGACTCCTGTTACTAATGATTGGTTAAATAAATCTGTTAATGGTTTTGCCAGCTCAACACTAAGCTCTTTTAATCATTTTGGGTGTATCTCATAAGGACCCTGTGACTTATTTGTCTTCACTTTAGACAGCAATCTTAGAACGTCTTCCTCTGTAAAGACACATGCATCAAACGATTCATTAGTCATCCTTTCAAGTGGAGGTCCTTCTCCTTTTTCTTCTGTAAAAACTGAACAGAAGTATTCTTTAAGGCAGTCGGCTAGCCCTTTATTCTCTTCTACATACCTTCCGTCCTTTGTTTTTAATTTAGTTATTCCTTTTTTTAATTTCCTTTTTTCATTTATATATCTGAAGAATGTCTTATCCCCCTTTTTCATAGACTGAGCTACTTTTTCTTCTGCCTGCGCTTTAGAAGTTCTTATAACTTGCTTGGCCTCTTTCTGCCTAATCTTGTAGATTTCCTTATCTTCATTGCTCTGGGTTTTTTTATAATTACAAAATGCTAGCTTTTTATTTTTAATGATTTGGGCCACTTCTGCTGAGTACCACAGTGGTCTCTTCCTTTTTTTGCTTTTACTGACAAGTCTAATGCAATTTTCTGTTGCCTTCAATAATGCACCTTTTAAGTAGTCCCATTTCTCCTGGACTCCATGTAATCCGTTCCAGTCTGATAAGGACTCATTTATGACTAATTTCATTTTTGAAAAGTCTGTTTTTCTAATTTCTAAAATCTAAAACTTTTGTTTTTGTGTGGTGTGACTCTTTCACAGTTCTTATATTAAACCACACTGACTGGTGATCACTAGATCCCAAGGTTTCGCCTACAATGACATCATATACCGAATCCCCATTTGTCAGAAGGTTTTTTATCTTAATGCATTCTATGCTTTAAGATAAAAAGCCTTCTGTGTGCAGCAGCCCCCCTCGGCCTCCCTAACACTTACCTGAGGTCCCTCTCTGTCCAGCAATGTCCACAAGTGTCTCAGCCATCCGAGATTCTCCCTCCTGACTGGCTGAGACACAGCAGTGGCACCATTGGCTGCCGCTGCTATCAAAGTCAGCTAGCCTATCAGGAGAGAGAGGGGGCAGAGCTGGGTCAGGGCTCTAGGTCTGAATGGACACAGGGAGCTGTGACTCGGCTTGGGTGCTCCCACAGCGAGCACTCAACAGGGGGAGGGGCCAGGAGCACAGAAAAGGGGACCCCGCAAAGAGGAGAAACTAGGAGAGTCAATAGTGGGCAAGTATCTGGGCGTTTCAGTAGATCATTGACTAAATAACAGCATAAAATGCCAAGCTGCAGTTTCTAAGGCTAGAATAAAGGCAAAATACTTTCTTATATCAAAAGAGGTACAGACTCCAGAGGCAAGTTGGGGGGGGGGGGGATAGGATCACCATGTATAAATACATAGGTGGTGGAAATAGTGAAATGGAGTTGAGTATTTCACTTTCATGTAATTAGAGGGCAAGGGGCCACTCTATGTCTAGAAGCAAAAAGATTAAACCTCTAAATATAGAAAGGCTTCTTTAACCACTTAAGCCCAGGAGGATTTGGCTGCTAAAAGACCAGGGGGTTTTTTGCGTTTTTTTTACTGCGTGACTTTAACGGACAATTGCGCGGTCGTGCGACGCTGTACCTAAACGAATTTGACGTCCTTTTTTTCCCACAAACAGAGCTTTCTTTTGGTGGTATTTGATCATCTGTGCGATTTTTTGATCACGCGCTATCAACAAAAAAAGAGCGTCAATTTTGCAAAAATAATATTTTTCACATTTTTTATATGAAATTCCCCAAAAAAAAAAAGTAAAAATCAAAATTTTTTAACATTTTCGGCCAATTTGTTTTATGCTACATATGTTTGGTAAAAAAAATTGCAAAAAGCGTATTTTGATTGGTTTGCGCAAAAGTTATCGCGTTTACTAACAAAGGGAAAGATTTTTGTCATTTTTTTAACGTGTAATGGCGGCGATCTGCAATTTTTTTTTGCGGTACTGCGACATTGGGGCGGACAGATCGGACCCTTGACTGACATTTTTGACACTTTTGGGGTTACCAGTGACATTTCTACAGTAATCAGTGCTATATATATGCACTGTTACTGTAAAATTACACTGGCAGTGAAGGGGTTAACTTTATTTGAGAGGGAGGGGCTGTGTGTGTCCCTAGGGGCGTGATTCTAACTGTGATTGGCTGTGGCTTGAGCTGTAGGAACACTGATCAATGGTCCTACATAGTAGAACCGTATGATCAGTGTTTCTACACAGGGGAGAATGACAGGCAGCTTGTTTACACAAGCTGCCTGCCTTTCTCCCTCTCCCCCGACGATCGCAGAGTGACCGGCGGACATCGGGTCCGCCGGTCACACGCACGGGGTGTCCTCGCTCCCCAGAGCCTCACAGGATAGTGACGTATATATACGTCACTTTGCCTGTGAGGGGCTGACCGCCGCAGTATATCTACTTGCAGGGGTCGGCAAGCGGTTAAAGTAACAGCTATAAACATGTGGAATAGACCCCCTCAATAATTAGTTCCGGCAAGCTCAGTAGATTTTTTTTTAAAAAAGAGCTGTATGCATTTTCCTAAATGCACAAAACAACTGGATATTAATATTAAGAGGAAACAACAACATGGGTAGTTGATCCAAAGAAAATCCATTTGCCTCATGGGGGATCAGGAAGAAGTGTTTTCCCCCACTCCCCCCACTGTGGCGAATTGGATCATCCTTTGTTTTATTTTTTGCCTCTCTTTGGATTAACTGTGGGTAAAGGATTGTAAATATGGAGGTTTTCTTTTTGTGTGTATGTGTTTTTTTAATTGGTTGAATTAGATGACTTAGGGCACAGGTGTCAAACACAAGGCCCGCGGGCTGAATGCGGCCCCCCAGGCCATTTCATGTGGCCCTTGTACCTCCCCTGCAGCTGCGGCACTCCCCTTGTCTCTGTAGTCAACAGCAGAGAGGACAGGACTCCTTTGCCAGATCCTGCACTCCTCTATGCAGCTGTAGAAAGGCTCATCTTTAATAAACCCTATGTGACTCCCAGCCAAAGTTAAAAAAGCTATAAATAATTTGAAAAGAGCTTTTAAAAATATAAAAATGAACCAACACTATAACAGTTTAACCACTTAAAGACCACCCAACGACTATTTACGTTGGCCATTTAAACCTAAATACCGGTGTTAAGGGAGCAGATAGCTGCCATAACCCTGGTATTTTTTTAAACGGCGGGCGGCCGGCTTTCCGATATGCTGGTCCCAGCGGCGGATTCGCCACGGGATCACCCTTCTGGGGCGGCGAAAGAGGTGCTCCCCCCTCCCGCCGTGTCCCAGTACTTTTCCCTGCTTACCGGACCCTGCTGGGAAAACGATCTGGTCCCGGATCCTCATAGACAGGATGTCGAGTGAGGGCAAGCTTGCCCTCACTTGACTCTATGGTCTTGGAGGACCGGAGCGACAGCAAACTTCATTGCCTAGCAACCGGTTTAAAGGTCCCTTTTTTTTTTTTTCATTTTATTTATTTATTTTTTTCATCTTTTAGGGCTCTTTCACACGGGCGTTCCGTATGTCCGTTTTTCATCCCATCCGTTTGCGGATGAAAAACGGACATAATGTATCTCTATGTAAATACGGATGTCATCGGATGATCATCCTCTGACATCCGTTTTTTGTCAGTTCAGTTCAGTTCAGTTTTTTTGAACGGAGGAGAACCCTATTTTTTCTTCCTTTCAAAAAACGGAACTGAAGCAAAAACGGATGTCAGTGGTGTCATCCGCAGACATCCGTATTTACATAGACATGCATTATGTCAGTTTTTCATCCGCAAACGGATGGGATGAAAAACGGACATACGGACCGGATGACACAAGTGTCATCCGTGTCCGTTACAAAAAAAAAAAAAAGGACCTGATCGGGCAAAAAAAAAGGAACGCCCGTGTGAAAGAGCCCTTAGTGTACTTGTGAGGACTTTTTGACCCCCAGATCTCACAAAAAAGAGGTCCTGTCGTGCCCATTTCTATTACAAGGAATGTTTACATTCTTTGTAATAGGAATAAAAATGATCAAATTTTTTTTTTTTTTAAAACAGTGTAAAAATAAAAAATAATAAATAAAATAAATAGTAAAAAAAAAATTAAAGTGCCCTGTCCCTGTTAGCTCGCGCGCAGAAGCGAACGCATACGGAAACCCCGCCCACATATGTAAACTGTGTTCAAACCACACGTGAGGTATCGCCGCGATCGTTAGAGCGAGAGCAATAATTTGAGCCTTAGAACTCCTCTGTATTTTTAAGTAGCAAAGTTTGTCGCCATTCCGTAAGCGTGCGCAATTTTGAAGCATGACATGTTGGGTATCTATTTACTCGGCGTAACATTATCTTTCACATTATGGAAAAAAATTGGGCTAACTTTACTGGTTTCTTATTTTTTAATTAAAAAAACTTACCGTTAGTTCACCGGTAACGGCTTTTCTCTTCAATCCTTCCAGGGCGGCCTACATTTGGGAGATTGTGGCTCCGCCTCACAGGAAACACAACTACTTTGCAGCTGTTTAAAAAGGTCCCACCCATCCTTAGCTCCAGTAATAGGAAAGTAGTTTCCAACCGAACTTTAAGGAATATAGTCAATCAAACAACTACATATAAATACATATACATTTATATATACATATTCTTTTAGAACTCACCACCACATAGTGCGGGAAGTAGGCCGGCCGTCCTGGAAGGATTGAAGAGAAAAGCCGTTACCGGTGAACTAACGGTAAGTTTTCTCCTTTCATCCTTCCAGGACGGCCTACATTTGGGAGGATAATAAAGGAATCCATACTGGCCTACCTTAGGGCGGGACCACTGCCTGTAAACCCTTCTGCCAAAGGCAAGGTCTTGTTGCGACAGTACTTCCACACAATAGTGTTTTAGGAATGTATCTTGACTGGACCAGATGGACACATGGCGGACTGCTCCTAGGATGCTTACTTGAAAGGAGGGTATCACTGACTCTGTCTGAACAACCTTTCTCCTTCAGGACTTGGCGCTCACTACCCAGGCTGTTTTACCTGTGGCCTGGGGTGAAATAAGAGTCCTTTGTATTAACAGATCTGGAACTTCTGTTAGTTTCCAAGGAGCTGTCACTGATGGGGATATCAGTCGCGAACCACGTTCTCTTTGGCCCCCAAGGGGCAATCACTATGAGACGCAGTTGCAGCCATCCACTGAGTCTCTGTATGATTCTTGGAATCAGATTTTGAGGAGGAAAGGCATATGCTCGTCTAGCGTGCCATGGCTGTGCTAGGGTATCCAAGCCTACTATATCCTTTTGTTATGTACAGGCGAGGACCTGGTTTTACTTTTTGCTCTGTCAAGTGGCAAACATATCCACTTCCGGTTGACCAAACATTTGGACTAGAAGTTGAAAATATTCTGGGATTCAGTTCCCATTCTGTCCGTTTTGATGACATGACGACTGAGGAACTCCTCTTCCCAGTTGTCCTTCTCTTTTATAAAGTGACTTTTGTCTAGGGACTTATGTCTCTTGTTCCAAGAGAGCAGGTGGAAATATTGAAGGTCTCGTGAGTGTAGTTGGGCCACTCTACAGCTGGGATACAAGCTGTAATCCGACCAAACATCCTCATGATCTGTCCCCTGTAAACACAGTGGATGAAAACAGACATTTTCCACCGCCGAGACCACTTTTCCTTTTCCTCTGGGAAAAAAAAAAAAAACAGTTTCTTTGAAATCTATCTTATACCCCAGGCAAACTTGAACCTGAGCCGGTTCTATTGAGGATTTCTCCACATTTATCCGCCACCCTGCCGGCTGACATCACTTGTTGTGTGTCTGCCTGTTTTGCTGATCTTGAAAGGGTCAACTTATAGCCCAGATAAGGGATCCATATTGGGCCCTGCAGAGGACGCTGTCCTATTTGAAGTCCCCACTGCGAATCCTAGGAATGCTTAGAGTTCCAGATGAATTGGAACCTGCCTGTAAGCGTCTTTTCAATCCAGAGTAGTCATAAAATCTGGGATATACAACACGACGGCATCTACTTGCTGGTTTGTACCACAATGCGTGAGAATCAAAAAATCTTTGAAGACCTGATTTTACAGTACAGGGGTATTTACCCTCTGCTCCATCCACTCTTGAATACCCTTTAACAGGGTTTTTCTTTGAGGGATATGATACAGTTATCTCTGCCACTGGCTGAGAAGAAAAACTTCAGTCTGTATTCTCTCTTAATGATCTGGAGGACATCGGGCTGGTTGAGATGTTTTTCCATTGCAGGAAAAAAATTGGGATAACCTGTTCCCTGAGGATCTAGATAGACATCCTTCAGGTCCTGATCCACAAAAAAGATCCTTTGCCAGGCCAGGCACAAAGTCTTAACTTGGAAGAGACATCTCCTTCATAAACTTTGCACACACTGCTCTCCTAGCAGTATTCATGAGAGCCGCTGTTCTTGCAGAGGCTATAACTGACTGAACAGCTGAGTCTGTTAAGTACGACATCATACCCCCCCTATGGATAGGAAACTTTACGATGTCTTGTGAGCTTTTAATTACTGAGATAAACTCAGTAAGCTCCTGAATTTTTTTTTTGGCCAGATAGTAAGCAGGTGTCTGCTATAGCTGTAACCACATAATAAGAATTAGCAATTCATGCCTCCTATTAACAAGTGCTCTGTCCTTATTGTGACCAGCACTCAAAAGATCTAATTTCCTAAATACTTCGTACGTGGGAAGTTATTTAGGGGAGATTACTCCTCTTTAGGTGGGGATGGTTAACTTGCAGCTACAGCTGATCAAGATAATGAATCAGAGGATCTGTGCAAGATATCACCACACCCAGTCAGTCTAAAGCTGACACACACCATCCAACTTTTGTTGGTAGATTTCCTTCAGATTTACCCTTTTCAATGTAGTGCAAGGGCCTGCCATTGCATACAAATTGAAAGTGTTTAGCCTGGTTGGGTCTTGGCTCATGACCCCGCAATTTTTTATTTACGAGCATAGCCCAGTACACCACAGTTTCCAGGAAAAAGAGATTTTTGTCCTTTATTTTGGAACATTTTTTCTCTTTAATTCTGTTACCGCCCGAGCCCTCCTTACTTAGTTAAGGATCTGGGCTGGCTAGTGTCTTTCCTTGGATCTCGTTTATTCCTTGTTTGCAGAGGAAATGTCTTTGAGATTCTGAAAAGTGGAAAGAGTCCTGCTCTAGAGACATACATTCCAGAGCAGACAGACTATCTTAATCTGTGATCACAAGCGTTAAGCTCTGATGAGTAGCAGCTGTAGTCCACAAGGACTGGATTAGGCAACCCTCCTGCACTGATTTAAGAAAAATTTCATTAAAACAGATACTCTCAGCCAATCAACACATATATGGCTCAAAGGGTTTGTGTGCAAGGCTTTAAACAGACTACTCCACAGTACCGCACTTCCAGCATGTTTGTGCTATTAAAGTAGAGGAGAAAGTGATGCTGGCTGCAAGGAGAAATCCTGTTCTCCCGGAACAATTCAAAGGGACATCATTGTATTCTGATATATCTCAGCAAACAGTGATGAATCGAAAAAAATTGACCCCTATCGCTAAGATATTACAAACACATAAGGTTATTTACAGATGGGGTTTCCCTACAAAATTACTAATCACTTGGAAGGGAAAATGTTTTCCTTTTTATAGTGTAGAGAAGGGACTGTTACTCCTTAAACAATGGCAGTTGTTACCCACTGATGCTCTCCCGAAGGAATCATAATTAATGTAATAAGGGGGAACTGGCGGCCCTTTATCCTCTCCCTCCCCCCCCTTTTTTTTTTTGGGGGGTATGGGGAGTGGGGGATGGTATAGAAGAGGATTGGGGGCTTTTGAAGTTTCACATAAATGATTAGAGAAAATCTGTATTATTTGTAAAGGGTTGCAAGGGGAGGCATGAAGGGATAGGGAGGACGCCTTACTTAGAAAATATGTGTCTCTCATGTGAGAGAGTAGGTCGGTGTTATAATACACCAATAAATTCTGCCTCTGATAGAAGCAGTATTAACTGCCCATTTGCCTGCAATGGTTCAGGTATTTTTTTTTTATTATCATGTACTGTGTATATTTTTCTCGTGTTTTTTTTTTTCTCACCTTCTTGATTTATTGTTTCATACCCCCTCCCTTCCTTCCAGAAAATCTAATAACAAAAACACTAAAGATGAATTTGGATAATATTTTCAATAAGGATATAAATAACTGCATAAACCAAATACAGATACAAAATTATTCTAAATTAAAAAAGAATACCGGCAAAATAATAAAAAAGATACATATTAAATGCCACTGACCATTTTTTCAATAAATGCCAAAGGCCTTAATAGCCCATATAAGAGAAATACATTATTGAAAGAAGCTAAATTAAACAATACCGATATAATATTTGCTCAGGAGACACACTTCTCTATTTCAAAGTGTCCACTTTTTCAGTTCGAACACTTTCCACACATATTCTTGGCCAACAGCCCAAAAAAAAACGAGCGGGACCTTAATTGCGATTAGAAGTACAGTTAAGTTTGAACACATACGTACTATTCGGGACCCTACGGGACGCTATATAATATTAATATGTAAGCTTAATAATTCAGTCTTTACGTTGGTAAATTTGTATGCTCCTAATACTGGTCAACGTCGATTTTTATCACCCCTTTTACAAAAAATTAAGGAGGAGAGGAAAGGGGCCTTAATAATAGGAGGGGATTTTAATACAATTCTCGATATAAAATTGGATACCTCAAACCCCACTAGAAGAACACCACAGTCTATACTACCTCTATTGGCAAAATACGAATTATTTGATATCTGGCGGGCCATGCATGGTACAGAGAGAGATTACACCTTTCTCTCTCCGGTCCATATGGTCTACTCTCGTATAGATTTTTTTCTTACAGATAAAATCATGTTACAAAACATTAAAAAATCAAAAATTGGCACAGCTGGATGGTCTGACCATGCACCGATTATTCTGACCCTAGATGATAGATTGTCGAGTACTCCACCCCGACGATGGAGGTTGAATACATCATTATTACAGAACACCGAACTGTGCCAAAAAATATTGAGTGAGCATAAACAATACTTTGAATTTAATGATAACTTGGAAGTTAATAGGTTTGTATTATGGAATGCATATAAAGCATATATGAGGGGCATTTTGATCAAAATGTCATCGTACATTAATCGACAGAGGGGAAAAAAGATAGGAGATATCATGGATAGTATAGCAATAAATGAAATAACAAATAAAAAAAACCCTACGCCACAAGGTACACAAACCATAATAAAACTTAGACAAGAATTAAGGTTATTATTATTAAATAACCAAGAATATCATTTAAAGGTCCTTAAAGCAAAAGAATATAGCATGGGTAATAAAGTGGGGCGCTGGTTAGCTAGGAAAGTAAAGGCAAAACAAGTTACCAAAAGAATTGATGAGCTCATACACCCTATTACACATAAGAGACTTATAAACCCTAAAGATATTGCAAATGCCTTCGCAGATTATTATCAATCACTGTATGACCTAAAAAAAAAAAAAACTATACACCAGCCAACAATAGAGATAATTTCAAATTATTTAGCACAGATTTCCCTACCTAAGCTTACGGAAGACCAATTAAATTCAATTTCTGAACCATTTTCCATTCAGGAGATTAGATTGGTTATTAACAAGCTACCTAATCAGAAAGCACCAGGAGAAGATGGCTTCTCTAATGAATATTATAAGAGTTTGTCCTCAGAAGTGGCCCCCCAGCTAAAATTACTATTTGAATTGGTAGCCACTACTGGTTCATTCCCGTCGGAAATGCTGAAGGGGTTAATAGTTACTATCCCTAAACAGAAAAAAGATCCCTCATCTTATAGGCCCATTGCCTTACTAAATACAGACATAAAGATTTTTGCAAAATTGGTCGCGAATAGACTACAGGAGTTTTTACCTCACTTGGTACACGCGGACCAAGTGGGGTTTGTGCCAGGGAGACAGGCCCCCGATGGAACTAGAAGAATTGTAAATCTGCTGGCGCGGATGGGATCCTGTCGGACGCCTTCACTGCTTCTATCTTTGGATGCGGAGAAGGCGTTCGACAGGATCTATTGGGGCTACTTAGAAGCAGTTTTGGGTAAGTTTGGGATAGAGGGATGGCTGAAAAAGAATATAATGGCTCTTTATTCTGCGCCAACAGTGAATGTATCATTATCTGGATTGTTATCTAAAACCATTGGGATAACCAATGGGACGAGGCAGGGATGTCCCCTCTCACCAGTTGTCTTCGCGTTGCTTATGGAGCCTTTTGCTCAGAGCGTTAGGGACAACGCGGGGATAACTGGCTGGAGGGTTGCTGAAATAGAACATAAGATCAGCTTGTTTGCTGATGACGTTATGTTAATCATCACAAACCCACTCTCTTCCTTGATAGAGGTTGAGAGAATGATAAATGAATTTAGCGCAGTGTCATTTTATAAATTAAATATTACAAAATCACAAATTGGGCATTAATATCACCACTTTGGCACAAAAACGGATAAAAGCGAAATTTTCATTCGCATGGTCTCCATGTATACCTTTCTTGGGGATTATCCTAACCCCACATACTTCCCAGCTTTACGATCATAATTATAAACCGTTTTTGGATAACCTATTATTACAAGCTAGGGATTTAAAAATACAAGACTTGACCACAGCAGGAAGAGTGGCTACGTTAAAAATGATTATTTTGCCTAAATTACTTTACTTGTTCCGTACATTGCCAATTACCCTTCCATCTCAATATTGCACTTCGGTTCAAAAGCAATTTAACCAAATTATATGGCAAGGGAAACCACCTCGATGCTCATCCCTTATTATGAGGAGACATAGGAGGCACGGAGGGATGGGGGTCCCTTCGGTTCTCGCATATTATAGAGCATCTGTCCTTGACCAACTGAAGTATTGGTGGTCTCCTGAGCAGCATAAAAGATGGCTGAGAATAGAGATGAACAACTGTAAACAGGAGAACCTTAGAATCACAATGTTGGCTGTAATATTAGGAGCCGAGGTCCCCGTTATACAATCTATAGTGGTTAAAACAGCCCTAACAGTCTGGGCAGAAATTGTAGGAAAGCTACTAGAACATGGGATGATGTGCGAATTCCCCACTCCACTGGCAGTTCTTTCGTGCTTTATCCCTAACCTTGATATAAACCTATGGTTAAGAAGTGGTGTTGATAGTTTGAAAGATTTGTATAGCGACACAGGTATCTATTCATTTGAGAGTTTGACAGATCGGTACAAAATACCACCATCAGCATTAATGAGCTATTATCAAATACGTTCGTTTTTACAGAAGAACAATCTCACTTTATATCTTAAATTACCAACTACTATGTATAAATTGTATCAAGAACCAATGACTACCTCTAATGGTATTTCAATTATCTACGATATATTGAATAAACATAATATTTACTCTAAATCCCCTACTGTTTTGAAATGGGAGAGAATATTGGGGAAAGTTTTTCCCGAAATAAGCTGGTTGAAAGCCTTTGATATTACATACATCTCATCCAAATGTATCAACCATTGGGAGTTATACCAAAAAATCTTGAATTTTTGGTATTTAACTCCTATGAAATTGTCGAGATTCTATTCCTCAACATCAGCATTATGTTGGAGAGAATGCGGTGAGCAAGGATCGTTATTTAATATAATTTGTGACTGCAGATCGATTAGAGCATTTTGGTACAGAATATTCTCCCTGGTATCAGAACTGGTGGGAAAAAATATAGTCCCAAACTCTGAAATGGCGATCCTTCACTTAAATATATACGAGATTCCCCTGGAGTTCCGAGTAGTAGTTATGCATCTCTTATTAGCGGCAAAGCTTTTAATCACTAGAAGATGGAACTCTCAGGTGGTACCAACTCCATCCGACGCGGTTGAATTATTAAATCAACAATGTCAGATGGAAAAAATTGTGGCTACCTTAAGTGCAACAAAGAAAATGTTTGAAGTTAGTTGGAAATCATGGTTAAATAATAGAAGATGCATAGTAACATTGGAATAGGATTAAAGCAGCTGGGATAATATAAATATCGTTAGGCAGTTTTAGACTTGCTTTACCTCCCTCCATAAAAATTAATGTTAAATGAGAGAGATTTGAAATAACGGTATTCTAAATATGGTAACCCCCTTAGTGGGGGTCAAAACTATACTGGAAGGAAGGGGAGGAGTGGTTGTTTTTTTTTTTTCCTCTCTTCTTTTTCCTCTGGTAGTATAATGTTATAACTGACAAATTTACTGCAACAATGTTGTTCTTGTTTTTGCTACTGGATTTTGTACTATTTTTTTTTTTTTTTTGGTTTGTATATTATTTTGTTATGTGAAAAATTAAAATAAAGAGATATTGAAATTAAAGTAGAGGAGGCTCTGACAGAGGCCTTCTGGGCCGAGGAACGACCTGCAACAATAAAAGAGAGAAACAAAGTGATTAACTCGCTCTCTTATTTAACATATGTGCTACTCCCAGACACAGATCGTTAACAGGGCTGTCAGTAAGGGAACAATTAAAGGCTTGCTGATCCTAGATCGTATGCAGCAGTAGGCCTCATTATCCGGTAAATTTCACTTACCCGGTCTCATGTCCCTGTGCATCGACTTATACCCCTACGGGATGCGTTGTGCTTTGGTCTCTTTTTGGGCAATTTACAGCCCCTTCGTAGCCGGAGATTCTGCCATGAACATCACATGGACCCGGCGTCTCCTCCATGCAGCGCTCTCTCCCAGGCATCGCTGTCCGGTCTTCACAGCGAGGCTTGCGGCGTGCTCCTTGGCGGAAAAATTTTCACAGGTGAAATCCTTACCGCTTTAGAGGAGCTAATGGAGGAGACTTCCTGCAGAGACAAGCAGAACTTCAGGTATGAGGGACCTTCACCATAAGGCAAACCGCACTACCTGGTATGTTTGGCGACCTGAAAGCTCCTATTTCAAGGACACAGCTAGGGAGGAACCTGCTATTAGGCCGACCGAAGCTGCCTTCCAGGGGTACCATCTTGGCCAGCTATTTGCCACGTTCCGATGTGAGGTTGGAAACATAACTGAACTGGAGCTAAGGATGGGTGGGACCCTTTTAAACAGCTGCAAATTAGTTGTGTTTCCTGTGAGGCGGAGCCACAATCTCCCAAATGTAGGCCGTCCTGGAAGGATGAAAGGAGAAAAGTGAATTTTTTCCAAAAAAATTGCGTTTGGAAGACCGCTGTGCAAATGCGGTGTGATAAAAAATATTGCAATAATCTCCATTTTATTCTCTAGGGTCTCTGCTAAAAAAAATATATATATATATAATGTTTGGGGGTTCTAAGTAGTTTTCTAGCAAAAAAAAAATTATTTTAACTTGTAAACACCGAGTGTGAAAAACAGGCCCTGGGCCTAAGTGGTTAAATGTTAAAAAGAATATAACAGAATATGTAAAAAGAAAATCAAGGATGCAAAAATTCTAAATGAATGACAGATTGCAGAAGATAGTAGGACAAACCCCAAAAAATTCTCCACATAGGATAGTAGTAAAAAGGTCAGGTCTGAGCATGTAGGCCTTTTACAAAAAAAAATGAGTGGGTGACTGGGGACAAAGAGAAGGCAAATTTATTAAATACTTTCTTCAGCTCTGTATATACAAATGAGCATGGGGGAGCTCACCTCCATAATGGGGGTGGTAGTGACACAGCCCCAAATGATCCACAATGGCTCAAAAGTGATATGGTCCAGAAATATTTATACAAATAAAGGTAGGTAAAGCACCTGAACAAGATGGCATCCACCCATGGATCCTAAAAGAATTGAGCTCTGTCATTTTAAAGCCATTGTTTCTAATTTTTAGGGACACTAAGAACTGTAATAGTACCACAGGTTTGGCATAGGGTCAAAGTGGTGCCTATATTTAGAAAAAGGGAATAAAGTCTTTACCAAGTAACTGTTGATCTGTTAGTTTACCTTCTATAGTCAAGAAGATATTGGAGAGTTTAATAAAAGACCACATAGATGAGTTCTTGCTGGAAAAAAATATTTTAAGCAACAGCATGGATTCATGAAAGACAGAAGTTATCAAACATGATTTCTTTTCATGAGGAGGTAATTAAAACCTTAGACAGAGGGGTGGCTGTGGACATAGTATGCTTGGATTTTGCAAAAGCGTTCGACACAGTTCCCCACACAATGTGCTAATGTGTAAGGTAAAGTTTTGGAAAGATCAGTTTGTAAATGGAGAAAAAACTGGCTAAAAGACAGAATTAAGAGAGTAGTGGTAATGATTCCTACTCTGAATGGTCTAAGGTTATAAGTGGTGTACCCCAATGTTTAGTATTGGGATCCTTACTTTTAATTACATTTATAAATGATATAGGGTCTGGGATTAAAAGTTCAATTTCAGTGTTTGCAGATGACACCAAGTATGCAGTGGAATATCGATCTTAGAGGATGTGTCCAATTTACAAGCCAACCTCAATGCTTTGTTTAATTGGGCAACTAGGAGGCAAATGAGGTTTAATGTTGAGAAATGTAAAGATATGCACTTGGAGGCTAAGAATATGCATACATCATACATACTAGGGCGGAGTACAACTGGGGGAATCAGTGGTGGAGAAGGACCTGGTGTTTTGGTAGATCATAAGTCTAATAAAAGCATGCAATGTTATTTACTTTAACCGGTTGCCGACCGCCGCACGACTATATACTGTGGCGGTCAGCCCCGGCCAGGCAGAGTGACGTAGGGGTACGTCACTCGCCTGTCACTGACTTGTGAGCCAATTGCGCGCGCGCCCCGGCTCGTTCACTGACAAGTCAGTGCGTGTGACCGGTGGACCCGATCGTCCGCCGGTCACTCACGATCGCTCCGGTGAAGGGAGAAAGGCGGAGCGGCTTATGTAAACAAGCCGCCCGTCATTCTCCCTGGTGTAAAAATGAAGATCAGACGGTTCTACTATGTAGGACCGTTGATCTTTGTTTTTACACCAATAGCCATGTCCCACTACAGTTAGAAACACACCCCTAGGACACACTTAACCCCTCCCTCTCCAAAACAGTTAACCCCTTCCCTGCCAGTGTCATTTTTTCAGTAACAGTGCATATGTATAGCACTGATTACTGCAGTAATGTCACTGGTAACCCCAAAAGTGTCAAATGTCAGTTAAGGGTCCGATCTGTCCGCAGCAATGTCGCAGTACCGAAAAAAAAAATCGCAGATTGCCGCCATTACGCGTTAAAAAAAAACAACAAAAATGACAAAAATCTTTCCCTTTGTTAGTAAACGCGATAACTTTTGCGCAAACCAATCAAAATACGCTTTTTGCGATTTTTTTTACCAAACATGTTAAAAAATTTTGATTTTTACATTTTTTCATATAAAAAAATGTGAAAAATATTGTTATTTTTGCAAAATTGACGCTGTTTTTTTGTTTATAGCGCATGATCAAAAATTTGCACAGGTGATCAAATACCACCAAAAGAAAGCTCTGTTTGTGGGAAAAAAAGGACGTCAAATTTGTTTAGGTACAGCGTCGCACAACCGCGCAATTGTCCGTTAAAGTCACGCAGTAAAAAAAAAACGCAAAAAACCCCCTGGTCTTTTAGCAGCCAAATCCTCCGGGGCTTAAGTGGTTAAGGTAATCACAGACGACAAGGGGGCACTCTTTACATCTAGAGGAAAAGAGATTTCATCTTCAAATATGGAAAGTTTTCTTCAAAGTAAGAGCTGTGAAAATGTGGAATAGACTCCCTCAAGAGCTGGTTCTGGCCAGCTCAGTAGATTGCTTTCAAAATGGCCTGGATTCTTTCCTAAATGTACATATTATCACTGGGTACTAACATTTATAAGTAAAGTTGATTCAGGGAATATCCGATTGCCTCTTGGGGGATCAGGAAGGAATTTTTTTCCGTGCTGTAGCTAAATGGATCATGCTTTGCTGGGGTTTTTCGCCTTCCTCTGCATCAACTCTGGGTATAGGATTGTGTATATATGGGAATGTATGATTTATTTTTTTTTCTCCTATTGGTTGAACTAGATGGATTTGTGTCTTTTTTCAACCTGACTATGTACATTGCGCATGTTTGTGTATAGGTTGGGATGCTATTTAAAATGAATGACAACCCGCATGTACAACACATTGTACTGTGCTGCATAAAGCATGTGGTACTGCACACATAATTGCAGGATACTGTGTGTGAATTGACCCTAAGAAAAAACACTTAAGAGGTGGGCACAATGCACATTAAATAACATCAACATGACAACAAATGTAGAATGAGATCTTCTATACAGGCAAGATAGATACAGATAAAGGCCTTACCCAGTTTTTTGCTTTTTGCTGCAATGAAACAATAGCCAACTTATACCAGCGACAAATGCAACTGTTCCAAAAATTATGCCTTGAGAGAATTGAAAAGGAAAAGTTACATTTTGAATAGCAGAAACAAGTCAATGATATCAAATAGTCAGAAGAAAAAGTTTTTATGGTCACAGTGTTTAAAGATATCTACGTAACAGTATTTGTCTCCACAATATTCAAATTTTGCATAAAAAATATGTTAAATTCAGAAGTATAACAATACAAAGAACATAATAGGTAGTTCTCCAAATTTCAGATTATTCAAAATATCATAAGAAATTAGGTCCAGCACGTACAGGACAAATTCCGATCAATGTGTAGGCTTCCCCACTCCATAGAGGTTGATTGTGTTATCAACTTCTGTCGAAGAGCCATGCTGGAAATTTTTCTGTCGATCAGTGGCTGTAGCCAATCAGTTGCCTTTCTGAGAATATAGAAAAAACTAACAGGGTATGGCCAGCTTAAGCGGTTTAAAAACACATGGAATGGTGAGATTTAGGAATGCTTTTGTTACATTTGTTTCCAAACAAAAATGTTATTGGATCTCAACTACAGACGTGACTCAGAAACTCCTAAAGAGGGGCAAAAATGCAAAAAGGATAAAACCACTCCACCTTCCTATTAATATTGAAATATCTTTTACTGATATCCATAATTATGTCCTATACTGTGGAGGACAAAATTTTACTCTGGTTTTGAGATTTACACAAATGCTCTTTACCTTCCCACTTCCTTCTCCATAAGAAGTGCAACTGAAAGTTAATAGTATCTTTAATCTGAATGAAAATTAGTAACGGTTTTCCAAAGTATTAAATGCTTGCATTATTAAAACAACTGGTTTCCCACTTCCAAGAAGGGTATTACCTTAAAGCCTAACTCCATATTTAAAATATCTTTAAATAGTTTGTTTGGAACAAGCTGGCACAAAAAATATTTACTGCACTAAAAGGTGCGCCTGCTTGTCGCACTGTATTATCTGTATGTAGTCCCAGCAACATATAGTATACAGTGCTGCGTTTCTGTAGTGGGATGGGAGCTTCCTGTTCCACTCCCGAGAACAAAACAGAGTCGGGCTGAGCACTACTAAACCATTGATGAGAAGCTTTGTGTTCTTTGAATAAATAAGTTTCCTCTGATTTGCTGAGGCGGAGATTGTGACATCATCCGCCCACCTTAGCCAGAGGAAACTTTTTATTCATGCAGAAAGTACAAAGCTTTCTGTGAATGGGCAAGCAGTGCTCAGCCTGCCTTGTTTTTGCTTCTGGAGTTGGAAACACAGCTCTGTATACTCTATGTACAGTAGCTGAAGCTACATACAGACAATAGAGCATGCCCAGCAAGCACCACCTGTTAGTGCGGTAAATAGTTCATTTGTACGAGCTCGGTTTACACAGTAAACTTGTTTACACAGTCGGCTTTTTGCTGGAAGTGATTTGGGTGGCTATATGGCTGCCTAATCAATGCAACATACCGGAGAATGTACTGTTCCCCCTGATCTGGGCTACTAGGAATGAAGCTATAAGTAATGGACATTTTGCTACTTCCAGTTTCAGTGCGGTCATTCCCTGGCTGCTGTTGCTGGTAAAGATGTTGATCAAGCATTATCTGCCATTAATCGGCTTCAAAGGAGTTAAAAAAAAGTAAAAAAAAAAAGTAAAAAAAAAAAAAACCCTGTACCACATACACAATAATGTAAAACCACATGCCCACATACAAAAAAAGACAATTGGGCTACACATTAGGTATTGCTGCACACGCCAGAGTGAGAGTGAAAATTCTAGAGCCATCATTGATGGTTAGCTATAGACTAATGACCTTTAAAGGCTTTTAAAGAGTTGCCTATGGATAATATTTGGCAAAGTTAGCTGCTATTTCAAAAGCACACTCAATTTTAAAATGACATGTATGGTAACATACTGTATTTACTCAAAGCATCCTTTATACATTACCAAAAAACAGCAACTACCACCATTTTATTCTCCACGGTCTCTGCTTTCAGAAAATAAATAATAATTTGGAGGTTTCAACTAACCTTGAGGCCTTAAATGTGCAGTTTAACATATGAGCAAAAATGGCTCTGGCAGCAAAAGGATTAAAAAAAGGTTAAATGATGCTACCTCCTGAATAGACATCTGAGTATTCTTTAGTCTCTCCCACTTCTCTGAAAGGGAGGGCCCATTGGGATAAGATTGCTAGTTTGGGTAGCAATAGGAAGTATGATCTCCTTTGCCAGAAATGTTAAACAGATCTGTTTACCCATCAGTTGTTAATTTTCTCAAGCAACACATCTTCCTATCACTTAGACACTGCTTCCACACTATCTGAATAAAAACTTGTTTGGTAAAAAACAAAAAAAAACAAAAAAAAAACCTGCCTATTAAACAGGGTCCTTTTTTTTTTTTTTTTAATAAAGAATCTACTATACCTGTTTTTCTGGTTCTAAATTGACTCACTATACTCTAACCATGAATATATATTTTAGGAGATGACTATCCCTTATTCCTAGACTCTACCCAGTCGCAGTTGATGAACTAAGCTGCGGTAACAGGAGTGAGAGCATACTGTGCGCCTACAGGTATGGCAGATACAATAATAAAGACTTATGAAAGCTTCTTCGTTTTTTTGTTACTTACCGAAGCTTCTTGACTGCACAGGCTTTTATTCACACAAGATTTACCCCTACCCTGTGTCTGTCAGTGCTTCACCTGCCCACAACCTACCCAACTGTTTCCCTCGCCTGGGCAAAACTGACAGATATGTACCAACAATTATCCCTAGGGGAAATAGGAAGGACGCCCCCCTATAAAGTATACAAAATGTTCTAAAATGTAGAGAAAACCCTTTCCTTTCTGAATTCTACTAAACTATGTAGAAGGGACAGAAAAAAGCTAATGATAAATGATATGTTTGTTGTTGCTATAAGTAATAGACGACATGGCCTTGATGTCATGTATGTCACTGAGGATGAAGTGGACTTTTTTCAAAGCTAGGTGTTAGTGCTGGAGGTCAGACAGTAATCCTCCCATCCATTGTACCCAAGTAAATGATAAGTTCAATAGTAATAAGCCAGCTCTGTCTTGTAAACTAAATATAGAAATAGCTATGTGCTCACATCTATTATACAGATCAGGTAATAGATCCTCTTGCCTTTGGCCAGTTTTCCGACCCTGCTAAACAATTTCAGCTAACATTTCTTTGAGGAAATAACTAATCTCTATTTCCCCCCAGGACAATGAGCTGGCACAGTCTAGTCATGCTCTGTTGTTACCTTTATGAAAATAAACAGTATGCACGCTTGGTAATTAGAACATGACGCACAACACAAGAAAATTTAGACAGAAATTTAGATTTAGACAGGAAGGACACAAGCATAGACAACAATGTTATGCATTTCTAAGGTGCAGCTGGATAAACCAAGATATTAAATATGAACATAAAAGATACAACCTGAACTTAAATGTGGTGTATTTGTGAAGTGCAACAAGCTAAAGCTATATAAGAAATATAAACAGGAAAGACACAAACCGCAATCACGGTTGTGTTGTCTGATGTGCAGCCATAGATAAACAATCTAACAAATATAAAAAAAAAAAAAAACAGAAAAAAGACAAAGGCCCTTTACTGTTGTTGTTTTTTTCTGATGTACAGCAAAATAAGGTAATAAATAATAAATATAGAAAAGACACAAACAACCTTCAATGCTGTGTATTTCTGATGTGTAGCAATAAGACACAGTCATATAACCAATAGAAAGGACACAAAAATGTGTATGTCTGATGAGCAACAAACTATGAACATATAACCAATCTGAAAACAGAAAAGACACAAACACCCTTCACGGTTGTGTTTTTCTGAGAACTATAAGACATATAAGACAGAAAAGACACAAACGTCAATGTTGTGTATTTCTGAAGTGCAGCAATATAACCAATATAAAAACAGAAAGGACACAAACTTCAATGCTGTGTATTTTTGAGGATCAAAAAGGTATAGTCATATAACCTATATGAAAACCAGAAAAGACACACACCTTTCACTGTTGTGTTTTTCTAATGTACAGCAAAATAAGGTAATGAATATAAGACCGAAAAGATACAAACAACCTTCAATTTTGTGTGTTTCTAATGAGCAATAAGATACAGTCATATAACCAAAATAAACAGAAAAGACAAGCTTCAATGTTGTGCATTTCTGATGCTGAACAAGGTACAGTCATATAACAGAAAGAACACTAGCAACTTCAATATTGTGCATTTCTGGTGTGCAGCAAAACATACATCAGAAAAGACACAAACAAGTTCAATGTTGTGTAGTTCTGAGGCGCAGCCACAGCATATAGTCAGAGTCATAGTATTTTCATCTAAGAAATACCCAACAGAGGGCAAAATCTATCATAGGCAACGCCTGGACTCTGGATAATAAACCTCAACCACCAGTGGAGAACCAGAGTAGTTCTAACCAATGGACATCTTTGGGTGAACACACCACTTTTGTAAGTAGCTGTTGCCATACCATTGCATAGGTATAGTGAGCTCATACACAGGTGTGAGCAAGTTCAAGCCTCCCAGCATCTAAGGTCTTAACCTCTTCCCACAAATCGACGTAGCTCTATGTCGGCTCGGAGAAGTGATTGTACTGGGGTGATGCCTGCAGCTAGAGGCATCATCCCGGTACCATTTTTTAGAGCCAGCGGTCGGCTTTCAGGTGATAACGGCCTATGTGGCTCAGCCATTACCCCAGCAAGCGGGAGGGGACACCCCCCTCCTGTCGCGGGTCTCCCGTCCCACCAGGAGACCAGAGCAACCAGCCGACACAATCCGCCGGCTGGTTGGAGTCCCGATCAAAGCCGAATTTGGCTTTGATCGGGTCTCCGATGTAGTAACCCGGAAGTGACATCACGTCCGGGTTACTCAGCGGCTAAAGGCGCTGAATTGAAAAAACTGTCAGTATTCAAAAAAAATGGATTTTTGTAAAATCTTACCGTAAAATCCTTTTCTCTTAGCTCATCGACAGACGTAGTCCTCGGTGATACACCACCTTCGGGTTATGTTACCTCCGCAGGAGCAGGACTAGACAGGAAATTAAAAAGCTCTGGCCACACCCTAGGGGCAGTCCCAGAGGGTATATCCTCTCTCTCTCTGCCTCAGCAAATCAGTTATGTGAAAAAGCAGTGCTTAGAGAATTTAACCCAACCCAACTCCAAAACAGAGGGGCGGGGACTACGTCTGTCGATGAGCTAAGAGAAAAGGATTTTACGGTAAGATTTTACAAAAATCCATTTTTCTCTAGCGCTCATCGACAGACGTAGTCCTCGGTGATACACCACCTTCGGGACGTCCCAGAGCAGTATCACAACTGAGGGGTGGGAAAATGGAAATCAAATCCCAATCTAGAAGGCCCAACCGGTGCCAACTAGAAGTTTATAATGCTCATCCTAAATGATGAGACTCAACAAAAAAATTTTTCAAACAGAAAAAAACCCTCGAGGTAGACCACCGGTCTCCTCAAATTGCGGCCTGCAAAACCTTGCGGCCAAATGAGGCATCCGCCGATGCCGTCACATCAATTTTATAGAATTTAGTAAAGGTATGTACCGACGACCAAGTGGCCGCCTTACATACCTGGACTACTGACGCCTGATGGCGAAAGGCCCAGGAAGTACTGAGCGCTCGAGTGGAGTGCGCCCTAACAGGGAACGGAGGACTCTGACCCTTAATAGAATAAGCCTGTACCACCGTTTGTCTAATCCATTTGGCAATGGTCGCGGCAGATGCAGGCAAACCCTTTCTGGGGCCATCCGTGATCACAAAAAGTGAATCCGTCTTACGGAATGATTCCGTAGCTTTCAGGTATACCCTGATTGCCCGAACCACATCCAAGGAATGCAACGCATGTTCCCGATGATGCTTGGGCTGAGGACACAAGGAAGGTAGTACAATATCTTCATTCAGATGAAAATCTGAAACCACCTTAGGAAGAAAAGATGGCTTAGGATGAAGTACTACCTTATCCCTATGAATCACTAGGTATGGGGACTGGCATGATAATGCAGCCAGTTCTGACACCCTGCGAGCAGAAGTAATAGCCACCAAGAAGACCACCTTCTGGGATAAAGTAAGCAAGGGAATCTCCCTGATGTTTTCAAAGGGAGGTTTCTGTAGAACCGACAAAACCAAATTAAGATCCCAGGGCGGTAAGGGCGCGCGGACTGGAGGAGCCAGGTGCCGCACCCCCTGGATGAAATTCCGCACCAAGGATTTGGTAGCTAAAGGTTTCTGAAAGAAGATTGCTAATGCTGAAACTTGACCCTTGATGGTGCTCAAGGCTAGCTTCTGCTCAACCCCTTGTTGCAAAAAGGCCAATATTCGAGACACCGAATAGGTACGTGGAGGAAATCCTAAAGATTCGCACCACGCAATATAAGTCTTCCATGTGTGATAATAGACTTTGCTGGAAGTCGCTTTCCTTGCTTTAATAAGGGTAGGAATGACAGAAGTAGACAAACCTCTGTCCTTCAGTACTTGGGTCTCAATGGCCAGGCCATTAAAACCAGCGACTGTAAAGCACGAAGGTAAATAGGTCCTTGAGACTACAGACACTCCCTGAGACGAAGTTCCCACGGAACGTCTGCGACTAACCTGTCCAAGTCGGCCAGGCCGGCTTGAAGAGGCCAGCCTAGAATTTCTAGGACCACTGGCGCTGATTGGATCTGAACCAGGCGTCCCTAGAGGTATCTGGCCCCGACCATCCGAGAAAGTCTGGTCGTTTTCTGTTCCCACACATTTATCAGATACCTGATAGTTATCAGGCAAGGTGATCTTTTCTGGTTGAACCTCAGGGACCGAAGTCACCCGACTAGAGGCTACTTGGCCTATCTGGTCAATCAGATCCGATTCCTGTGAGGTATCGGGACTAATTTTAGGAAAAGGTAAAGGAAAAGATCTATACAGGGAACGGTAACTACCGCTTCCTGTACTTAAATGTTGGAAGGGAAGAATCGCACCGGTAGTAGTGGTTGATGCTCGATCTAATGTCCTGAATACCGGTGAAAACGTCCCCCCACCCTGAAATTGGGTGGGGGCGCACCTTCAGGCTGTGTACTCCTTTACTTCGGGTTTGGCTGGGTTGGTCCTCTGCTTGTCCGACCAGCCCTTCTTGAACCCTCCTGGAGGAGTCTTGCCTTTCCCGGAAGTACCAGCCGGGCGTCCTTTATGGGCGGTAAAGAAAGGTCCTCGCTTATTGCGAGGTTCCTTAGCTTTTGCAGCCTGTGGCAAAAAAGTACTCTTGCCCCCGGTGGCATCCTTAATGATTTCATCTAGGTTGGCTCCAAAATAGACGATTCCCCTGGAAAGGGAGATTGGTCAAAGTCTTTTTGGAACCTAGGTCAGCTGACCAGCATTTTAACCACAGCACACGTCTGAGGATCACTGCTAACTTAGATGCATGCCCTAACAAGGGAGTAGTGTCCAAGGCTGCGTCACAGATAAACCGTAGCCCTTGTATGATCTGTTCTACCAAATCAGATGTCTCCTGGGGAATATCTTTTCCCCTAAGATCTTGGCGTACCATCTTCGCCCATTCTGTAAGTGTCTGGGAAACTAGACCAATAACAATTACTGGTCTAAATGCTGACCCTATCAGAGAAAAGATAGTGCGGGACTCCGCTTCTATCTTTCGATCCACCGGATCCTTAAAGGACGAAGTGTCCTCCACTGGAATAACCGTGGCTTTATTCAGCCTGGAAATAGGCGGATCCACGACTGGTGGTACCGTCCATTTCTTAATGATGGATTCCTCAAACGGATAGCGTCTAGCAATACGCTTGGAAATAGTAAAGGTACGTTTAGAATGTTCCCATTCTCCTTTAATCTGATTTCCAAAACATTTAGGTACAGGAAAAGCCTTCGCCGTCTTGATGGGCTTATTAGTCCCAAAAGGCCTCTCTGTTTCAGTTGCCTCTGCTGGTAAAGCCTCAAGTTTTAAGGTTTCTTGCACTGCCACAACTAGTGCGTCCACCAATGCTTCTTCCTGAATTATAGCAGGAGAAGAAGCGTCCTCCTCACTGTCTGAGGGGGCTTTACCTGGGATAGCAACCCTTGCAGAGGAACCTGCAACTGCAGTGACCATCTCTGAATCAGAGTCAGAGGTGTCAGATAGTATAGGGGTAGGCGGGGGTCGCTTCCTTGACCCCCGTCCCTGACAGGCCGCCTCCACCCGAGCCACCATAGACTCCAAAATTGCTGTAAATGACTCTATACTCTGTACACCGGCGGGTCCCGAGGCCCCCTCGAGGGAAACAGGTGGGGGAATCTGTGTGGCAGGGTCCATAATAACTCCAGTTACTTCCTGGATGATATAATTCAAAGTAAAGAAAAAACTTTTTTTTTTTTTTTTTTTTTTGACCCTCAGCGCCACAAAAAACCCCTTAGTGTTACCTGCTAGGGATCCCTATCGATCGAGAGAGAGAGAGATAGACCCCCAGGCTCACCACTTGATGTTCAGAGTTGAACTGCAACAGCTTACAGCGCTGTCATAGACAAACAGGAAGTCTTTTGGCTGGCTGCCCAGGAAGAAAGGAGGCGGCTCCGCCCCTCTGTACGCCTTCCGGCGCCTCCCCCAAGCTCCACGAGGTGTAGAATCACCTAAAACATGGCCGCCCCCATGCTGGAGACACGAGGCTACGCCAAAATGGCGGCTCGTGCGATCCAGCAAAAAAAATGGCGGCGGCCTGTGCTGACTAGCGGTGTGCTGCAGGCACACAACACTCTCTCTGCATGGGGATATGGCGTGTTTGGCGGTACCGGCCCTGGCGGACCGCATGGCCGTTCGGGAGGCCTGCTATTAGCTGGAGATCTGACTTGGAAGGCAGTCTACATGTCCATGGCTTCTGACTGGTAGGTAGCTTATACTTAACCCATAAGATTCCCAGAATGCCACAGATTACATCTTTAAAACATGTATACAATAGATTGTTAGCTCCCAAACCAAGCCTCCTGGCTTTTGCACACATAAAATCACACTCAAAGTAGGAGGATTTGTGACATGTTATAGGATAGAAAGAAACTCTTTCTTACCATACAGAGAGGGGCCCGCGTTCACCACAAAAACCCGTCAGGGAAAACAGGGGGAACATACTACTCACCATACCGGAACCAGGCGGGCACCAACTCCTGACAGTACCCCTCTCCACCGGGGCGGGAGGGCTGTCGACCGATACAGACGCCGTGACTCATGGTCTTTGGCGTTTCAGCGAGACGTTTAACTCGCGGGTTCAGTCCTTTAATGGGACTTTGTCGCGGCCGACTCAGCGCGGAGCTATGGCCTGCACGCGCTCGTAGGCTGAACTGGGGTGACCACCGGATCTCAACATCCAGCCCGTCGCCCAGTTCAGCTTTCTTGCTTGAAGATCTCACAGGAACACTGGAGAAAAAAAGCTGTCCAAAAATCCTTTTAGAAAAAAATTTCTTGCCAGGACCTAAGATCCCAGCAAGGTATCTAGGTCCTTACTCCTAACTAGACAGAAAATAACTGATTTGCTGAGGCAGAGAGAGAGAGGATATACCCTCTGGGACTGCCCCTAGGGTGTGGCCAGAGCTTTTTAATTTCCTGTCTAGTCCTGCTCCTGCGGAGGTAACATAACCCGAAGGTGGTGTATCACCGAGGACTACGTCTGTCGATGAGCGCTAGAGAAATTGGATTTTTGACTTACCGTAAAATCCTTTTCTCTTAAGCTCATTGACAGACGCAGACTTCTTGATTAATATCAGTAGGGTTATACTGCCCCCTACAGGAGTAGGACACTAGGCAGGAAAAAAGTTCCGGCCACACCTTATGGGCAGTCCCAGGGGGTATATCATCTCTCTCCCTGCTACAGGATGTCAGTTATGTAACAAAGCAGTGTCAGAGAATTCAACCCAACCCAACTCAAAAATAGAGGGGCGGGTCCTGCGTCTGTCAATGAGCTTAAGAGAAAAGGATTTTACGGTAAATCAAAAATCCAATTTTCTCTGTCGCTCATTGACAGACGCAGACTTCTTGATTAATATCAGTAGGGACGTCCCAAAGCAGTGCCACAAATGAGGGGTGGGATAACAGAAATAAAAATCCAATCCAGAAGGCCCAACCAGAGCCAACCAGAAGCATCAAGAGCTCATCGAACAAAAAGATGAGACCCAACTGAAAAACCCAAAAAAAACCCTCGAGGTAGACCAACGGTCCCCTCAAACAGCGGCCTGCAGAACCTTGCGGCCAAAAGAGGCATCCGCCGATGCCAGCACATCAACTTTATAAAATTTTGTAAAGGTATGAACCGACGACCAGGTAGCCGCCTTGCAAACCTGCAGCACCGACGCCTGATGGCGGAAGGCCCAGGAAGCACTAAGCGCCCGAGTGGAGTGCGCCTTAACAGGGAACGGAGGAACCCGACCCTTAATAGAATAAGCCTGCACCACAGTCTGTCTGATCCATCTGGAGATAGTCGCGGCAGACGCAGGGAACCCCTTTCTAGGGCCAACCGTGATCACAAAAAGTGAATCAGCCTTACGAAAAGAGTCAGTAGTAGCCAAGTACACCCTGATCACCCGAACCACATCCAAGGAGTGTAACGCAAACTCCCGAGGATGACTGGGCTTAGGACACAGGGAAGGCAATACAATATCCTCATTCAAATTAAACTCTGAAACCCCCTTAGGAAGGAAGGATGGATACGGACGAAGAACCACCTTATCCCTATGAACCACCAGATATGGGGAACGACAGGACAATGCGGCCAGTTCCGACACCCTGCGTGCAGAAGTGATAGCCACCAAAAAGGCCACCTTCTGGGATAAGGTAAGCAAGGGAATCTCCCTAATATTTTCAAAGAGAGGTTTCTGTAGAACCGACAACACCAAATTAAGATCCCAGGGCGGCAAGGGCGCGCGCACCGGAGGAGCCAAGTGCCGTACCCCCTGGATGAAACTCCGCACCAAGGACTGAGTAGCCAGTGGCCTCTGGAAGAAGATTGCCAATGCTGAGACCTGACCCTTGATAGTGCTCAAGGCCAGTTTCTGCTCAACCCCCCGCTGCAGAAAAGCCAATATCCGAGCCACCGAGTAGGAACGTGGAGGAAACCCAAGGGATTCACACCACGCGATATAAGACTTCCATGTGCGATGATAGACCTTTCTGGAAGTCGCTTTCCTCGCTTTAATCAGAGTAGGAATAACTGAAGCCGACAAACCCCTGTCCTTCAGCACCTGGGTCTCAACAGCCAAGCCGTTAAAGCCAGCGATCGTAAAGCAGGATGGAAGATCGGTCCCTGAGACAGCAGATCCTCCCTGAGAGGAAGTCGCCAAGGAGCGTCCGCGACCAGCCTGACCAAGTCGGCGTACCAGGCCAGACCAGGCCAGTCCAGAGCCACAAGGATGACTGGAATTCCCTCCACCTCTATCCTGTGAAGAAGTTTCGGCAGCAACTTGAGAGGAGGGAAGGCATACAGTAGCTGATACTGCCCCCACGGAGCGACCAGCGCGTCTGCGGCGTCCGCCAGAGGATCGCGGGAGCAGGCTACAAACCTCCGCACCTTCCTGTTGAGCCGAGATGCCAACAGATCCACATCCGGGGTGCCCCAACGAAGGCACAACTGGTGAAATACCTCTGGGTGAAGGGACCATTCCCCTTGATCCAGAATCTGACGGCTGAGAAAGTCTGCCTGCCAATTTTCCACCCCCGGAATGAAAACCGCGGAGAGAGCTGGAACAAATCTTTCCGCCCAACGAAGGATGCCGGCCACTTCTACGGCCGCCAGAACACTCTTGGTGCCCCCCTGGTGATTGACGTAAGCCACGGCCGTGGCATTGTCCGACTGGATCCGAACCGGGCCGCCCCGGAGCTGCTCGGTCCAGTGAACCAGACAAAGTCTGATCGCTCTCAGTTCCAATACATTTATCGGTAACCTGGATTCTTCCAGGGACCAGAGCCCTTGAGCAGATAGCCTGCCGAGAACCCCACCCCACCCGGATAGACTGGCATCCGTGGTGACAATCGTCCAATAGATCGGGAGAAATGACTTCCCCCCTGACTGAGCATCGGAGACCGAAGCCACCAAACCAGGGACTCCCTGGTCCGCTAGCTCAGCCGGATCCGATTGTCCAGGGAATCGGGATTCCGGTTCCATTTGAGAAGAATCTCCTTTTGGAGAATTCGGGTATGAAACTGGGCAAACGGTACTGCCTCGAAGGAAGCCACCATCAGTCCCAGAACCCTCCTGCAAGTCCGAAGGGAAGGCCAGTTGACGGACAATAACAACTGAGTCGTCGACTGAATCTTCTGGAGTTTCTCCGCAGGGAGAAACACTTTTGCCAAGGATGTGTCTAAAGTTAAGCCCAGATAGTCCAGCCTCTTGGTGGGGACCAGGGATGACTTCTGCAGGTTCACCAGCCACCCGAACTCTTCCAAAGAGATCCTGGTGATCTCCCAGTTCAGCAACAGAGCCTGCGGAGACTCCGCACGGAGAAAAAGGTCGTCCAGGTAGCCTAGAACCGATATGCCCTGCTGTCGCAACAGCGCCAAAACTGGGGCCAAAACTTTTGTGAAGACCCGGGGAGCAGAGGCGAGACCAAAGGGTAATGCCACAAACTGATAATGGTTCTCTCCCACAGCAAAGCGAAGGAAGCGCTGGTGTCCTGCGTAAATGGGAATGTGAAGATAGGCATCCTTGATGTCTATGGACGCCAGAAAATCCCCCTGATGCAGGGAGGCCACCACTGTGCGAATGGACTCCATTTTGAATTTTTGCAGCCGGACAAAACAATTGAGCGCCCTCAAGTCCAGAATTGGACGCACCTTGCCCTCTTTCCTGGGTATTGTGAACAGGTTTGAGTAGAACCCCTGAAAACGTTCTCCCCAAGGAACCGGAACCACCACTCCTTGTTGCATCAAGACCGTCACTGCCCCCAGCAGAGCCTTTAAGCGATCCGGAGATAGTCGCATATTGGAAGGGAAGAACCGTACCGGGTCCATGAATCGGCGAAGACGCCCCCCCACCCTTGATATGGGTGGGGGCACACCTTCAGGCTGTAGTGGTCTTATTTTCAGGTCTGGAAGGGCCGGACCTTTGTTTACCCGACCAGCGCCCTTTGAAACCCCCTGGGGGGGCTTTGGAGGACTTTGCCTTATCACCCACCCCAGAGGAACGAAAAAACTTTTTATGAGCGGAAAAGGAAGGTCCCCGTCTGCGACAAGGTCCCTTACCCTTAGTAGCCTGTGGTAGAAAGGTGCTCTTGCCTCCAATGAGACCCTTGATAATCTCATCCAAGGTAGCACCGAACAGGCAATCCCCTTGAAAAGGGAGATCAGCCAAATCTCTTTTGGAAGCTTGATCCGCCGACCAGCACTTTAACCATAACATGCGCCGGAGGACCACCGCTGATCTCGATACACGCCCCAACAATGGAGCGGTGTCCAGGGCGGCGTCACAGACAAACTGTAGCCCTTGTACCATCTGCTCCAGCAAGTCCGCTACTGCAGGGGGGAGACTTCTCCCCTCCAGGTCACGGCGTAACAACTTGGTCCATTCTGTCAATGTTTGTGAAACCAGAGCAATGGTAAACACTGGCCTAAAGGCCGACCCTGCCAGGGAGAATATGGAGCGGGATATAGATTCCGCCTTACGATCCACCGGATCCCGAAAGGACGGAGAGTCCTCCAACGAGATAACAGTAGCTTTATTTAGTCTGGAAATCGGCGAATCCACCGACGGTGGTACCGTCCATTTTTTAAGGAGGGATTCTTCAAACGGGTAGCGCCTAGCAATCCGTTTGGAAATACCAGGGGTTCGTTTTGGACGGACCCACTCCTCTTTAATTATATCATCAAAACATTTGGGCAAAGGAAACACCTTTGCCATCTTGGAAGGCTTGCGGGTACCAAAAGCAATTTCAGTATCAACTGCATCCGCCGGTGTAACCTCAAGTCTTAAGGTCTCCCGGACAGACACAATCAGTGCATCCACCAGCGCTTCGTCTTGTGCTATGGCGGAGGCAGAAACGTCATCCTCACTATCCGAGGAGACGGGACCCGACACAACAGCCCCAGAGGAGGGACCTGCAGCAGCAGCGACAGGCTCAGAATCCGTATCTGATGTGTCAGACGAGATAGGGGTAGGCGGGGGTCGCTTTTTAGCCCCCCGTCCCTGACAGGCCACCTCCACCCGGGATACAAAAGACTCCAAAACCGCTGAAAGTTAATTGATAGTAAGGGGAGAATTGGAGGGTCCCGTGGTCACCTCGAGGGGATCAGGTGGGGACACATGTGTAGCAGGGTCCATGGCAAAGCCAGGAAAACCTGTCAGCAAACAAATGACAAAATTGAAAAAAGAAAAACTTTTTTTTTTTTTTTTTAAGTAATCCCCCAGCGCAACAGCGCTCCTCAGTGACCACGTGCTTTGGAACCCCCAAAGAGAGAGAGGAGAGACCCCCAAAGGCTCACCACCTGATGCACAGAAGTTCCTACAGGACTGCTCTCAACGCTGTCTTTACAGGACAGGAAGTCTTGTGGATCGATTTACCCGGGTAAAGGGAGGGGCTCCGCCCCTTTACACGCCTTCCAGCACTCCCACCGCTGCTCAGCACTCAAGCCAGGGCGAAGCTGGGTGTATCAAAATGGCCGCCGCCATACAGGAGACATTAGGCTACGCCAAAATGGCGGCCCGCGGAAGGATGGCGGCTCCGTGCGGCTGCAGAGCTAACAGAGGACTCCCGTGCGATAGGTAGGTGGGCCTGATAATATCACCCCTCTTCACGATTGTTTTAATAGTAACGCCAGCGGCGCCATGCCTCCATCCTTGACAGACATCAGTCATGGATTCCTCAGTCCTTTTTACAATGCAGGCTTCCTTGCAGCGACAGACTCATACAGATTGTCAGCTCCCAAACCAAGCCTCCTGGAGTGGTATACCTTACTCACCAACTCATACTAGCGAGGGGGAGATAGGTGGAGTGTGTCACCGGATAGAGGGGAACCCGGGATCATGAGGGTCCGACCATCCCACGGAGGGGCCCGCGTCTACTCCAAAACCCGACAGGGGGAGAGGGGGAACATTCTACTCACCATACCGGGTGGGGGGGCTGTCGGCCAATACGGACGCCGCGACTAAGATTCCGACTGGTTGTAGGCGACCTGGCGAGACGTTTAACTCACGGGGCCAGTCCCTGTCCAGTGGGACTATGTCGCGGCCGACCCAGTGCGGAGCTAGGGCCTGCACGCGCTCGTAGGCCGGCTGGGGTGACCACTGGATCTCAACATCCAGTCCGTAGCCCAGATCCAGCATAATTGCTTGAAGATCTCACAGGAACATCTGGAGAAAACAGCTAACTAAAAAAAAAGATTTATCTAAAAAAGCTTGCCAGGACCAGAGATCCCAGCAAGGAACTTAGGTCCTTACTCCTGACTAGGCAGAAAAAAACTGACATCCTGTAGCAGGGAGAGAGAGGATATACCCCCTGGGACTGCCCATAAGGTGTGGCCGGAACTTTTTTCCTGCCTAGTGTCCTACTCCTGTAGGGGGCAGTATAACCCTACTGATATTAATCAAGAAGTCTGTGTCTGTCAATGAGCGACAGAGAAATGCCGATTTCAGCATTTTGAATACATTGAAGTGCAGTGGAGGGGTCAGGGGTCTTTTAGACCCCCGATCCCTCCATAAAGAGTACCTGTCACTGCCTATTACTGTCACAAGGGATGTTTACAATGCTTGTGACACCAATAAAAGTAATTCGATTTTTATTTTTTTTTTTAAAACTATGCTAAAATTAAAAAAATTATAAAATAAATAGGAAGAACATTTTTTTTTTTAAAGCGTTCCCGTCGCCGTGAGCTCGTGCACAAAAGAAAAACGCATATGGAAGTCACGTCTGCAAATGAAAGCGCCGTTCAAACCTCACATGTAAGGTAGCGACACGATCGCCAGAGCAAGAGCAATAATTCTAAAAAAGAGTTACTCTAACTCTAAACTGGTAACCGTTAAAACATTTTAAAGCGTCGCCTATGGAGATTATTATTGACCGTATTTTGTCGCCATTCTGTGGGTGTGCGCAATTTTAAACCGTCACATGTTAGGTATCTATTTACTCGGTGTGACATGATCTTTTACAATATACAAAAAAATAGGATAACTTTACTGTTTAGTTTTTTTTAAATGCAGTGAAATGTATTTTTTTTCCCAAAAAATGGCGTTTGAAAGACCGCTGCGCAAATACCACGTGACAAAAAATATTGCAATGACCGCTATTTTATTCTCTAGAGTCTTTGCTAAAAAAAAAAAAAATATATATATATATATATATATATATATATATATATATATTTGGGGGGTTTTAAGTAATTTTCCAGCTAAAAATATAGATTTTAACTTGTAAACAAAATGTGTCAAAAATGGGCTCGGTCCAGAAGTGGTTAAGGAGCACTCTAGAGATCAATTAAGACAGCTTTAAGAAGAGGTGATCACTGTATTAGCCTGGAGGTAATCAGACACCTGCAGGGTTTAACGAGCACCCTTTAAAGCAGAGTTCCAGCCACGGGGGTGAAAAATACCCCCGGGACAGTCAGGGCTAGTACATTCCATAATGGATAGTCTCTGAACTGTCCTGGGTCGCACTTACCTTTTACAAGAAATACTTACCTTGAAAATTTCTTCTCCAGCGCTGCCATCTCGGATGTGGGCAGCTGAAGCCAGCGCGTCCTCTTCCGTGTTCTCTTCTCCCAGAATGCGCCTGCACCGGCCCCGCTCGTCACTTCCGGTGTGGGCGCGTCATCCCTCCACAGCTTCTGGGCATGCCCAGAAGCTGTTTAGCAGGGAATGAGGCGCCCGCCCCAGAAGTGACGAGCGGGGCCGGTGCAGGCGCATTGATTCCTGGGAGCAATGACATTCAGCTCCCAGGAATCAATGCAAAGAGGAAGTGATGGCGCGGGCCGCGGCCGCAGAGGGAGGAAGTGGAAGAAAGGTGAGTATATTTTCTTCAATAACAAGGTAAGTAAACAAAAAAAAAAATCTTAACTATCCATTTGTTTTTCAGGTGACCAAGAGCAAGCGGATGGCCCAAAATTGATTATGTAGATTTTGTAGCCGGAACTCCGCTTTAAATACAGGTTAGTACATGTAGCTCTTGCATAGAGGTTTGCACCTGGGACCCATCAATTAAGGGTTGCAGGATAATATTTTATGCTTTTAGTTCAGCCAAGGGGTGGGCTGTAGCCTGAACTACAAGAAGTCCTAATTAACTCTTACACACAAACCAATATAACAGCAGTATAAGGAGGAATTAATAGGTTGGAGCAATCTCATCTTGTTGAGATGTTACCAATAGCAAGCAACCTACACAAGGAGAATATGTTCACAAGGGTACCCCTTACTCTGCCTCCCCACCATATGGGTAAAATTAGGAGGCAAGCTTTGAAGCAAAACCTCTAAGTAAACCATCTTGGAGCTACATGTCAATTCATAGCAGCTGGCCTAATAGATTCAGATTACCTGGTGTGCATTGCTCACCAGGGGAAAATCTGTGGTTTTACTCATGGGATCTTCAGGTTCCTGCAAACCACTGCACATCCCTTGTCAAATAACCCTTCAGGAATTCCATAAACTTGTTCAGTGGCATAAATAGTGTAGAGAGGCGACCCTGGGTCACTGTGTGTGTGTTAGCAATCTAGGCCTGGTTTTGGTAAAGACAGGCCTGCTGATTGCACACCTGTGGGCTGGATTCATATTATTTCCAGAGTTAGCACTCAGAGCTCCCAGTTGGAGACAGCTGCACCTGGGGCAGACAGGAGGTTTGGCCCAGGAGTCAGGAAGACTACAACTGACAGACACGAGGTCTGTGTATGGGAGTCAGGAGGGCTCCCACCTTCCCTGAGAGAGAGAAAGGCCCCAGTTGGCAGCCAGAACGTACAGGTCTGCAGGAGGCAGATGTATTCCGCAACAGCGCAGTATGAAGCTGATCCCAAGGAAACTACAAAGGAACTTTGCCAAAGGATACTTGTTTTGGTTTGAAGATCAGACCTTAGGTCTAGGCGTGAGGCCTGAAGCAGCCGTGTGGCATGTGAGTAAGCCAGGAGGCTGAATTAACCATATACAGTAATGGTGGAACCCCCTGTGAGGGAAAATTGCTGTGGTTTTGTGAATTTTCCACTCTTTAAATAAAAATGGGCTGCCATGTCCTTAAAGAAACACAGTCTGGACTGACACTACTTTTTCAAATCGCATGCACCACTTGAGATTAATCGCCCCGAATCATTACAATAGCCTGTAAGAGACTCTGTGTCTAACAGGTCTCACCTCTTCACTAGATTCACCCTTATTAATGTACTGCAATAGAGCTTATAGTGAGAGGCTGGAAACTTAAGGGCTCTTTCACACGGGCGGTCCGATCAGATCCGCCTGTCAGTTTTTTAGGTGGATCTGATCGGATGCCCCATTCAGCCCTATGAAGCAGCGGATGTCAGCGGTGACATGCCCGCTGACATCCGCATCCGATCCTGTCCGTGAAATCCGGACGGATGGAAAACCTATTTTCCATCCGTCCTGGGGATCGGATGAGAGCGGACAGGCGGTCCGCTCTCATCCTATTCCCCATAGAGAGCATCGGGGCTGTGACACCTCCCTCTCCGCACTGCAAGCGGAGACGGAGCTGTCATCCGCCGGCTCAGCGGGGATCGCGGATCGATCCCCGCTGAGCAGCACGGATCCGCCTACGGAGGCGGACCCTGTGAAAGAGCCCTAAATGTTGCAATAACCACAGCATCTACTGGTAAAAGGAAGTCGCGGACATTGGTTTAGTTGAAGCTTATATGCTATTTGTTTCCAGACCCAAGGGAAAGGATAGTAGCACACTGAATTGAGGAAGGAAGTCCTATCTCAATGCCCAGACACCAGCTGGCTGCTATTAGGGATTTGGCTGCAAAGCTCCCAAGGCAAAGGGAAGTACTCACTGCTTTTGTCTGCATTTCCATCCTCGGGGTCACACGAGAGGAGGATAGTGGCCAAAATCACAGTTGCTGTCCCTCCTGAAAAGCTGCCAAGTTAGGCTTTGTGTCTCACACAGCACCAGTACAATAGACACGCCTCTCCTGGGATCCAAACTTTTCCAAAAGGAAGGGGGGAAGGCCAGGGCCATGAAAGCCAGGGGGGCTAGCAGGCAACCTTTCCCCTTAGGGTACTCCCCGAGTCCAACTTGCTCTTATCTGCAGGCCACTGGCAATGCCTTTCCCTCCATCTGAGGTGGTTAGGCAGACACTCGCTCTGCTGCACAGATTGCTCACACAGTAGCGATCTGGTGCCTCCTTGAGCTCTGTCCTCAGCAGCCACACAGGTCAGCGTCTCCTCTGGTGCTTCCCCCTATTCTGGGTCGCGCTGTCGCCCTTCCCCTGTTGCTGACCTTACTGGTCTGGCAAATCAGGCTCGTCTGCATGCAGAGAGTGACAGGAGGAGGCAGAGACTGTGTAGCAGCGACCATTCACACTATCCTGTGACCAGACCGCTGGTACATTCTCCGGGCGGCCTTTGAGAAGGACGAAGCCTGCAGGTTAGTTCAGCCCTCCTAATACAAGAGGAAGGGTGGGGAATTATAAAAGCTGTCAATTGATTGTGTTTCCTGTAGGGAGGAGCCGCTCATCTTTCAGATGTGCCATCCTGGAAGGTGAGAGGAGAAATACATTTTCTAAAGGTAAATACTGCACTTACCTACAATTCCCCAAACACCGATGACTTCTGATGGTGCTGCATCTAAATAAATAAAAATAAAATACTGTAAATATGAGTGTCATGAGTTTTCATTTATGGAAATTTAGAGTAGCTAATGAAAAAAGCTTCTCTTCCGTTCATTGGTGAACACAGCTCCTGTCAGTCTTGACCATTGGGTTATGCTGCCCCCTTGAGGAGTAGCACACTAGGCAGAAAAAACTTCCAGGGTTACCCATGAGCAGTCTCAGGGGGTATACTCCCTCTCTCTGCTATAGTCACTCAGTATTTTTCTGCCTAGTCAGGAGTAAGGACCTAGTTCCTTGCTGGAATGTTTGGTCCTGACAACATTTTTTAGATAGAAATGTTTTTTCTCCTGGATTTTTTCTGTGAGATCTACTATCAACTGCCGGACTGGGCGACAGGCTGAGTAATCTAGATCCAGTGGTCACCCCAGTCTGGCTAGCGAGCGCAAGCAGGCCTCAACTCCGCGCTAGGTTGGCCTCGACATAGCCCCACTGAACGGGGGCTGACCCTGTAAATTAAACGTTCCGCGAGGTCGCATACGACCTGGTCTCGGTCAGACTCGTATTGTTCCTCCTGGCCAACAGCCCTCGATTTCGATGGAGAGGAGGATCTGTCTGGAGCGGTGCCCACCTGGTTTCTGGTATGGTGAGTAGCTGTCCCCCCCTCCACCCCTGAAGGGTTTTGGGGTGGACTTGGGCCCTTCAGACCCCCGGGTTCCCCTCCTTCTCACAGGCATCCTCCCTTGCCAAGTTCCTCATCTTGCCCCCCTCCCCTCAACATACGCTGGGGATGTACTTTTTGGGTGGTTTGGCCACTTTCCTGGGGTGGGGGCAGTGCGCTAACTGGCCATGAGGGAAGCCACTGGCGACCGGATGATCGACTGCCGGGGGGGGGGGGGGATTTGTACCTGATGTGGGCTCCTGCCAGGATCTGTCCAGAGGCCAGGTCTCCTTGCTGGGTCCCTGGTGCTGACTCCTGGATCATTTAGCTTCCTGATCGCCACAAGTGTCGTGCAGATTCTCCTGGTGATTGCAGGTGCCTGTGTCGGAGGGTGGCGAGTCGGGTGGAGTCTTCTCCCTCTTTCCTGAGTATCGCTCTGTGCCTTGTGCTTGGCAACCGGGTGGTGCTGCCAGTGCAGTGGGGGTTGTTCCTTAGCAGTCACACTTTTTGTGGGGTCTCCATGGTGGCTCATGCAGTCTTTGGAGCACATTTCCCCATCTGATCCCCTCTTTGAGGCTGCGGGGCACTCTGGGTCCCAACCATCCATCCACTGACGGCGGTCCTGGAGTCCCTTGTGTTCTGGGTGAAGGCAGCTTGCGGGCGTCGGGCTAGCAAAAACTGCCCCCGCCTTCCCCTGCCTCATCTGATCCGGGCACTGTGGACGTGGGTCACCCTGCTAGGTCTGCGACCATGCTCCTGGAATCCTCTGACAGTGAGGAGGATTCCTCCAGGTCTTTTACCACGCACGAAAAGGAGCTGGTAGATGCACTGATTGTAACTGTGCGTGAGACAGTGAAAATGGAGAATAATGAAGCTACGACAGAGACACAGGTACCTTTTGGTACTCACAAGCCATCCAGAGCGACAAAGGCATTTTTCCTTTCCCTGCCTATTTTGACAGAATTGCTGCTTAAGAGTGGGGATGACCAAAGCGTCCCTGTGGGGTTCCGAAGCGCTTTACTAGGCGTTACCCCTATGAGGAGTCCCTTCTTAAGAAGAAGACTGTGCCACTGGTGGTGGACCCTCCAGTTTCCAGAATAAACAAAGCAACCATCATTCCGGTTAAAGAGTTCCCGGCCTTTAAGGATCTGGCTGACCAGAAGGCGAAGGCTGTGGCCCGCATTATGTATACCTTAGCTGGTTTGGCAATAAGGCTGGTGTTTACCATTTCCCTAGAATTGCAATTTCTGATCGAGTGTGCCAAGTTCCTACGCCGTGACCTGAAGTGTGAACAACTCCCTCTTGCCTTTGCTGAGCTGGCGGACCAACTGGTCCAGAGGCTGCAGTTTATCTGTGATGCCTCTTTTGATGCGGCTCCCCTGATGTATCGCCTCTCTCTTTTGGCGGTGGCCCTTCAGAGTGTCTTTTGGCTCAAAAGCTGGTCTGCGGACCAGACTTCTAAAAAGACCTTGAGTAATCTTCCATTTCAAGGAGATCATCTGTTTGGAGCTATCCTGGATGACATTAACCACTTCCCGCCCGCCCTATAGGCGATTGACGGCGGGAATGTGGTTGCATTATCCTGACCGGACGTCATATGACGGACGTCATGATAACTGACGTAGGCTCTTTACCATGTGACCAACCGTGTCCAATCACGGCTGGTCACATAGTACACAGGAAAAGCCGTTGATCGGCTTTCCTCAGTACGTGCCTGATAGGCACGAGTAAAGGAGAGCCGATCTGCGGCTCCCCTGCAGGGGGTCTGCACTGGTAATCAGATCATTGATTACCAGTGCAGACCCTCGGGGGGGGGGGGGCCACTAGAATCACCAGGGATGCCCACCCATGACCCCAGGGATGACCACCCATGACCCCAGGGATGCCCACTGTGGCCACCAGGGATGGCAATCAGGGCTCAGGAAGCCCCCCAGTGCCCTCCCCATCAGTGCTGCCTGCCAGTGCCCTCCCCATCAGTGCTGCCCACCAGTGCCCATCATTGACATCTATCAGTGCCGCCCACCAGTGCCCATTATTGCCCACCAGTGCCGCTTATCAGTGCCCATTAGTGCCCGTCAGTGCCAATCAGTGCTGCCCATCAGTGCCCACCAGTGCCGCCTATCAGTGCCCATAAGTGCCGCCTATCAGTGCCCATCAATGCCACCTATCAGTGCCCAGCAGTGCCACCTATCAGTGCCCACCAATGCTGCATATCAGTGCCACCTATCAGTGCCGCCTATGAGTGCCACCCCATCAGTGCCTCCTCATCAGTGCCTGTCAGTGCAGCCTCATCAGTGCTCATCAGTGCAGGAAGAAACTTATTTATTTACAAAATTGTAAAGCATAAACAAAAAAACTTTTTTTTTTCAAACTTTTCGGTCTTTTTTTTATTTGTTTAGCAAAAAAGAAAAAACCTTGTGGTGATCAAATACCACCAAAAGAAAGCTCTATTTGTGGGGGGGGGAAATGACAAATTTGGTTTAGGTACAGTGTTGCATGACCGCGCAATTGTCATTCAAAATGCAACAGCGCTAAAAGCTGAAAATTGGCCTGGGCAGGAAGGGGGTGAAAGTGCCCTGTATTGAAGTGGTTAAAGGTCTCATGGAGAGGGGGGGGGGGGAGTACCTTTCTTCCGCAGACTACGAAGGGCAAGAAACCTCGTCGTAGACGTGGACCTTCCTTTTTGGCTCATTAGAAGTTTTTTTGTCTCTCAGGGTCAACTGACAAGGACTCAAAGCCTTTCAGGGCCTCCTCTGGCGGACCCAAACGACCCTGATCTGGCAAGCCGAGAGCTTGCCAGGGACAAGGCACCTTCTGTATGAAGGTGAGCCCGCACCCTATCAGGGGTGAGGGGATGTCTTTGCTGGTTTCTGGACCTGTGGACCTCGCTGGTGCAAGACAGGTGGGTCCACGAAGTCATTCGGTCCAGTTACAAGATCGAGTTTCGCTGTTGTCCCCCAGCAAGGTTTTTTCCATCCAACCTGCACCTGTCCACAGATTGGGTGCAGGGTCTTTTTGGGGTGGTTATCGTCCCGGTTCCAACTTTGGAATGTTTTCAGAGTTTTTACTCAAACCTGTTCACTGTCCCCAGGAAGGAAGGCAAAGTGCCTCCAATCCTGAACCTCAAGACGCTAAACTGCTTTGTGCGGGTACAGAAGTTCAGAGTGGAGTCTATTCGAACAGTGGTGGCATACCTGCGTTAGGGGGATTTCCTCCCCTCTATAGATATCAAGGATGCCTATCTTCATATTTATGATATGTGCCAGTCACCAGTATTTTCACTTTCTCCTCGGGTCTTCACAAAAGTGATGGCTCCGGTTCAAGGCTTGCTACGTCAACGGGATTTGGCGGTACTGGGCTACTTGGATGATCTCCTCCTGCGAGCTGTCTCCCTCTGCTCTGGTGAAACATTTGGAGATCACAATACCAACTCTGCGGGAGTTTGGCTGGATTCTAAATCTTCAGAAGTCTGCCCTGGTTCTGTCCATGAAGCTAGACTATTTGGGCCTGACTCTGGACTCGGCCATAGCCAGAGTGCTTCTTCCTCTGGAAAAACTCCAGAAATTGCAGGCTGCAATTCGCCTCCTGCTGTCCAACAAATGGTCATCCCTCTGCACTAGCATGCGGGTGCTGGGCCTGATGGTATCTACCTTTGAGGCAGTTCTGTTTGCACAGTTCCATACAAGGTCCCTGCAAAGGGAGATTCTGACCAAGTGGGACAAGACTCCGCAGTCTCTGGACAATCAAATCCGGGGAACTAAGGAGTCCCTGATATGGTGGCTTCACTCTCCGGCGCGTTTGCTGGGAAAATCCTTCCTTCCCTTATATTGGACAGTGGTCACCACAGATGCCAGCCTTTCCAGCTGGGGAGGCTTAGCAAGCATTCTGGGTGCCGACTACCGATCAATGTCCTGGACCTCTGAGCGATCAGACTGTGTCTGAATCATTGGATGGATCGTCTTCAGGGATGCCCAGTGTGCATTCAATCGGGCAATGATGCAGCCATGGCTTATGTCAATCACCAAGGGGGTACAAGAAGTGCCCTGGTGGCTCTGGAGGTAGCTGGCATTCTAAGGTGGGCAGAATGGTTCGTTCCAGCCCTCCCGGCTGTGCACATTCCCGGGGTGGAAAACTGGCAGGCGGTTTACCTCAGTAGGTAGGCGTTGGACCAAGGGGAGTGGTCTCTTCATTGGGAGGTGTTTTATTAGCTGTGTCTCTGGTGGGGCACCCCCCAAGTGCATCTGTTGGCATCTGGACTCAACATAAAGGTGCAAAGGCTTGTGGCTCGGTCAAAGGATCGTCTGGTGGACATCACAGATGCGCTGGTGGCCCCGTGGGATCAGTATTGTCTGATCCACGCCTTTCCCCCTCTCAAGCGTCTGCCCAGACTCCTACACAGGATCGAGGCAGAAGGGATTCCGGTCAACTTAGTGGCTCTGGACTGGCCTAGCCGGGCCTGGTACGCAGTTCTAGTGTGGCCGGTTGTCGACGTTCCTTGGCAGCTTCCTCTCAGGGAGGATGTGCTGTCACAAGGACTGATTTTCCATCCTGCTTTACAGTTACTGGCTTTGACGGCTTGGCTGTTGAACGTCAGGTGCTAAAAGATAGAGGTTTGTCTGAGTCAGTGATTCCTACGTTGTTAAAAGCTAGGAAATCTACTTCTAGGAAGATTGACCATTGTATGTGGAAGATGTACATTGCGTGGTGTGAGTCTCTTGGGTTTCATCATCGCTCCTTCTCCGTGGCTCGGATCTTAACCCGGGTGATTAAACAGAAATTAGCCTTGAGTACTATCAAGGGCCAGGTATCAGCATTGGCGGTTTTTTCTAATGACCTTTGGCCACACACTCACCGATGCATACTTTTCTTAAGGTTGTCTGACATTTGGTTCCCCCAGTGTGGGCTCTGTTGCCGCCTTGGGATCTTAATTTGGTGCTTTTAGCTCTACAGAAGCCTCTTTGAAAATATTCAGGAGATTCTTCTGCTTACGCTGTCCCAGAAGGTGGCCTTTTCACTTCTGCGCACAGAGTCTCGGAACTGGCAGCGTTATACTGTTGTTCACCTTATTTGTTGGTTCACAAGGATAAGGTGGCGCTTCTCCCCTGTCTGTTATTACTTCCTAAGGTTGTCTCTTTCATTTGAATAAAGACATTGTGTTGTCTTTTTTGTGTCCAAGGCCTAAACATCCTAAGGAAATTGTGTTGCATGCCTTTGATGTGGTCTGGGCAATTAGGGTGTACCTGGCAGCTACAGAGTCTTTCAGGAAGTCAGACTCTCTATTTGTGCTCTTGGATGGACCTCGCAAAGGGTTGTCCGCTTCCTCTGCGACCATTTCAGATGGATCAGACAGACGGTGGTTCAGGCCTATTCCATCAGGGGTCAGGTTCCTCCTTTCCCTGTCAAGGCGCACTCTACTAGGGCGCTCAGTGGCTCCTGGGTCTTCAGTTATCAAGCGTCAATGACGCAGGTTTGCAAGGCGGCCGCCTGGTAGATGGTGCACACGTTTACAAAGTTTTATAAAGTGGATGTGTTGGCATCTGCAGATGCTTTCTTTGGCCGCAAGGTTTTGCAGACTGCTGTTTAAGAGGACCCAATCATCCTTGAGGGTGTATTGTTTTTTCAGGTGTGCTCTAGTTGTTTTGATTGAGCCCCTGTTGCCTGGTTGGCTAATGTTAAGTCTTGGGAATTTTTTTCTGTTTCCCACCCCTCATGTTTAACACTGCTTTGGGTCAAGAATAACAGGAGCTGTGTCCGACAATGAACGAAAGAGAAAATATGATTTTTGACTTACCGTAAAATCCATTTCTGATGTTCATTGATGGACACAGCACCCACCCCTCTGTGGAGTTACATCTATCCTGACACTGCTTGTAACAAAACTGAGTGACTATAGCAGGGAGAGGGAGTATACCTGTGCATGGGACTGTGCATGGGTTTAGGTAGAAGTTTTTTCTGCCTAGTGTCCTACTCCCGTAGGGGGCAGCATAACCCAATGGAGGAGTTGTGTCCGTCTATGATCAGAGAAATGGATTTTATGATAAGTCAAAAATCCCATTATTCAAGTATTGTTTAGTACTAGAAAACATATTCTGAGGTAATCTAATTAACATGTAAAAACAGGTAAATATAAAGAACAGGCAATCAGGCAAATAAGTTTAAAAGAACAGAAGAGAAGGTTGCATTTTCTTAAAGAGAGGTAGTTTCACCATCTGAATTGAAAATGGTTGTTAAGGAATTTAAACTGTTAGAGGTCATTAATGTGTAAATACCCAGATCATATTTAGCAGCTAAAGTTGGAGTTAGTTAATCTAACATTAAAGCACAACTTCAGGAAAATAAATTTAGTCTAGGATCAGAGATTTAAGGAGTAAATACTTGTCTTACTCCTGGTTTCAGCATGCTCCCTTCAGTGCCACGACTGGTCCCCTGCAGCTGCCTCTGTAATCTGCAACCTGCTCTGACTGTGCTCCACCCTCATCAGCTTACAACACAGGGTTAATAGACTTATTTTGTGTGTGATGATGCCGAGGCTTCATCCACCGACTGGATCTTCGGGAAGAGGAGAAGCGTGTGGGAGTCAGCTAGAGTAGGGATGTAAAGTCAGTAAAGTGGATTGCACAGTAATCCCTCGGCACAATGAGCATTGATCAGATTTTCAGTGCGATTGTACAGTACGACTTGGTTGCATTTTGGATTTAGTGCATATTCATATTCTATGGGGCTAAAATAACACTGAGATCGTACCAAAGTAGTACAGGACCCATTTACAAAATGGCGCCATGCTGTATGAATTGATGTGAACAAGCATCATTGAAAACAATGATTTCTATTGTCATGCATCTGAAATTGCACTAGTGTGAACCAGGTCTAAACTCTTGCAGTGGGAGGGGGCAATGTATAATAACATTCCCTTTGCATGGGAACATTATACTACAGATTGCAAATGTCTGTTGGTTAAGGAGAGAAAGAAAAGTTTTGAAATATATGAAAATTTTAAGTGAATGTACCTTATAATTAAATCCAATATAATTAGACTCTAATATTACAATTTACAGAGTTCATATAAATATATGAAGTTTAGATGCACAGGCCATGTTAGGAACCAATGACCTTTATAAAGCACCCTAACCAGGTCTTATTTAGGTACTTTACTAAAGGAATCCTAACTTCCAAAAAGAGTGAAAAATCACTTTAACTATCCAGTCATTTGCAGATAAAATACATAAAACAAGAATTTGTTTTTCACATGATTGGATAAATAAAAAGACTCCACTAATTTTCTAAAGAAAAATTTTAAATCAGACTTTTGGTGTGCTTCGTTGCAGGGTCTAAAGGCCCATACACACGATACGCAAATCGGAAGTAAAATCTGCCAATTTTAGGATTATAGTGTATAGTACTTTCGACAACTGATTTACGAATTTTTGGACAACAAAAACTGGATGTGCAGGCTATACAATATTTATTGTACGTCTACACAACGTCCGATTTTCGTTTCATTAGTACAGTTTTTCTTCCGAAAAAAATCGTAAGAGCAAGACTACGCATGCTCGGAAACAAAGAACAAATACAAAACAATTCAACACATGACATCACTTCTGAAGTTGAATTCTGTCGTACGGGAATTTTCGTATGAAAGTAGCCTCTTCACTTTCGATATGAGACTAGCATGCAACAAAAAATGGACGAAAGATCGTTCGATAATCTGATCGTGTGTATGAGGGTTTAAGGGACAAGATTTTTTTCTGAGCTTCTCTGCCAGAACAGCTTTGGTGGCTAATCTGTCATGTCTTCCAACTGAGAAACTATGCCTCTGCCAAATCAACCTTTATTAGTAATGAGGTAGGGAAAGTAGAGTTGGTAAGTGCTCCTTAACACAACAACTACACTCTGTCAGCATTTTTTGTGGATTTGTCTAGCTGGTTCAAGAAAAATGGCGCCTCCTGTGTTATTAAATTCCTAATTATAGTGCAGCTGCCAGTAAATGTATCAACTAAATTTGAGGCGCTACTTAAAATTATTATGTGTTCATATACAGTGCCTTGCGAAAGTATTCGGCCCCCTTGAACTTAACCTTTTGCAAAATTTCAGGCTTCAAACATAAAGATATAAAACTGTATTTTTTTGTGAAGAATCAACAAGTGGGACACAATCATGAAGTGGAACGAAATGTATTAGATATTTAAAACTTTGTTAACAAATAAAAAACTGAAAAATTGGGCGCGCAAAATTATTCAGCCCCTTTACTTTCAGTGCAGCAAACTCTCTCCAGAAGTTCAGTGAGGATCTCTGAATGATCCAATGTTGACCTAAATGACTAATGATGATAAATAGAATCCACCTGTGTGTAATCAAGTCTCCATATAAATGCACCTGCACAGTGATAGTCTCAGAGGTCCGTTTAAAGCGCAGAGAGCATCATGAAGAACAAGGAACACACCAGGCAAGTCCGAGATACTGTTGTGGAGAAGTTTAAAGCTGGATTTGGATACAAAAAGATTCCCCAAGCTTTAAACATCCCAAGGAGCACTGTGCAAGCGATAATATTGAAATGGAAGGAGTATCAGACCACTGCAAATCTACGAAGACCTGGCCGTCCCTCTAAACTTTCAGCTCATACAAGGAGAAGACTGATCAGAGATGCAGCCAAGAGGCCCATGATCACTCTGGATGAACTGCAGAGATCTACAGCTGAGGTGGGAGACTCTGTCCATAGGACAACAATCAGTCGTATACTGCACAAATCTGGTCTTTATGGAAGAGTGGCAAGAAGAAAGCCATTTCTTAAAGATATCCATAAAAAGTGTCATTTAAAGTTTGCCACAAGCCACCTGGGAGACACACCAAACATGTGGAAGAAGGTGCTCTGGTCAGGTTAAACCAAAATCAAACTTTTTGGCAACAATGCAAAATGTTATGTTTGGAGTAAAAGCAACACAGCTCGTCACCCTGAACGCACCATCCCCACTGTCAAACATGGTGGTGGCAGCATCATGGTTTGGGCCTGCTTTTCTTCAGCAGGGACAGGGAAGATGGTTAAAATTGACGGGAAGATGGATGGAGCTAAATACAGGACCATTCTGGAAGAAAACCTGATTTTTTTTACTAGCTCTTCTCCCCTCACATACAGTTTCCAGTGTGAGGGGAGCAGAGCCAGAAACAGTGAGTTACTGCTCTGTACACCTGTCAAAGTAAAAGCACAAAAATAAACTTGTCCCCACACAGTCCTCAGCCCCCCCAAATGCACCTGTCACCCAACAGTCACCTCATCAGTGCCCAGAAATTGACACCCATAAGGCTACGTTCACATGCGAGCGTAGCGATTGCGGGCAGAATCACTGCGATTCTGCCCGCGATCCGGAAATCATTGCAAATCGCAGGACGCCTGTGTGTTGCCCGTGATTTGCAATAGCACCCCAAACGCTTTGCGATGTTGCCACGATTTCCACCTGCTGAATCGCGGTAACATCGCGCAAACAACGCATGACGCCCAAAAAAGGTACAAGAGTTTCTTTGGGGCGTCATGCGTTGTTTGCGCGATGTTACCGTGATTAGGCAGGCGGAAATCGCGGCAACATCGCACAGCGTTTGGGGTGCTATTGCAAATCACGGGCAAAGCACAGGCGTCCCGCGATTTGCAATGATTTCCAGATCGCCGGCAGAATCGCGGTGATTCTGCCCATGATCGCTACGCTCACATGTGAACGTAGCCTAAAGTTCACCTGTCACCAGAGACTGCCATCAGTACCGCCGTGCACCATCGCCCGTCACCTGTCACCACATCAATCACCGTAACCTGTCACCCCATCAGTCATCGTCACCTGTCACCCAATCAGTCATCGTCACCTGTCACCCCATCAATCAACGTCACTTGTCACCCCATCAGTGATCATCACTTGTCACCCCATCAATCATCGTCATCTGTCACCCCATCAATCATCGTCACTTGTCACCCCATCAGTGATCGTCATCCGTCACCCCATCAATCATCGTCACCTGTCACCCCTTCAGTGATCGTCATCTGTCACCCCATCAATCATCGTCACCTGTCACCCCATCAATCATCGTCACCTGTCACCCCATCAGTCATCGTCACCTGTCACCCCATCAGTCATCATCATCTGTCAACCCATCAGTCATTGTCATCTGTCACCCCATCAGTGACCGTCACCTGCCACCCATCAGTGATCATCCGCAGTCAACCGTCACCCATCGCATAGCCCATCACAGCCAGCATGTCAAAAAGGATGTACAGCAGCGGGGAGGCCCTTCAGGTCCTCTCCCCGGTGCTCTCATCAGTATCCGAATCCGATTCGGAATTTGAAATCGCTAATAGTAGCGGATCGGAAATGGACTCATACTATTCCTGTACACTTTCCTTTATAGAATGTATTTTTGGGGTGCAATTTTTGCTATATACAGTACATGCAACCACTTACCGACCGCCTAACGACTATATACGTCGGCCATTTAAAGCTAAATACTGGGGTTATGGCAGCAGATAGCCCCATAACCCTGGTATTTTTTTAAACGGTGGGCGGTCGGCTTTCAGATAAGGGTGGTCCCAGTGGCAGATTCGCCATGGAATTACTCTTATGGTGCAGGGAAAGAGGTGCCCCCCCCTCCCGCCGCATCCCAGATGTTTTCCCAGATTACCGGACCCGCCGGCAGCGGGGAAAACTATCCGGTCCCGGATCCTCAGAGACAGGAAGTCGAGTGAGGGCAAGATGGCCCTCACTCGACTCTATGGTCTTGGAGGACCGGAGCTATGTCAAAAGTCATTGCCTAGCAACCGGTTTAAAGGGCCGCTTTTTTTTTTTTTTCAACAATTTTTTTGTAGTAGTTGTGAGGTGTGAGGTCTTTTTGACCCAAGATCTCACAATAAAGAGGACCTGTCATGCCTATTTCTATTACAAGGGATGCTTACATTCTTTGTAATAGGAATAAAAATGATCAAAACATTTTTTTTTTTAAAACTGTGTAAAAATAAAAAAATAATAAATAAAATAAATAGGGGAAAAAAAATAATAAAAATTAAAGCGCCCTGTCCCCGTTAGCTCGTGCGTAGAAGCGAACGCATACGCAAGTCCCGCCCACATATGTAAACGGTGTTCAAACCATACATTTGAGGTATCGCCGCGTAAGTTAGAGCGAGAGCAATAATTTGAGCCCTAGACCTCCTCTGTAACTCTAAGCTGGTAACCTGTAGAAATTTTTAAAATGTTGCCTATGGGGATTTTTAAGTACCAATGTTTGGCGCCATTCTGTGAGCGTGCGCAATTTTGAAGCATGACATGTTGGGTATATAATTACTCTGCGTAACATTATCTTTCACATTATGTAAAAAAATTGGGCTAAATTTACTGTTTTCTTATATTTTAATTCAAAAAAGTGAATTTTTTTCAAAAAAATTGCATTTGGAAGACTGCTGCGCAAATATGGTGTGATAAAAAATATTGCAACGATCTCCATTTTATTCTCTAGGGTCTCTGCTAAAAAAAAAAAAAATATAATGTTTGGGGGTTCTAAGTAGTTTTCTAGCCAAAAAATAATTTCAGCTTGCAAACATCAAGTGTCAAAAATAGGCCCAGTCTTAAAGTGTATAAATGGACAACTTTGTGTAAAGTGCTACTTGGATGTTGGGCCTCTGTATGTGGCCAGGCTGTGTAAAAGTGTTACACATGTGGTATTGCCATACTCAGGAGGAATAGCAGAATGTATTTTGGGGTACATGCTATGTGTTGGAAATATTTCATAAATGGACAACTTTGTGTAAAAAAAAATGCATTTTCATTTTCTTTCCACAGTTTTTAAAAACTTGTGGAAAAAAATGACACGTTCAAAAGACTCTTTATTCCTCAAAAATTATACGTTGGGGTGTTTGCTTTCCAAAATGGGGTCATTTTATGGGGGTTTCCATTGTCCTGGTGCTCCAGGGCCTTCAAAAGTGCGATAGGTTGTCAGGAAATTATATGTGTAATTTACAGTGGGTACGGAAAGTATTCAGACCCCCTTAAATTTTTCACTCTTTGTTATATTGCAGCCATTTGCTAAAATCATTTAAGTTGATTCTTCTTCCTCATGAATGTACACATAGCACCCCATACTGACAGAAAAACACAGAATTGTTGACATTGTTGCAGATTTATTAAAAAAGAAAAACTGAAATATCACATGGTCCTAAGTATTCAGACCCTTTGCTCAGTATTTAGTAGAAGCCCCCTTTTGATCTAATACAGCCAGGAGTCTTTTTGGGAAAGATGCAACAAGTCTTTCACACCTGGACTTGGGGATCCTCTGCCATTCCTCCTTGCATATCCTCTCCAGTTCTGTCAGGTTGGATGGTAAACGTTGGTGGACAGCCATTTTTAGGTCTCTCCAGAGATGCTCAATTGGGTTTAAGTCAGGGCTCTGGCTGGGCCATTCAAGAACAGACACGGAGTTGTTGTGAAGCCACTCCTTCGTTATATTAGCTGTGTGCTTAGGGTCATTGTCTTGTTAGAAGGTAAACCTTCGGCCCAGTCTGAGGTCCAGAGCACTCTGGAGAAGGTTTTTGTCCAGGATATCCCTGTACTTGGCCGCATTCATCTTTCCCTCGATTGCAACCAGTCGTCCTGTCCCTGCAGCTGAAAAACACCCCCACAGCATGATGCTGCCACCACCATGCTTCACTGTTGGGACTGTATTGGACAGGTGATGAGCAGTGCCTGGTTTTCTCCACACATACCGCTTAGAATTAAGGCCAAAAAGTTCTATTTTGGTCTCATCAGACCAGAGAATCTTATTTCTCACCATCTTGGAGTCCTTCAGGTGTTTTTTTAGCAAACTCCATGCGGGCTTTGAGGAGAGGCTTCCGTCGGGCCACTCTGCCATAAAGCCCCGACTGGTGGAGGGCTGCAGTGATGGTTGACTTTCTACAACTTTCTCCCATCTCCTGACTGCATCTCTGGAGCTCAGCCACAGTGATCTTTGGGTTCTTCTTTACCTCTCTCACCAAGGCTCTTCTCCCCCGATAGCTCAGTTTGGCCGGACGGCCAGCTCTAGGAAGGGTTCTGGTTGTCCCAAACGTCTTCCATTTGAGGATTATGGAGGCCACTGTGCTCTTAGGAACCTTAAGTGCAGCAGAAATCTTTTTGTAACCTTGGCCAGATCTGTGCCTTGCCACAATTCTGTCTCTGAGCTCTTCAGGCAGTTCCTTTGACCTCATGATTCTCATTTGCTCTGACATGCATTGTGATCTGGAAGGTTTTATATGACAGGTGTGTGGCTTTCCTAATCAAGTCCAATCAGTATAATCAAACACAGCTGGACTCAAATGAAGGTGTAGAACCATCTCAAGGATGATCAGAAGAAATGGAAAGCACCTGAGTTAAATATATGAGTGTCACAGCAAAGGGTCTGAATACTTAGGACCATGTGATATTTCAGTTTTTCTTTTTTAATAAATCTGCAACAATGTCAACAATTCTGTGTTTTTCTGTCAGTATGGGGTGCTATGTGTACATTCATGAGGAAGAAGAATGAACTTAAATGATTTTAGCAAATGGCTGCAATATAACAAAGAGTGAAAAATTTAAGGGGGTCTGAATACTTTCCGTACCCACTGTATGCTCCTAGAATGCCGGACGGGTCTACTTGGATGTTAGGCCTCTGTATGTGGCTAGGCTGTGAAAAAGTCTCACACATGTGGTATCGCCATACTCAGGAGGAGTAGTAGAATGTGTTTTGGGGTGTAGTTGCAAGTATACATATGCTGTGTGAGAGAAATAACCTGTTAATACGTCAATTTGTAAAAAAAAAAAAAAATCTTCATTTTGAAAAGAATTGTGGGAAAAATTAAAACTTCAAAAAACTCACCATGCCCCTTATTAAATACCTTGGAATGTCTACTTTCCAAAAAGGGGTCATTTGGGGGGTATTTGTACTTTCCTGACTTTTTAGTGTCTCAAGAAATGAGATAGGCCTTCAGTACATTAGGTGTGATCAAGTGTGATACATTTTTAATTTTTTACATAGTTACATAGTAAGTGAGGTTGAAAAAAGACATCAGTCCATCCAGTTCAAACTATGATGTGTGTGTGTGTCCGCTTTTAACCGTACATTGTATACCCCTGTATGTTGTGGTCTTTAAGGTGTCCATCTAATAGTTTTTTGAAACTATCAATGCTCCCTGCTGATACGACTGCTTGTGGAAGAGAATTCCACATCCTTACTGCTCTTACAGTGAAGAACCCCTTACGCACTTTAAGGTTAAACCGCCTTTCCTTTAGTTTTAGTGAGTGGCCACGTGTCTTATTGTATCTCCTTTCTCTGAATAGTTTGTTCCTTGTGCTCGGGTCACCAGTAAAGTATTTGTACATTGATATCATATCCCCCCTCAATCGTCTCTTCTCCAAAGAGAATAGGTTCAGTGCTTGTAGGCTTTCCTCATAGCTGATGTCCTCCATTCCCCTAATTATTTTCGTTGCCCTTCTCTGGACTTTCTCCAGTTTCAGCACATCCTTCCTGAGGACCGGTGCCCAGAACTGGACAGCATACTCCAGATGTGGCCAGATCAGAGTCTTGTAGAATGGGAGAATAATCTCTTTATTTCTGGAGTGAATCCCCTTTTTTATACATCCCAGTACTCTGTTGGCTTGGCATTGCATGCCACTGCCAAGCTTGTTGTCTACCAGTACTCCCAAGTCCTTTTCCATCCTAGACTCACCCAGAGGTTCCCCCCCTAGTGAGTAGCTTGCTTTCTGGTTTCTGGCCCCCAAGTGCATTACTTTACATTTTTCAACATTAAATCTCATCTGCCATGTAGTTGCCCACCCCGTTATTTTGTTCAGGTCCACTTGCAAGGTTTCCACATCCTGCATAGAAGATATTGGCAAGCCCAGTTTAGTATCATCTGCAAATACTGAGATTGTACTAGATATCCCCTCCTCTAGATCATTTATGAATAAATTAAACAGGATTGGTCCCAGGACAGAACCCTGGGGGACCCCACTTTTCACACCCGCCCAATCCGAGTACTCCCCATTAATCACCACCCTCTGTACTCTCCCCTGGAGCCAGTTCTCTATCCCGGTACTCACCTTATGGTCCATACCTACCTTCCTTAGTTTGTACAGTAAGCGTTTGTGGGGAACGGTGTCAAAGGCCTTTGCAAAGTCCAGATACACCACATCCACAGGCTTTCCTTTATCTATGTGGCAGCTCACTTCATCGTAGAAGGTTAATAGATTGGTTTGGCACGAACGATTTTTCATGAACCCATGCTGATTTCTACTTATAATACCGTTTTCATTACTAACGTCTTGTATGTGGTCCCTTAACATCCCCTCCAAAATTTTGCAGACTACTGATGTTAGGCTGACCGGCCTATAGTTACCCGGGATATATCTCGGCCCCTTTTTAAATATTGGTACCACGTTGGCTTTTTTCCAATCAGCTGGCACCATACCCATCTGTAAACTATCCTTAAAGATCAAGAATAATGGTCTGGCAATCACCTGGCTGAGCTCATTAAGAACCCTCGGGTGCAAGCCATCCGGTCCCGGGGATTTATTTATGTTAAGTTTCTCTAGTTTAGCTCTAAGTCTATCTTCTGTTAGCCATAGCGGCACTTCCTGGGGTGTATTATTTAGTTCGGCTTTACAAGCTGGGTTAGTGTAGCCCCCCGATTCTTTTGTGAAGACTGAAGAGAAGAAATTATTTAACACTTCCGCCTTTTCTCTGTCCTCAGTGGCCATATTTCCTTTATCATCTTTTATGGGGCCAATGTGTTCTGGCCTCGCTTTCCTACTGTTTATATACTTAAAGAACTTCTTGGGGTTCTTTTTACTCTCCTCCGCTATATGTCTCTCGTGTTCTATTTTAGCCGCCCTGATTTCATCTTTACATTTCTTATTGCACACTTTGTAATGCTTAAATGCTGCCAATGACCCCTCAGTCTTGTATTTTTTGAAGGCCTTTTCTTTAGCACTAATATACATTTTTATGTTGGAGTTTAGCCACCCAGGGTTTAGTTTGCTCTTTTAAATTTATTTCCCTTTGGAATGCACTGGCCAATCCCCCTGTTAAGTATGCTCTTGAAGCACTCCCATTTTTCCTCCATGTTCTTTGTTCCCAGGGTTCTATCCCATTTGATATTTTCTAGCAGCGAGCGCAGTTTAGGGAAATTGGCTCTTTTGAAATTCAGTGTCCTTATATTACCCTTGTGTTTCCTATAACTGTAATTAATACTGAAACCAATTGACCTATGGTCACTGTTTCCTAAGTTGTCCCGTATTTCTATATCCGTGAGCAGGTCTGTATTGTTGGTAATCAGTAGGTCAAGTACCGCATTGTTTCTTGTCGGTGCATTCACCATCTGACCCATGAAATTGTCCTGCAAAACATTTAGGAACTGCCTAGCCTTGGCTGAGTGCGCGGTTCCTTCTGCCCAGTCTATATCTGGATAATTAAAGTCCCCCATTATAATGACATTTCCCATCCTTGCTGCCAATCCTATCTGTAACATGAGGTCCGCCTCACCCTCCTCCCTCTGGTTGGGGGGCCTATAGCATAAGCCCAATATTACCTTCCCCACCGTGCCTTCCCTTTGAAGCTCTACCCATAGGGATTCTGCCTCATCCATAGCTCCATTATTAATATCATCCCTCATATTTACCTGTATACTGTTCTTAATATACAGACATACCCCTCCCCCTTTTTTACCTTCTCTATCCCTGCGATAAAGGGAATACCCCTGAATGGTCGCCATCCAGTCATGAGAGCTGTCAAACCAAGTCTCAGTTATCCCCACAAAATCTAAGTCCTTCTCAAACATCAGCAGCTCCAGCTCTCCCATCTTGTTGGCCAGGTTCTGGCATTGGTATACAAACCTCTTAATTTTGATCGGTTACATATATCCTCATTTGTTGTTATTAGGCTGCTCTCTTGATTTTTCCCCATACCCACCCTGGGTATAGGAGCTCCGAACACCCTACCGATAATGCCCCCATTTCTGCCCTCTGAAACTTGCTTTCCACTGACTAATTCTACATCTGTACCCTCCCCCCTGTCACCTAGTTTAAAAGCCCCTCTAACTTTGTGGCCATCCTCTCACCCAGTACGGCTGCACCCTCCCTATTTAGGTGCAATCCGTCCCTACCAAAGAGCCGGTGGCCGACTGAGAAGTCGGCCCAGTTCTCCAGGAACCCGAAACCCTCCTTACTACACCAGCTCCTCAGCCACTCGTTAACTTCCCTAATCTCCCGCTGCCTCTCTGGTGTGGCTCGAGGTACAGGTAGTATTTCGGAAAATACTACCTTGGAGGTCCTAGTCCTCAACTTAGCGCCTAAGTCCCTGAAATCATTTAGGACTCTCCATCTTCCTCTGCCTATGTCATTGGTACCCACGTGTACCATGACAGCTGGGTCTTCCCCAGCCCCACCCAATAATCTGTTCACCCGATTAGCACCATAACTTGTGGACTCTATAACTTTTACAAAGACCAAATAATATACACTTATTTGGGTTATTTTTTACCAAAGATAAGTAGCAGTATAAATTTTGGCCAAAATTTGTGAAGAAAAATTACTAATTTGCAAAATGTTATGACAGAAACAAAGAAAAATGCGTTTTTTCACAATATTTTCATTCTTTTTAAATTTTATAGCACAAAAAATAAAAAACCCAGTAGTGATTAAATACCATCAAAAGAAAGCTCTATTTGTGTGAAAAAAAGGACACACTTTTTTTATGGGTACAGCGTTGCATGACTGAGTAATTGTCATTCAAAGTGTGAGAGCGCTGAAAGCTGAAAATCGGTCTGGGTAGGAAGGGGGAGAAAGTGCACTGTAGGCAAGTGGTTAAAAAAGTTTGTAATATCCAATAAATTTCGTTCCACTTTATGATTGTGTCCCACTTGTTGATTCTTCACAAAAAATTACAGTTTTATATCTTTATGTTTGAAGCCTGAAATGTGGCAAAAGGTCGCAAAGTTCAAGGGGGCCGAATACTTTCGCAAAGCACTGTACGTGCATATATAAACATATATAAACATGATACATATATAACAAAAACAATCAGTGTTCATATAATCATATACAGCTTGAATAAAAAGTGTCCATAATTGTATATCTTCCACACCACATGCTTATACATGCTCAATATTCCTCTTAAAATGTACTCCTTAGTGGTGCTCCTCCACCTTAATATAAGCGGGCCACAGATAGATTTTGGGCCACCTGGACCCTCACAGCTTTATTCTCCAATCTTTGGTCTCAGCTACAATTGTTTGATAAAAACTAATCAGCGCCGTCTGCCCTCCAAATCGGCGTGCGTGTCACCTGTGCTCCACTGGACCAGAATTTGGGAAACTAGAAGTATCACCGCTACGCTGGACCTCAATGCATTTCAGCAGAAGGCGTCATCAGGAAGAAGCACGTTTTTAAGAGGAATATTGAGCACATATAAGAAATACAATTATGGACACATTTTGATCAAGCTATATATGACTTAATGAACACTGATTGTTTTTGTTATATATGTATCATGTTTATATATGCACGTATATGAACACACATCACAATTTTAAGTAATGCCTCAAATTTAATTAATTAATTTATATCTTTAGAGAGCTGTTGGTTATTTAGAATTTTGCAAACTCAATTTCCACTGTAACTTCTGTAACTCTCAAATGATAAAAGGGTTACATTTTTAGATATCCTTTTCATTTTGTTTAATGGTGGGTCACATATAGAACTAGTTGTACACGTTTAGGCGTGTTTAGCATTTTTCTGCCAGAAAGCGCCAATCCAATAAAGAAGCTGCACAAACACAGTTGTCAAAAATCTGTCTCACTCTTTCTGTACTCTTTGCTTTCTCTTTTATCTCGCTCTCTACTGTCTCTCTTCTGTCTCTGCAATTTCCCTATTTATAACCCCACTCACAAAAATATTTGTAGAAAATTGCAGAACCCGCTTGTACTCTCTCTTTCAATACTACACCCAGATTTGCTGCACAGCCAACTCTTTTCTCTGATCACTCTTGTGTCCTACTTCTCCTGTTCAAGCATGTAACCTGGCACTTGACAGCTCAATGCAGGGAGACCAAGAAGACTGTCAGGAAATTATACACCAGGGGAAGAGGCAAAAAAAAAAGTGGCAGCTGTCTATGTATTTAGAAAAAGCAGCAGACAATGACAGTGATCAAAAGCAACTTAGTATGCGGCACATAAGCTTAACAGTAGAGGGCATAAGTCATGTAGAGTGGTGGGTGGGATAGATGCCCTTGAGCTATGAGCGGGTTTAAAACACTTCAAAAGGTGGGTGGAACTCAAATACTGGAGAGGTGTGTGGCTTTCCTTGAGGGCATGAGGGTATGATTCAATAACGTCATGAGCTGCAGAACCTTCACACTCTCCTAAGGGCTCTGATATCCTGCAATTTTCTTGGGATGGATGGCAGGAATACATGGATGGTTTTCTGTTCAAGTAACCAGTGGCTGAGGTGATGCTTGTTCCAGAAGTTTTATAATTGCTGCAATAGAGGTACATTACTGCTATATTGGTACATAGGGAGGCTGTACTTTTAAAGTCCCAACCACAATTATCCTCAAATTTCTATGTATAGAGGGATTTTGGCACTGCATAGCTTACAGAATCTGGGAATATTGTCTTAACGATTATACACATTGATTACAATATCAATAATAATATTTGATCATAGCCTGTCTAAACAAGGGTCATCATATAACAGATTGTATTAGGACAGGGTTTCTCAACCAGGGTTCTTCCTGAGGTTTATAGGGGTTCCTTGAGCAATGGGCAATTTATGCCTCTCAGATAAGCTCCCAATGACACTATTGTTCCTTTTAGCTCCTTTTTCCCAATGATGACAAGAGTAAGGAGCATTTTTCCCACTGACTGTCACACTAATGTGTCATGAGTTGTAGATTTTTAATTTTTAGCAGGGGTTCCCCGAGACCAGAAATTTATTTCAAGGGTTCTTCTGTGTTGAAATGGTTGAGAAATGCTGTTCTAGGGGGTTACTTCAAATTACACACTGCAGTGCTGAGTGTTGTGCAGTGACCATGGTGGAGAACACCTGGTTTGTCTATTAAAATGGACTGAAATGCAGACTGACATATTGAAACAAGCTGCTAAATGGCCATGTATGTCCATATATAGAGAAACACCTTCATCCCAATTGAACATGTAAACAATTTCAAAGAGATTCCATGAGGCAGACGCGAATTGCCCAACTCCAGTGGTGGAAGACTCCAATCCACCCTATGATGAGTAGGCCATCGCATCCGCGACGTGGGAAGTCAGAGAAACAAAAGGAGGGGGGCTTAGCGGGATTTTAATGGTGTTATACACAGATTTATAAAGACAAAGCAATAAAAAATAAAGAATTATTTTATTACATCAAAACAGAAATAACATTAAAAGTGCAAAAGACAGAATGAGTATATACATTCAAAGAGCACATGACAAGTAAATACATTATAACAGATAGGACATGGAAAAGTGCAAATTTTTCAAAAAAACAGAACATCCGGTAAATTGGTAATGAGGAAAATCCATGTCCATCCACAAGACTTTACATGTTTCGTGGTATTTAGACCGCTTCTTCAGAAGTTTTTTGCATAAGCAGATACATATGTTATAATTACAATGAGACAAAATAACAGCATCAATAACATAGTTCATGCATATACATTATAGGAAAACAGCTCATTGATTGTGTCCCAGAGATCAGCACCAGTGTGTGTCCCTCACCAAAGCCACAAAAAGGGCACAGATGGAAGATTATTGGTAGTAAACCCCCAGCCAGGAGACCCCAACCAGATCACACTGGTGCTGATCTCTGGGACACAATCAATGAGCTGTTTTCCTATAATGTATATGCATGAACTATGTTATTGACGCTGTTATTTTGTCTCATAGTAATTATAGCATATGTATCTGCTTATACAAAAATCTTCTGAAGAAGCGGTCTAAATACTGCGAAACTGTTTTTTTGAAAAATTTGCACTTTTCCATGTCCTATCTGTTATAATGTATTTACTTGTCATATCATGTGCTCTTTGAATGGATATACTCATTCTGTCTTTTGCACTTTTACTGTTATTTCTGTTTTGATGTAATAAAATAATTCTTTATTTTTTATTGCTTTGTCTTTATAAATCTGTGTATAACACAATTAAAATCCCGCTAAGCCCCCCTCCTTTTGTTTCTCTGACTTCCCACGTTGCGGATGTGATGGCCTACTCATCATAGGGTGGATTGGCGTCTTCCACCACTGGAGTTGGGCAACTCTTCGTGTCTGTCTCATGGAAACTCTTTGAAATTGTTTACAGACTGACATATTGCTAGGACTTCAGAAAGCCAGGCATCATACTAATAAAAGCATTGTGTGTTAATATTCACTAAACATTCTCTGCAGATGAATCTGTTCAATGTGTTTTATTATAGAGTAAAGGAATAACCACCAATGGATATCTGACAAATATATTCCATACTTTGTAAATATAACAGGGGAAAAACTGGGTGGAGAGATATGGTGCAGTGCACTGCAGCACACTCTGGGCACGACTACAATGTTGGTATAGCATGGTTAAGTAGACAAAATGGATCTTAAAGAGAAAGATGCACTACGAAGTCTACAAATACTCACATATTAGTCAGAAACCAGCAAAAAAACAAAAAGAAAACACACATAAAGACAAACTGTAACGGTGTACTGCAAACTCACTGTATGCCTGAGGTTTGCCAGCTGATTTCAGGCAGAACAAGTATAGTACACAAACATAATGTAAAATATTCAAAACAGGTGGATGGTCAGGGCAGGCAGCAGACAACTGAGGTTAGGCTGGCAGAAATGGACTCAGTAATGCGCTTATCACAACTTATTCTGGTTTTAGTAAATATGAAAACAAAAAAAATCTTCTAAAAGGATGCAAAACAGATATACATGTTCTACCTTCCTATTTTAGAACATACTAAAAATGAGGTTTGTACCATTTAGCCAACAGCAAGTGAAAAATATCTTAAAGCAGGGTTTGGTGCCTCAAGCCAAGGGGGTGGGATTTTATGGGCTAGTCAGGTAGTAAACTTGTAGTAAAATTATATGGTAATTTATTGAAGGAAAATAAATAAGATTTCATACAATACAATAGACCCAAAGAAAGTACTTCCTTTTGTGCTACAGTAAGTGTGTGTGGAGAGAGATTAATAACATTTAATCCTTCTTGTTCTCCGATCTGTTTTCCGTTGTGTCTTGGTTCATTTGGGTTTTGGTTTTGGGGGGTTTCCCTAAAAAAAACCCTTTGACCTTGGATCTGGTAAATATTTCGTGAGGTTTGAGAGTTTTGGTTGATGTAGTAGTATCTATCTAAGGAAGTACTTTCTTTGGGTCTCTCATTTTGCCCAAACCAAGGCATGGACCAATTTGAAGCCATTAAAGACCTTAATTTGTTTGCCCGCAACCTTCTCTTGAAAGTATCGTACAGCAAAAAACCTGTGATAGAACCCACACCCACACCACTCACAGCCGCCGAATACCGAGCGATCAGAGACCTCAATATACTCTTGGACGAAGGAGGGTTAGATGACACAGATGACACAGAAAACCTGGACTCATCCGCAGATAGCGAGGAGGAAGAAACCACTAACATAGATTCAGCCACAAATACTAAATTTAAGAAAAAATCGCACATCTTTCCCCCACTCAACACCAATCCTGCAATCGCACTATTTGTACGACAAACGACTAAAGACATCGAACAATTACATAAAACAACTTATTCAAACAATTTAACACCACAACAAAGACAGGCTTTAAAAGAACTACAAGAAAATGACTCTATCACTATAAAACCCTCTGACAAAGGGGGTAATGTAGTAATAATGAGTAACGAAAAATACATGGAAATGTGTTTCAACATATTACAAAACAAAAAATATTACCAACAAATCTCCCCTGTGATGGTACACAGCTTTAATGAAGAATTTTAAACCTTGGTCGACAAAGCATACAATAACAAAATTATCACACAAACCCTTTGGGAATTCATTCGAACCAAACACCCACGGGTACCAACATTTTATGCTCTTCCCAAAGTGCACAAAGACCCGCTAAATCCGCCTGGACGACCCATCATCTCCGGCAACGGATGCATTACCGAAAAAGTCAGCCAAGTAATTGATGCCCATCTTAAGCCTCACGTCACGAAATTGGCCTCGTACATCAAAGATACTGGACACCTCCTCCAAATTTTGGACAACATCACCATACCAACAGACGCCATCCTTGTTACCATTGATGTTGAAACACTTTATAACAACATCCCTCACAGCAAAGGCCTACAAACAGTTGAAAAAATACTCAGACAACAAAGCAGACACGATACTAACTTTAATACCTTCATCATTCAAATGCTTAAATTCATACTTCATCATAATATTTTCTCTTTCTGCGGTACGTATTACGTCCAATCATGCGGAGTCGCTATGGGCACGAGCTGTGCACCCACTTATGCAAACATCTACCTGGGAGAATGGGAAGAAGACTTTCTAACATCAGAAGACACCCAACAATATACCAACTATATAATGTTATGGCAAAGGTACATTGACGACGTACTTCTCATATGGAACGGACCGGAAAAACTATTACAAGAATGTCTCAACAAAATGAATCAAAACACATTCAATATGTACTTCACTATGACATACAGCTCAACACAAATACCATTCTTAGATACCTACATTTACAAGGATCCATCTGGTAATCTAATGACAACACTTTTCCGAAAAGAAACAGCCGGCAACACGGTACTACATGCTAAAAGCTTTCACCCAGAACCACTAAAGAGATCGATACCATATAGTCAGTTTTTAAGACTGAAAAGGATTTGTACCAACCATACAAAGTTCCAAATGGAAGCCAACGCCCTCAGAAACAGACTACTACAAAGAGGATACTCCAAAACATGCCTTAAAAAGGCCATCAATCGTGTCAACCAACAAGACAGACAAGAGATCATATACAAAAAAAGGCAAGACACAAAAAAAGAACCTCCTCCAACCCGAATTATCATGCGATTCTCCAATGAACATAACAAAATTAGAAACATTTTACAGAAAAATTGGTCTATCCTCACAGAAGACCCCACACTCAAAGATCTGGTACCCGACCACCCACTCATCACCTACAGAAAGAGCCGTTCTATACACCAAACACTAATACATAGTGAAATGAAAACAAGAAAAGACCCATGCAAAACCAGAGGCACTTTTCCGTGTGGGTCCTGTGCCCAGTGCAAAGTAATACCTAAAACTACTCATCTCATTCTCCCCAATGGCGAAAATTTTACCCCCCGTCATTTTGCTAACTGCAAAACCATGGGGGTAGTATATATTATGAACTGCCAGTGTGGTGCGTTTTACATTGGAAAAACACGTCAAGAATTTGGACTAAGAGTCAACAAACACGTACAAAGTATGAGTATTGGCAATTTCCATCTCCCATTAGGCCGTCACGTAGCTCACCACCACAAACACAAAATGCCAAAAGTATCTTTTTCAGTACTAGATCGCATCCACATTCCAGCCAGAGGAGGGGACTGGAATAAGTCCCTCCTACAGATTGAGATGCGTTGGATAAGAAAATTAAACGCCACTAGACCACCAGGACTCAACGAAAATGAAAGTTACCGCCCCTTCCTAGAGGGCTTTGCCTCTGGCAAAACTGACTAAGTTTAATAACATACAAAAACGGTGTTCTCTCTCTTTTTTACATAAAAAACCCCTCGGTTTTCCCTCCCTTTCCCCCTCCCCCCCCCTGTTTAGCATTCCAGAAGGGACCATCCCATCCCTACCCACAGCGCCTCCCCGTTAGGTCCCCCCGCCCCTCCTGTTGTAATTAACATTGCTGCAATATATTACTTATTATATTTGTTATGCTCCTATTACAATTATGTACATGTTCATTTCTTGCATTTTTGCATAATATCTTGAAAAGATTCACTATTTATTTACATGTTTCACATACTGTGACAATCAAGTTTTCATCCCGTAACCCAACCTTTGTTCTTTTCCAAACCCACCCGGCATTCTCTGGGGGAAGTATGGAGAAAATTCCAGTGGCTTGCACCCACTGGAAATGCGCCCGATCAGGGAGCAACTTTCCCCATCCAATATCTGTGTCGGCGGCTAAGGAACATCTTTATTCTTTCCCCACGTCACCGGCTGGATGCGCGCGCACCATCCTGGCACGCACCACGCCGTTGCGCCGACCCGCCACCGGGCAGACGCATTGACGTCATCGATGCGCAATGCGCATGCGCCAGGGGATATAAATAGCCGGGGATTTCTAATAGGGCGCCACTTCCCTCCCACCGAGGGAACGTGACGGACGCCCTAGGACGAGCCACCCTGGATACTTCCCTCCTCTCTCTACTACCAACAGTGAGTTACCCATCCACTAATGCAACATTTATGCATTACTGGATGTTTTTTCAAGTGTTAAAAATGCCTCATCTAAGGCTCACTTGTGCATATTATCCATCAGGGAGAAAACCGAAACAGGAAACCGGGGCTCCCCCTGCTGGCACATTCTAACTACTCTCACAATTGTAAGTGAATTTACCTGCTATATAGTAGTAAAAATCATTTTCTACTCCTGACAATATGATTCACAAAAAATTTCAGGTGATCCATGAAGGGCTTTTTGACCACAATAAACCAAAGCATCTATACCTCTCATGTAAGTCGTGGCAATTTATCCCCTTCTTTACTCGCAAATCAAACTTATTCTGAATACCATATATCCTTTACACCATAGACAGCAAGTCCACAACAAATCCTGTGTGATTAGCTTTGGGTGAACAAACAGAAAGGTCCGGGATCCAACTTTTAGTCACAAGTATGTGTACACTTATTTTCTCTCAAAATAAATATTATCTTGAAGAATTGAATCTCTAATACATACCCACCATATATCTTTCAGAGATGGTGGCCCTTTCGCTTCCTTGATAAAGGCAATACAGGCCGAAACGTGTCGGAAGCTTCAGATATACAGTCTCTCTCCAAATAGCTCACTTGGCTGAGCACTTACAGACAGAGATCTATATCAAAGTCACCCTTCACATTGTCACTTACTACGTTTTCCTTTTCACCTTTCACATGGGTCTATAACCCATTGGCACAATATGATGATTATTATTGTATGAAATCTTATTTATTTTCCTTCAATAAATTACCATATAATTTTACTACAAGTTTACTACCTGACTAGCCCATAAAATCCCACCCCCTTGGCTTGAGGCACCAAACCCTGCTTTAAGATTACACAATTTGGGATGTTGGCTACACCTACCACTTAGGCATCAAGGATCAATCCTCTATTTATCAGTGAAAAATATCTAGTTTTGAATCGATACAAAATTGGCATGATTGAGGAACTGTAGCCACTTGCATAGGAACAGGTAAACAACATTATACAACTTATTATTTAAGTATATTATTTAAGGTGGGAAAATATTCCCAATGTGCATTTTCTGGTGACTGCTAAAATCACACTAACAAGCAAAGATTGGATTCTAAAGACAGTGGAGGTGATTTACTAAAACTGGAAGACTCAGAATCTGGTGCAGCTGTGCATGGTAGCCAATCAGCTTCTAACTTCAGCTTGTTAATTTAAGCTTTGACAATAAAACATGGAAGCTGACTGGTTTCTGTGCAGAGCTGCACAAGATTTTGCACTCTCCAATTTTGTTAAATCTCCCCCACTGTCTTGCTAGTATTCACAGTAATTGTTTAATAGCCACGGCTTTACCTTTGCAAGTAATTGCTGTACTCCACGTTCCATTCTCTTGACATTCTGTAAAATTCTGCAATGGGCTCGTCACATATCTAAAGAGCAACAATATACATTCTGTTTAAATATATAAAGCTCTTTGTACATAAACATTCAAAACGTACATTTTGTATCTTATTTTATACAACTCAAATTTGAAGTGTATTTGTATCTATAAAAAGTAATTTTCATAACAAAACAAACCGCTTTTTACCCGATGAAGATCCCCACAACTTTGTGACCTAGGCCCCTTTCACACCTAGCAATTCAGGATCAGGGGCCGAATTGCCATGATTCTGCCAGTGATTGCAAATTGCACTGCAATGCTGGCAAAATGCAGCACAAGTGTTCAGGTGGTATTCATTTTCAATGGCACCTAAACACAGTGTGGTTTTGGTGCGATAAATCACGCCGCTATTGTGGAAGAACTGCATCTCACAAAGCGTGTTGCCAAAAAAGGAGCAATTGCTTCCTTTGGGTGACAAACTTCATGCTATGCAGTTTGCTGAAACTGCAGCGCGATTTATCGTGTGGCAAAACTGCACCACGTTTAGCTGCCATTTCCAGCATTACGGTGTGATTGGAAATCAAGGGCAGAATAGTGGCAATTCCGCCAGTGATCCCAATCTATTGTTCATGGTGGAAGCATCCCTTGTAGATATTCTAGGAGTTACAGTTTATGTTTTTCAATCATTTCAATAAATTTTTATTTGTTTTCAAACATAACAATACATTAATACAGTCAAAAGTAGCAATATCATGGATACCAGGTGTCCACACAAGAGGCGCTAGCCCGCACCTGGAGTATCCACATAGGTATAACTTTCACAATGCACTTGTTAAACATACATCGCAGATTGTACCTGTCAGCCCCCATGGGGGCAGACATGGCACCAACAATACAAAACAGGGGAAATAACAGGGGAAACAAGGAAGGGGCGTCTAAGCAATACTAGTGCAATAAAACCAGTCACTGTCAATGGAAACTATATTCCTGTACCACAGTTTATGTTTTTTTTAATAGCAAATAAGTTATGCTAAACGGAAACCAGTACTAGTGGAGAACACCTGATTTGTCTTTATTAAAGTGGCCTGAAATGCAGTCTCACATATTGCTACAATTGTATAAGACCAGAAGTCATAGTTAGAAATATTTATCTGCAGAGAGTTTAGTGAATGTTACATTCACTGCTTTTATGTTTACTGGGTGCCCTTGACCAAACACAAGCTTTCTGTTCATTGGAAATCCTTGACCAAATACAAGTAGTAAAATGGGATTTTTGACTTACTGTAAAATCCATTTCTCTTTGTTCCAATTGTTCATTGATGGACACAGTTCCTGGTATTCCTAACTCTTGGGTTATACTGCCCCCTACAGGAGTAAGACACTAGGCAGAACAACATTTTAGCTACACCCATGGGCAGTCCCAGAGGGTATACTCCTTTTCTCTGCTATAGCCACAGTGTCAGGAAAATTATAACCCCACAGAGGGGTGGGTGCTGGTGTGGGTGCTGTGTCTGTCAACGAACATCAGAGAAATGGATTTTACGGTAAGTCAAAAATCCCATTTTCTCTTTCGTTCTTTGACAGACACAGTTTTTAGTATTCTTAACCATTGGGACATCCCAAAGCGGTGTTAAACATGAGGGGTGGGAAACAGCAAAAAATTCCCAAGGCTAAACATTAGCCAAACAGGAAACAGGAGCTCAACCAAATAACTTGAGCCCACCTGAAAAAACAATACACCCTCAAAGAGGATCAGGTCAAAAATTGTAGTAACCAGTTCCGACTTTCCCAGCAGAATGACCAGCGTGCCCCCTTTCAATGCACAGTGACCAGCGTGCCCCCTTTCAATGCATAGTGACCAGCGTGCCCCCTTTTAATGCAGAATGACCAGCGTGCCCCCTTTCAATGCACAGTGACCAGCGTGCCCCCCTTTCAATGCAGAGAGACCAGCGTGCCCCCTTTCAATGCACAGTGACCAGCATGCCCCACTTTCAATGCACAGTGACCAGCGCTGCGTGCCCCCCTTTCAAGGCACAGTGACCAGCGTGCCCCCCTTTCAATGCACAGTGACCAGCGTGCCCCCCATTCAATGCAGAGAGACCAGCGTGCCCCCCTTTCAATGCACAGTGACCACAGCATTGCCCCCAACTATTGCAGAGTGCCCCAGCATTGCGCTCAATCATTGCAGAGTGCCACAGCATTGCCCCCAATCATTGCAGAGTGCCACATTGTAGTAACCAGTTCCGACTTTCCCAGCAGAATGACCAGCGTGCCCCCTTTCAATGCACAGTGACCAGCGTGCCCCCTTTCAATGCATAGTGACCAGCGTGCCCCCTTTTAATGCAGAATGACCAGCGTGCCCCCTTTCAATGCACAGTGACCAGCGTGCCCCCCTTTCAATGCAGAGAGACCAGCGTGCCCCCTTTCAATGCACAGTGACCAGCATGCCCCACTTTCAATGCACAGTGACCAGCGCTGCGTGCCCCCCTTTCAAGGCACAGTGACCAGCGTGCCCCCCTTTCAATGCACAGTGACCAGCGTGCCCCCCATTCAATGCAGAGAGACCAGCGTGCCCCCCTTTCAATGCACAGTGACCACAGCATTGCCCCCAACTATTGCAGAGTGCCCCAGCATTGCGCTCAATCATTGCAGAGTGCCACAGCATTGCCCCCAATCATTGCAGAGTGCCACAGCATTGCCCCCAATCATTGCAGAGTGCCACAGCATTGCCCCCAATGATCATTGCAGAGTGCCACAGCATTGCCCCCAATCATTGCAGAGTGCCCACAGCATTGCCCCCAATGATCATTGCAGAGTGCCCACAGCGTTGCCCGGAATCATTGCAGAGTGCCCACAGCATTGCCCCAATGATCATTGCAGAGTGCCCACAGCATTGCCCCAATGATCATTGCAGAGTGCCCACAGCATTGCCCGGAATCATTGCAGAGTGCCCACAGCATTGCCCGGAATCATTGCAGAGTGCCAGCTTTCCCCCCGCGAGACCCGTTTACTTACCTCACGGACGGTCATCACGGCAGCTTCTCTTCAGTCCCGGCTCCCCGCGTCTCATCAGTCCTCCCGCCTCCTCGGCCAATGGCACGGTGTTTGCCTTTCGGCCAATCAGGAAGCGGGAGGACCCGCTCCCTGATTGGCCAGGAGGAGGATCCTTGTGACAATAGCGAATTTTAATTCGCTATTGTCACAGAATGGGCGGGCTCTGCCTCGGGGCGCACTGCTCTGCTGCTCCCCGGCCGCCAGCTTATCGGATCAGCCGGTTCTGCGAACTTGCAGAAAGTTTGCAACCGGTTCCATAGAACCGGTGCGAACCGGCTGAATCCCACCACTGGATCAGATCCTCTTAAACAGCAGCCTGCAAAACCTTGCGGCCAAAGGAAGCATCCACAGATGCCAACACATCCACTTTATAAAACTTCGTAAAAGTGTGCACGGACTAGGTGGCCACCTTGCAAACCTGCATCACTGATGCCTGATGATGGAAGGCCCAGGAGTCACTAAGCGCCCTAGTATAGAGTGCGCCTTGACAGGGAAAGGAGGAACCTGACCTCTGATGGCATAGGCCTGAACCACCGTCTGTCAGATCATAAGGTCCATCTGTGAACACAAATAGAGAGTCTTATGCCCCGTACACACGTGCAGATTATCTGAAGACTTTTGTCTTCAGATTTACCTTTTCTATGTAGTGCAAGGGCCTGCTGGATTGCATTCAAATTGAAAGTGTTTAGGTTTGACCTCATATTATATGGTTTTGGTAAGTCTACAGACAAAAGTCTTCAGATAATCTGCACGTGTGAACGGGGCATTACTTCCTGAAAGACTCTGTAGCTGCCAGGTACATCCTAATTGCCTGGACCACATCCAAGGCAATTTCCTTCAGATTTTTGGGCCTGGGACAGAGGAAAGGCAACAGAATGTCCTCATTCAAATGAAAATCAGAGACCACCTTAGGAGGGATGGACAGGGGCGAAGCACCACCTTATCCTTGTGAATCACCAGATAAGGTGAACGACAGGATAACGTCGCCAGTTCAGACACTCTGCGTGCAGAGGTGATAGCCACCTAGAAGGCCACCTTCTGTGACAGCGTAAGCAGGGGAATCTCCTAAATATTTTCAAAGGGAGGCTTTTGTAGAGATGAAAGCCCCAAATTAAGATCCCAAGGCGGCAAAGGAGCCCGCACTGGAGGAACGAAATGTGGGACACCCTGAAGAAAGGTACACACCAGGGAGTGTGTGGCCAAAGGTCGTTGGAAGAAGACCGCCAAGGCCGACACCTGGCCCTTGATGTTACTCAAGGCCAATTTCTGTTCAACCCCCCGTTGAAGGAAGGTTAAGATCTGAGAAGGAGCGAGGACGAACCCTAAGAGACTCACACTACAAAATGTACGTCTTCCACGTACGATGGCAGATCTTCCTAGAAGTAGATTTCCTAGCTTTCAACAGTGTAGGAATCACCGATTCAGATAAACCCCTATCCTTCAGCACCTGGCATTCAACAGCCAAGCCGTCAAAGCCAGCGACTGTAAAGCAGAATGAAAAATCGGTCATTGGGACAGCAGAGCCTCCCCGAGAGGAAGCTTCCAAGGAACATCGGCGATCATCTGCATCAGATCAACGTACCGAGGCCAGTCCGGAACCACCAAGATGACCGAAATCCCTTCTGCCTGGATCCTGCTTAGAAGTCTTGGCAGAAGCTTGAGAGGAGGAAAGACGCAAATCAGCCGATACTGACCCCACGGGGCCACCAACGTCTCTGTGGCATCCACCAGAGGATCCCTTGACCAAACCACAAACCTCTGCACATTACTGTTGAGCCAAGATGCCAACAGATCCACCTCCCTCGGGGGTGCCCCTATGGAGACACAGCTAATGAAATACCTCCGAATGAAGGGGTCACCCCCCTTGGTCCAACGCCTGTCAACTGAGGTAATCTGCCTGCCAATTTTCCACCCCCGAAATGTGTACGGCGGAGAGGGCTGGAATGAACTGTTCTGCCCACCTTAGAATGCCGGCAACCTCCAGAGCAGCCAGGACACTTCTTGTACCCCTTGGTGATTGACATAAGCCATGGCCGTGGCATTGTCCGATTGAATGCGCACTGGACATCCCTGAAGGGCATCCGTGGTGACCACTGTCCAATACAAGGGGAGGAAAATTTTTTCCAGCCGGAGCACCGGAGAGCGAAGCCACACATGAGGGTCTCCTTCGTTCCCCGACACAGCCAAATTGGATTGTCCAGAGACTGCAGAGTCTTGTCCCATTTGCTCAGAATCTGCCTTTGCAGAGAAAAAGTAGACACCATTAGGCCCAGCACCTGCATGCAAGTCCGGAGGGATGACCATTTGTTGGACAGCAGGAGGCGAATTGCAGCCTGCAATTTCTGGAGTTTGTCCAGAGGCAGGAGCACTCTGGCTAAGCCCGAGTTCAGAGTCAGGCCCAAATAGTCTAGCTTTGTGGACGAAACCAGGGAAGACTTCTGAAAATACAGAATCCAGCCAAACTCCTGCAGAGTTCATATTTTGATCTCCAAACTCTCCATCAGAGCAGAGGGAAACTCTGCTCACAGAAGAAGATCATCCAAGTAAACCAGTACCGCGATCCCCCATTGACGGGGCCAACACTTGCATGAAGACCCGAGGAGCGGAGGTGAGACCAAAGGGTAATGCCACAAATTGATAATGCTCCTCTCCCACAGCAAAGCAGAGAAAATGCTGGTGAGTGGCACATATTGCAATGTGAAGAAGGTAGGCATCCTTAATATCGATAGAGACGAGGAAGTCCCCTTGACGCAGGGATGCCACTACCGTTGGAAAGGATTCCATTTTGAACTTCTGTACCTGCACAAAGTGATCTTGTAGCTGGACTGAATGACTTTGTGGACCCACTTGTCTTGCACCAGGGAAGTCCACGGATCAGGAAACCAGCGAAGACGTCCCCCCACCCCAGATACAGGTGAGGGCGCACCTTCATGCAGAAGGAGCCTTGTCCACAGGTCTGGAGAAGCCCGCTCTCGGCTTTCCAGACCAGGTTTGTTTGGATCCTCCAGAGAAGGCTCTGAAAGACTTCGAGCCTTGTTAGTCGACCCTGAGGGACGAATAAACTTCATGTGAGTCGAGAAGGAAGGTCCATGTCTATGATGAGGTTCCTTGCCCTTAGTAGCCTGCAGAAGAAAAGTACTCTTCCCCCCCTGTGAGACCTTTTATGATGTCATCCAGAGTGGCACCAAACAGGCGATCTCCTTGAAAAGGAAGATCAGGCAAGGCCTTTTTTGAAGAAAAAAGACACGCCAAAGGACCACTGCCAAAACAGAGAGGCGAGCCATAAGGGGAGCCACATGAAAAGAGGCATCACAGATAAACTTCAGCCCCTGCACCAGCTGGTCTGCCAGCTTGGCAAAGGTAAGAGGGAGCTACTCCCCTTCCAGATCATGGCATAGGAGCTTAGCCCACTCGGTCACAGTTTGCGACACTAGGGCAATGGTGAATACCGGTCTCATTGCCGAACCAGCTAAAGTGTACATAGTGCAGGCCACAGCCTTCCGGTCAGCCGGGTCCTTAAAATTTTGTTTTGGGACTATTATCCCAACGTTCCTTTTTTTTCTTTTTGTGATTTTCCTTTTTCTTGATGTATTGATACATTTATTATGGTTATGATCAGTGTTGATCTGAAATATCATATATGCTGTATATCTAATTATATTGTTTTATTGTAGATATCATGATACCTTGAAACTCTGTGTAATGCCTTTATATAAGACTTGAATCCTGAGGAAGCTGTTAATAGCAAAACGCGTCGGTCCATTAGTAGCGCATGTTTTGGATTACAGATACAATTTTATATTTATACGAGTAAAGAAATTATATGCATTTATTTTGTATTGTGTGTATTTCAATAAATGTCATTTTCTTTTTAACCTGTGGTTCTTAATGTTCAAAATATACAGGCGCATTTAAATCCCCATTTCCAGGGTTTGGTAGATACCAACCCTGGGCACACTTTTAACCTAATATTGATTCCAGGGGACGGTGCCAGTGATTGGTTGGACCATTTCTCTCCATACAATTTCCACATATAACTCTGGGACTACTATCCCAACTTTCTGAAAATCATGGTCTTTTGATTATAAGAATATATCCTATTTGATATCCATATATTCTCATTTTTTTATATGGAGGGAATAGTGTGCCTATGTAGAGTGTGATTACCATACATATGCATTTAGATATGCTTATTGATGTTTGCATATCTTTTTTCCCTCCTTTTATCCCCCTTTTTTTTCCCCTCCCCCCACCCCCCCTTTTTTTTTCTCTCCCTCTGGGTTGTGCGGCCTTATATGGAGTGGACCATTGTCCTATCTCTTCCGGTATCTGGCGACAGTTTATATGAATATTTTAAATATTCATCCATATCAATTTACCATCTTTACAGCAGCATTTATATAAAGGAGTTAAGTAGTGTTTCTGCATTGCTTATTTATTTATTATTCTCACTATCCATCTTCTATGGCATAAGGGTTCCGCATTTGTGCTCCATTTACCTCATTGATGTTATTAGGTCAGGGTGATTTACCTCTGCCCCTTACGACTATTGTTATATATGTGGAAATGCTTGCTATGGGGTTTTCAGGCTGTTTTGGGGAGGAGCTATTTACACATGCTCCTCTCTTCCGGCCTCTGTCACCTTTCATTATGTTTCAGCTATTAGGGATTTCCTTCCACTGTATCACGGATCGCCAGCGACGTAATTTCCAGGTATGCCCATACCGGGACTGACATGGAAGATCATAGGAACATCTCCCCGCACGCTTGCAATGAGCAGTGGTTTGGCGGGCGGATGTGGGGGGCGGGAGACGAGTGGAGGGGGAGGATCTATTCTCTCCATATACACCATGGGATATCTGCAGTGTCTCTTCATTTTACATCCAGGTAACGTTTGTTGCAGAGGTTTAGCTAAGATGTTGTGAAATTTGTTTGTCGAGGTAAGCCTTGTTGAGTAATTGGTTTAACAGGCTGTTGTTCCTAGATGTATATTGTTGAGCAGTGGCTTATTTCGCTTTTACCTCCAACAGCTGTGATCTCGTGTCTCTGATCACCATTTAGTTATCTCCCCATCTTAATTCTTTACTTGAGATTTGAGATCTTGGATTGGTCTCTCACCTTCCGCTCTTGGGCTCTGGATTGGATGTACCTTTCCCCCTTTTAGATCTTGCTGCATTCATTTTGGGATTATTTTTAATCTAAGTGGATTTTACTAGTTGGTGAGTCTGTTTTATGTTTGCTGATTATAGTTTGATATTCACGGTATGTCCCCTCTGCTCACTGGTTTGGGTGTTCTTTTCCTCCATTTTTCTCACAAATATTTATTTATCACTCCCTGGGTATATCTCCCTCTCACTCCATTCTCATTTCTTAATTTAGCCTAGGTTTGGGCACTTTGTTTCCTTTGGTCTTTTTGTCCCTGATACACATATATATCAATGAAGCTTAGCATCGTCATTACCCTAATCTTGGATTCTTCAGCACTTTTTTGCTTTTACACTTTTTATTCCGCATATATCACCTTCATATGTATGTATGTGTGTATGTATGTATGTATGTATATGCATGTGTGTGTCTATGTATATATATATGTGTATGTGTATATGTACACCTTTTATGCACCATCACTTGGATCTGTTATTGTATTTTGTTTTGTTTAACATTATATACAGTGCCTTGCGAAAGTATTCGGCCCCCTTGAACTTTGCGACCTTTTGCCACATTTCAGGCTTCAAACATAAAGATATAAAACTGTAATTTTTTGTGAAGAATCAACAACAAGTGGGACACAATCATGAAGTGGAACAAAATTTATTGCATATTTCAAACTTTTTTAACAGATAAAAAACTGAAAAATTGGGCGTGCAAAATTATTCAGCCCCCTTAAGTTAATACTTTGTAGCGCCACCTTTTGCTTGGATTACAGCTGTAAGTTGCTTGGGGTATGTCTCTATCAGTTTTGCACATCGAGAGACTGAAACTTTTGCCTATTCCTCCTGCCAAAACAGCTCAAGCTCAGTGAGGTTGGATGGAGAGCGTTTGTGAACAGCAGTTTTCAGTTCTTTCCACAGATTCTCGATTGGATTCAGGTCTGGACTTTGACTTGGCTATTCTAACACCTGGATATGTTTATTTGTGAACCATTCCATTGTAGATTTTGCTTTAGGTTTTTGTCTTGTTGGAAGACAAATCTCCGTCCCAGTCTCAGGTCTTTTGCAGACTCCATCAGGTTTTCTTCCAGAATGGTCCTGTATTTGGCTCCATCCATCTTCCCATCAATTTTTACCATCTTCCCTGCCCCTGCTGAAGAAAAGCAGGCCTAAACCATGATGCTGCCACCACCATGTTTGACAGTGGGGATGGTGTTTTCAGGGTGATGAGCTGTGTTGCTTTTACGCCAAACATAACGTTTTGCATTGTTGCCAAAAAGTTTGATTTTGGTTTCATCTGACCAGAGCACCTTCTTCCACATGTTTGGTGTGTCTCCCAGGTGGCTTGTGGCAAACTTTAAACAACACTTTTTATGGATATCTTTAAGAAAGGGCTTTCTTCTTGCCACTCTTCCATAAAGGCCAGATTTGTGCAGTATACGACTGATTGTTGTCCTATGGACAGAGTCTCCCACCTCAGCTGTAGATCTCTACAGTTCATCCAGAGTGATCATGGGCCTCTTGCCTGCATCTCTGATCAGTCTTCTCCTTGAATGAGCTGAAAGTTTAGAGGGACGGCCAGGTCTTTGTAGATTTGCAGTGGTCTGATACTCCTTCCATTTCAATATTATCGCTTGCACAGTGCTCCTTGGGATGTTTAAAGCTTGGGAAATCTTTTTGTATCCAAATCCAGCTTTAAACTTCTCCACAACAGTATCTCGGACCTGCCTGGTGTGTTCCTTGTTCTTCATGATGCTCTCTGCGCTTTAAACGGACCTCTGAGACAATCACAGTGCAGGTGCATTTATACGGAGACTTTATTACACACAGGTGGATTCTATTTATCATCATTAGTCATTTAGGTCAACATTGCATCATTCAGAGATCCTCACTGAACTTCTGGAGAGAGTTTACTGCACTGAAAGTAAAAGGGGTGAATCATTTTGCATGCCCAATATTTCAGTTTTTTATTTGTTAAAAAAGTTTGAAATATCCAATAAATTTCATTCCACTTCATGATTGTGTCCCACTTGTTGTTGATTCTTCACAAAAAAAAATACAGTTTTATATCTTTATGTTTGAAGCCTGAAATGTTTCAAAAGGTCGCAAAGTTCAAGGGGGCCAAATACTTTTGCAAGGCACTGTATAATTCTAGCCATTTGATACACTGGTACTAAACTCATATCACCCACCATAATACCATGTTCGAAGGTTGTATCTTTGTGTTTATTGACTGGTGAGTAGACAAGTTTGTTGTGTCTCATGGTAGGGGGTGGTCGATCCTATTTCCTCCCCCGTCCTTCAACCTGTTTGAAGCCCCCCCCCCCCCCTCTGATCCACTGTATTTTGACTCCTCACAACCCTATGTTATTATTTATCTGTTTTGTCCCGTTCCCCCCCCCCCCCACTTTTTTTTTTTGGAACTATTATCCCAATTTTTTTTTTGTGGTTTTCCTTTTTCTTGATGTATTGATACATTTATTATGGTTATGATCAGTGTTGATCTGAAATATCATATGTGCTGTATATCTAATTATATTATTTTATTGTAGATATCATGATACCTTGAAACTCTGTGTAATGCCTTTATATACGACTTGGATCCTGAGGAAGCTGTTAATAGCAAAACGCGTCGGTCCATTAGTAGCGCATGTTTTGGATTACAGATACAATTTTATATTTATACGAGTAAAGAAATTATATGCATTTATTTTGTATTGTGTGTATTTCAATAAATGTCATTTTCTTTTTAACCCGTGGTTCTTAATGTTCAAAATATACAGGCACATTTAAATCCCCATTTCCAGGGTTTGGTAGATTCCAACCCTGGGCACACTTTTACCCTAATATTGATTCCAGGGGACGGTGCCAGTGATTGGTTGGACCATTTCTCTCCAAACAATTTCTACTTAAAAGCCGGGGACTTTTCAGTCGGAGTTATGGTTGCCTTGTTTAATCTGGAAACCGGAGGGTCCACCACTGGTGGTACTGTCCACTTCTTAAGAAGTGATTTCTCGTAGGGGTCACACCTAGTAAAGCACTTAGGGACCCCACAGGGACACTTTGGTCGTCCCCACGCTTTAGCGACAATTCTGTCAAAATAGGCGGGAAAGGAAACACCTTTGCCATTCTGGATGGCTTGGGAGTGCCAAAGGGTACCTGCACGTCCTTCGCAGCTTCAGCTGCAACCTCCATCTTCAAGGTCTCACGCACAGATACAGTCAGTGCATCCACCAGCGCCTTTTTATGCGCTGTCGCAGACATGGAGGAATCATCCTCACTATCAGAGGATTCCAGGCGTGAGGTCGCAGACCCAGAAGGGTGACCCATGTTTGCGGCGTCCAAATCAGATTCAGGATCTGATGAGAGATGAGGCAGGGTAAGGCTGGGGGGGGGGGGGGGGGGCGCTTTTTGCTAGCTCGTTGCCCGCAAGCCACCTCCACCCAGAAAACACAAGGGACTCCAGGACAGCCGTCAGTGCATGGATTGATGGTTGGGACCCAGAGGGCCTGCAGCCTCAGAGAGGGGATCAGGTCATGTGCTCTAAAGACTCTATGAGTAACCAGGAGGGACCCCACAAAAAAAGTGTAAGGGACAACCCCCACCGCACTGGCAGCACCACCCAGTCGCCAAGCACAAGGCACAGAGTGATACTCAGCAGAGAGGGAGAGGCCCCCACCAAATTCCCCACCCGCCGACACAGGCACCTGCGACAATCTGCACTACACGTGTGGCGATCAGGAAGCTAAATGAGTCAGCACCAGGGGATAAGGAGGGGCTCCCACCGCCGAAATTGCTACCCACAGGGCTTAACTGTCATGGCCGCCGCTATCTGCAATGGCAAAACACAAGAATAAATGGCCGCCGTACTACACAAACATGGCCGCCGTGTATAGAAACACACAGGCTACAACACAATGCCAACAACACAAGGCAGGGGACCAGGCCTCAAGTATAGATTCAGGCAGGACAGGGGGCCTTAGCAAGAGCCCCCTCCAGGTACAACCCCCTCGCACAATCGATTGGTCGCCGGCAGTGCACCCCTCTGGCCCCCATCGCCAGTTAACGCCCTGCCCCCAGAAAGTGGCCAGACCACCCAGAAAAAAAACCCAGCCCCAGTGTATGCGTATGTGTGTGTGGGGGGCAGGAAGAGGGACTTGGCAAGGGGGGTGCCTGCGGGAAGGAGGGGAACCCGGGGGTCAGACAGTCCCAAGGAGGAGCCCAGGTCCACCCCAAAACTCTCCAGAGGGAGAGGGAGGACAGCTATTCATTATACCAGGAACCAGGCGGGCACCGCTCCAGACAGAACCTCCTCTCCATCGAAATGGGGGGGCTGTCGGCCAGGTGGAATGCTGCGACGCGGGTGACACCTGGTCGTATGCGGCCTCTCGAGTCCTTCAAAATTCTTTATTAGAAAGAAAACATACAGGCATACCATATATCAACAGCAAGTACAATCTACTGTCGAGTATAGCGAGCAAATAAAAAAGTATGGACAATATAAACAGCACTTCAAAATGTACCAACATAGCACTAGTTCGTCAATAGAGCGCTTCTGAGACAAAATGTAAACCCCCATGAAGCCCACGTCCTTAGCTCTCTAGAGCTGGATATTGAACAAATAAATTCGCAGGGCACCCCCAGGCAGACCCCCCGCCCCACCGGCATCCATCTCATGGCCGGCTACCGGGGAAGGGAGGCCCCCCCCAGGCGCCCCGGAATATCGCGGCAGACTCCAGAGGGCTCACTGGCGGTACTTCCCCCGAAGGGGTGTCGCACCGTGCCACTCCCGGAAACCGACCGATCCACCGTATAGGAAGTCAACAATACATCAGCCAATACCCAGGAGCGGCAAAGAGGGAGAAAAACCTATAGACGGTATGCCTGGAGCCAAGAAAGAGAAGAAAAAGCAATGGAGAATAAACAAAGAGAAAAGAGAAGGGGGAAGGGGACCAGTACGAGAAAGGAAGGGGTCAGGAAAGAGCCAAAGAGGGAGGTGGGGGGAAGGCCGGCCGACCCTCGCCCAGCGACCACTAGCGGGTAATCAACTCCGTGTATTCCGAAGTGTATTTAAATTCGAGCCAGTAGAACCAGCGTTTCAGGAACTTTTCTCGTGTACCGTGCGCAGTGGCTACTAGATCTTCCATATCGTTGAGACAAGAAACCTTGCGGAGCCACATAGCTACCGTAGGAGGCTGCGTCTGCTTCCAGAGTGGGGGAATGCAGCTTTTAGCCGCCGTGAACAGAAGTGGCAGAATCGACTTCCGATAGGACGCTCTCGGATATTCATGATGATGAAGGAGGAAGAGGGCCGGGTCCAGGGTGAGGGAATGGTCCGTAAATTTCTGGGCAATGCGTAGGACCTCCTTCCAGAAGGGTTGTAAACACGAGCACGACCAGAAAACATGTAGGTAGGTGCCCACCTCCTCCCCACATCGCCAACAAACCTCGGGGCAGGTCGGAAACATGCGATGAAGCCTGTCCGGGGTATAGTGCCAACGGGTTAAACACTTATAGCCCACCTCCTGATACCGCAAGCAACGGGAGGTTTTGTACGTGAAAAATAATATTCTCTCAACCTGATGGTCCGTAAAAGATACATTCAGGTCCCTTTCCCATTTGGCAATAAATGGGGGACGGAAAGATTCGTCCGGCGAGGCCAGGGCCCGGTAGACCAGAGAGACCGTGTGGCGAAGGGGGGAGGTGTCAGAACACAAATCCTCAAAGTACGTGAGCCGTCTCGAAAACAGAGACGCTGAAGGAAGAGCTTGTAGAAAGTGAGTCAGCTGGACACGTTGCCAAAAAGACAGGGAGGTATAGGGCGCAGTGGAGTTCATATAAGACCGTGAGACCCAAGTCCCAGCCCTCACAAAGTGCCGAGCCTGATAGACCCCAGCGGTCTTCAAAGTCCTAAAACCGGGCTGATCCACCCCAGGCCCGAAGTCCGGGCTATCAATCACCGGGAGGAGAGGCGAGGGAAAGGACGCCAACTGGCCATCGTGGCACAGACGCCTTCCCACCGCCAGCGTGGCGCCTACAGTCGGATGGGCATCTAATTCCCTAGGCACCGGGTTAGGGCTCCAAAGGGCGGACTCCAGGGGAGACCCGACAGACAAACGTTCAAGGCAGACCCATTGCTTCAAGGGACCATGGCGGTACCAGTCGACAATGCGAGCAAGATGACACGCCTCATAATAGAGGATTGCGTCGGGCATCGCCATTCCCCCACTCAGTTTAGGCATCCGGAGCACCCGCAGCGCCAAGCGGGGGGAACCCCTATGCCACAGGAACTCCCGAAACACCCTATTCACCCTCTTGAGGAAGGGGGACGGGACCCTGATGGGCAGCGCCTGAAGCACATATAAGAGGCGGGGCATGATGTTCATCTTTATAATATTGCAGCGCCCAAACCAGGAAAAAGTCCCATGGCTCCACACCTCCAGATCCTGCTTGATGCGAGTCAAAAGAGGCGGGAAATTACAGTCAAAGACTCTCTCCGGGCAACTCGGGAGAGATATCCCCAGGTACTTGATGTGAGACAGGCCCCATTTAAAGGAAAAGTCAGCTCTAAGGAGAGTCGACAAAGAAGCCGGCAGACCCACCGCTAGCGCCTCAGACTTAGAGTAGTTGATTTTATAAAACGACAGCGACTCATAAACCCGAAATTCCCGCAGGAGGTTCGGAAGGGAAGTGAGAGGACGCGTCAGGAAGAAAAGTAGATCGTCCGCGTACGCCGCCACTTTAGGCGACTCACTGGCACTCACCGACAGTCCGGCCACATCCGCATTAGCCCTCACCATCCTCAAAAAAGGCTCTAGAGCCAGAACAAAAATCAACGGGGAGAGTGGACACCCCTGTCGAGTGCCATTCGCAATATCGAGGGAGTTCGAGAGAGACCCGTTGACCTTCACCCTAGCCGAAGGCCTGGAGTAGATGGCCCTGATCCAGGACAACTGGCGCGACCCCAGGCCCACATGCTCCATGGTAGCCAGGAGAAAGTCCCAATTCACCCGGTCGAACGCCTTTTCGGCATCCGTCGACAGGACCAGCATTGGGATGCGGCGGCTATTAGCATAATGGATGAGGTCAAGCACCTTGGCGGTATTGTCCCGGGCAGTAACAAAACCTACTTGATCATCGTGGATCAAACTTGGGAGTAGGGGAGCCAGTCTAGAAGCCAGGAGTTTGGTGAAGAGTTTCAGGTCGATATTTAAGAGAGAAATCGGCCTGTAGCTCGCACACAGCAGTGGGTCCTTACCCTCCTTAGCTAGGACAGTTATATGAGCGCGCAAGGAGTCAACCGGAAGGGCCGCCGACTCACCTGCCGCATTGTATGCCGATAGGAAGTGAGGCGAGAGAACCTCCTCAAAGCACTTGTAGTACGCAAGGGTGTATCCATCCGGACCAGGTGCCTTCCCTGGTTGCATGCCCCCCAGGGCTGCAGTGAGTTCCCCAGGGCGCAGAGGCGCGTCCAACTCCTCCACCTCTTCCGGAGAAAGGGTGGGGAGGCCGGAGGCCGAGAGATACGACCTAATCTCCTGGATCCTGGCAGCGCGTGATGACGGCGAGGGGTCAGAGGGCAGGTTGTACAGGGAGGAATAGTACAGGCGGAAAGCCTCAGCTATGTCCGTCGTCGAGTGAACCCTCCGGCCCGCCGAGTCGGAGACCTCTGGGATAAACGCCCTAGACCTCTGTTGACGTAATGCCCTGGCCAGCAATTTCCCACATTTGTCCCCGTGCTCGTAGAAAGCACGGCGACATTTAGCCAGGGCGGCCCTGGCCTGGAAGAGGACCAGATCACGGAGCTGATCCCGAAGAACAGTGAGCTCCTGAAGAACAGTAATGGCCTGAGACCGCTTGTGAGCCATCTCCAATTTGCCAATTTTCGCCAGGAGGTCAGACATTTGGGCACTCCTTTCCCTCTTCCTCCGCGACCCGAGCTTAATCAGGACCCCTCGCATATAGCTCTTGTGAGCCTCCCAGACCATCATGGGCGAACTGTCTGTGGTGGCATTGGAGGCGAAGAAGTTCCTCAATTCAGCACCAAGTTCCCCCAGAATAGCAGGATCCTGGAGAAGGGTGTCGTTAAGCCTCCACTGCCATTGTGACAACTCAGGGGAGCGCAGGTCTAGGTCGAGGAGAACGGGAGCGTGGTCCGAAATAGCAATAGAGCCAATAGAGGCAGCGGAGACCCTGGGAAGCAAGGACTGCGGTACCAGAAAAAAGTCGATACGCGAATATGAGTCGTGTGGGGGGGAGAAGAAAGTATAATCCCTATCCCCGGGATGGAGAACGCGCCACGGATCAACCAAGCGAAAGGCATGAGTCAACCGCTTGAAGCGACGTAGAGCAGCATAGGATAGCTGGGAGGAACCCCTAGAGGTGTCCACCAGTGGATCAAGAGCCAAGTTAAAATCCCCACCCATAAGGATCTGTCCCGCAGCGAAGTCTGCCAGCTTAGAAAGCACTGAGTCCATAAAGGTGATTTGGTTCGTATTGGGCAGGTAGAGATTCACCAGAGTGACAGGGGTGGAACCCAACTGGCCCTTAACAAAAAGGGCCCTGCCCGACTCGTCGCTCCACACGTCCGAGAGCATCCACGGAGCATTACATTGAATCAAGATGCTAACCCCCTTAGTCTTGGAATCAGAGGAACAGCCATGGTAAACCGTTGGAAAACGCCTGTTTCCCAATTTGGGGATCTTGCTCAATTTGAAATGCGTTTCTTGCAAAAATCCAACATGAGCACGGAGACGATGGAGTTCCGACAGCACAATGGAGCGCTTCTCAGGGGTATTGAGCCCCTTCACATTTAAGGAGACCAAACGGACCGGGTCCGGACGAGGGGCGGCCATAACCCCCCCAACCGGCGGGTCCAGCCCACCGGTTGAAAACAAAAAACCAAAAGGAGCGGAGGAGGGAGAGGGAAGGAGAGGGAGGAAAGAAAAGGAAGGGGAACAGCGGAGATATAGAGGCAAGTAAAAAGGTGGAGGGAAAAAGAGGAAGAGAAGGAAAAGGCGCAAAACACGCGCCTACTTACAAAGTACTAAGGTGCCGAAGCACCAGAGAGAATTCAATCTCAAAGGACCCCAGGGCCCGGACCACCAACCCCGCAAGCAGGGCAAAGTGGACAGGCACCAAAGGATCACCCTACGTGGGGAACGAGGAGAGCCACCAACTGGGAGAGGTAGGTGACCGCTCCCCGGCTCCCCAACCGGCCAATAAAGATCATAGCAACACAGTATTGTAATCAGCTGAAAAACACCAACAACTCAAACATAAAGATACCAATAACATAGTGCAACAGTTTGAGCCCCTTAACCGGAGAGGAAACCCTCCCCCCCCCCCCCGCCCGAGAAGAACCAAATTAACAATGCAATGGCACTCAAGACAGAGATGCCAGAGACTGCACCCGCTCCCCATCTAGACGTCCCCCTCAAGATCAGTGGTGCCGGACCGGAGGGGGACATACCACGCCACCCCACACATATAACACACCAACCCCCGGGGGGAGAAGGGGAAGGGGAAGGAAGGGGAGGGGTCAGTAGAAAGGGGGGAGAAAAAGGGGGGGGGAAGAAGAAGAGGGGAGGGGAGGGAAGGGGGAATGGAGGGGAGGGGGGAAGGGAAGAGTGGGAGGGGGGGAGGGAGGGGGGAGAAAGGGGGAAGGGGGGAGGAAGGGGGAAGGGGGGGGTAGGGTGGGGGGAAGGGGGAGGAAGGGGAGGGGGAGAAAGAAGGGGAGGGGGGATAAGGGAAGGGGGATAAGGGAGGGGGGATAAGGGAGGAGGGATAAAGGAGGGGGGAGGGGGGGTAAGGAAGGGGGGAGGGGGGGAGGCAAAAGTGAATTCCGAGAGCCACCGGCAGCTCCCTGCATCCCCTCTCCTGCAGCGCGGGGTAACACCCAGATCCGGCACGTAACCAAAGCAAGCACGACCAGACCCAGGTGCCCCCCCAGTAACCCCAGAAGAGCAGGCGTGAACACATCTGGAGAGCATTAAATTGTGCATACAGTCAGCAAGCAACTTGAGAGACAACAGTGCAATTACACTACTCTGAGATCGAAACTTGCAGAGAGTCAGCAGGCATGCCAGACACCCAGGCCGGGAGCAAAGCACTGCACCGCCTTGAGCCGCTCCAGGGCCCCCGCATGTCAGCATTAGGGGGAGCAGGAGTCACGGAGCCGATCTAGGGGAGTCAAAATCCAAGAGAGGGGGATAGGGGGGGAGGCAGATGACCCGAGCCCCGGAAGTTCGGCATGGGCAGCAGTCAGAGACACCGGGGGACATTCGGGGTCAGCTGGAAGCCCGGCATGGCTCTCGGGGCTAGTGCAGTGCAAGTCCAGCAGGGGGGACAGTCACCACAGGGCAGGACAGTCAGCCATCAGGGAAGGGCAGGTGAAGCTCAGGGATGTGACCCGGGACAAGCAGGGGCGGGGGGCAAGGGGCTAAGTCATTACTCACGGACCTTGGCAATGCTGAATCAAAATTCCGGGGAAGCCAACGAGGGGCTAGTAGAGCGCGCCACAGGGGCACTGCGTTGCCGACGGCGTCCCTCGGATCGGGGTCTCGATGGCCCTCCTCCTGGAGAGCGAGCGTCCCTGTCAGGAAGCCTGGCTAACCAGTCCGGGATCTCCAGAGGAGCGATGGCCGCAAACTGGAACAGGGCTGGGAGGTCAGCATGTCTGCGGAGGACGAAAGTAGAGCCATTCTTGCGGACGATGAGCTGGAGGGGAAAACCCCATCTGTAAGTGGCATCTTGTCTCCTGAGACGCTCCAGCAGGGGCTTCAGCATCGCTCTGCGGGTCAGAGTGCCCCTGGACACATCGGGGAAAACCTGGATCTGTGCCCCATCAAAGTCTATCGGGCCCTTCGTCCACGCAGCCCGCAGCACCTGCTCCTTCACCGGATACCGATGCACGCGGCAGATGACGTCCCTAGGTCTTGTAGTGTCCGTCGGCTTGGGGCCCAAGGCCCTATGTATCCGGTCGAACTCCACGGCAACAGGGGGGTCCGAAGGCAAGATCCGCGCCAGGATGGCCCGAACCGTCTCCATCAAGTCCTCCGGTCCGGTGGCCTCGGGCAGGCCCCGGAGCCGCAAGTTGTTACGGCGGCTCCGGTTCTCCATGTCCTCCATGGCGAGCTGGTGTTCAGCAAGGACATCCGCGTGGACAGCTTGTGTTCGCTCCAGACACTCTACCCGAGCCTGGAGGTCTCCGATCGCCGACTCCCGCTCACGAACATGGGACACTTCTGCGGTCAGGACTTGGAAGTCCCTCTTATGCTGCTCCGTGACTTGCGCTACCAGAGCCTCCATGTCCATCTTAGTGGGGAGGGAGCGCAGCAGAGCCCAGATGTCCCTTTCTTCGCTTGGGTCTCCAGCCGAGGACGACTGGGACAGCTGCAAGGGGCTCAGGGAAGCCATAGCAGGCAGGGGAGCCGGAGGGGATGCCGCCTGTACCAACCGGGACACCGCTGTCGGACCGATACTGCCACGTGGGCCCGCCACCAGCTTCCGCAGCACTGGGGTAGCAGAATCCGGGAAGAATGAACGGATCGGGGCCGACGGAGTAGCCTTGGAGGTGGATTTGTTCTTCCGCCGCTTGTATGAGCTCATGTCAGCTAGAAAACAGCCAGTTAACGATTAATTTAGCCGATCAGGGGGGCCAGGGAGCGGGAGCACCAGAGTCAAACGTCCTCACACCGCCATGACCTAGCCACGCCCCCCTCTCGAGTCCTTAAACTCGCAGGCCAGCCCCCGTCCAGTGAGGCTATGCCATGGCAGACCTAGCGTGGATCTGAGGAGTGCTTGCTGGCTAGACTGGGGTGACTACTGGATCTAACTCATGTAGCCCGACGCCCAGTTCGGCAGTTGATTGTAGATCTCACAGGAAAAATCCAGAAAAAAACATTTTCCATAAAAAAAAAAATTTGGCCAGTACTAAGATCCCAGCATGGAACTAGGTCCTTACTCCTGACTCGGCAGAAAAAAAACTGCATGGCTATAGCAGAGAGGGAGTGTACCCCCCTGGGACTGCCCATGTGTGTAGCCAGAATTTTGTTCTGCCTAGTGTCCTACTCCTGTAGAGGGCAGTATAACCCAAAGGTTAAGAATACCAGGAGCTGTTTTCTTCAATGAACGAAAGAGAAAATTGGATTTTTGACTTACCAGTCAAATTTATTTCCTGGAGTAGTAAATAGGACACAGGCTTTTTAATCATTACAAAGAGGTTATATGCCACTATCTACAGGTGATTGGACTCTGGCAAAAAAGAAAGGCTGCAGGGAAATCCCCCCTATATTACCCCTTTTATTCCCAGCTACATCAGGAAACAGACAAAAGTCCTATTTAGTTGTACAGGAAAGGAAACAGGCTCTTTAATTATTACAACAGAGGCATTTAAAAGCAGCCTAATAGAGGGATTGGAAACACTGCAAACAATGTCAACTGGTCCATAAAAAAACAAAAGAGTCAAGAAGATTTGATAGACTCAAAAAGAAGAATGTAGACCTTTTGACAAAACTGGCATCAGAGGAGGCCTGAATGTCTCCCTGGTTGAAAATTGTATAAAATCCAAAACCAAAAATGTATTATATTGCCGCTTACCAATCCTGAAACCTGGTGGCTGCATTTGTTTTCTTTTTTAGGCTCCCCCCCCCCCCCCGTTTTCACCTGGTGATCTGGCCAGTTAACACACCTCCTGTATTATAGTGCCCTCTTTCTAGATAAAGCAGTACAGGGGGCACCTTTGGACAGCAGCATTGTCAGTCTGAGGGGTGGGGGGTGTTCGATACCCTAGCAGATTTAGATACACTAAGAAATTGAAGCCAAAGTCCAGCTCACACTGCAGTTAAACAAGCAGTTATAGCAAACAGTTGTTTTCCTTTTGGGATAAAGGGTTTTCATAAATAAATATAGGCTGATCATTGTAAGCACCCCTATCAGTGGTAAATGGTTATATCTGCAGGAGAACTTATATTAAAAAAACAAAAAAACAACAACAGACTTACTGGTTGGATCACCAGATGAAAATAGAAGGCCTAAAAAAAGAAAAAAAAAAGAAAAAGAAAACTAGAGCAGCCACCACATTTAAGAGTTGGTAAGCTGCAATATAATAAATGTTTACGTTTGGGTTTGATACTGCTTTAACCAGGTGAACAGAAGTCTAGGTGGAAGTCTTGCAAATCTGAGAAACAGATGCGTAAAAGCCCATGAAGCACTAACCAATCTGGTGGAGTGTACCTTGACAGTGAAAGGAATAACCATATCCTTCATAATATAATCCTAAAGTGATTCTAAACCTATTTTTTTATCTTTAAAATGACAAACATGTCATGTCTACCAGCTCTCAAAAGTTTTGCAGAGCAGCCCAATCCTCCTCCTTTTCTCAGGTCCCCCGCCAGCACTCTGGGCTCCTCTCCACTGCTAAATGCCCCATAGCAAGCTGCTTGTCCATTGACACACAGAGCGAGGCTTGGCCCTGCTCTCTCCTCACTGGCTGTGACGGACATTGGCTCCTGCCTCCCTGTCCAATGAGGAGAGAGATGCTGCTCTCGTGCTCATTGCTGGATCAGGATAGGGCTCGCACAAATATTTAGGGGGCTGGGGGGGGGGGGGGGGGGGAGCCGCATATATTTTTTTTTTTTTTACCTTAATGCATAGAATGCATTAAGGTTAAAAAAATCTGTCTTTGGAATCGCTTTATTGATAACTTGTCTGATCCACCTAGCAATGGTGGGGTGGAAGGCGAAGAGACTCTTTTGGGAACCTTCAGGTAGTACAAAGGAGGGATTCTAATTGCCTATAGGAGGCAATAGCTGAGAAGTAAACTCTCACTGCTTACACCATGTTCAGACACTGAAGACAAAAGCTACTTTGAATGTCTCAGAGCTTTGTGGTCTCTCTGTTGTTGTTGTGCAAAACTAAAAAAGGCTCCATACAGTCTTCATCTGGCCATATACTGATCAAAATCTGTATGGCTAAGCAGGGACTAGCTACATTTTGATCAGTGTGTGGCTGCGTCTGCTACAAAGAAATCAATAGTTTGGTCCGCATCTGTTGAAGGGACATTGTCAACATTCAATATCCCGGTGGGTAGATTTCTCCATCCACCTCGTTTGTGTGGATGAAAGAAACTGGCCTTTTTTTTTGTTCATAGCCTTGACTAGGGTTTAAGAGGCCAAAGGTTACTGAAACAGAACAGCCAAGGCTGTTTTTCCTTTTTTGATGCCATATGCTGGATCAGCCAGATGCTGATTCAGACTGGACTGGAGGAATAACAGATTATGGTTCCTCAGCTCACACTTAGCAAACTAGGTCTTCCAGATGTGATGAAAAGAAGTTGTCTTCTAGCCTTCAAGAAAGTAGGGATAATGAAAGCTCATTGCCCCCCAGGAGAGCGGCTTCAAGAACCATAACATTAAAGCAAGGAACCAAGAAGCAGGTTCCTTTATTGTGAAAAACAAAAATTAAACCCGCGCTACACAACGTGAAAATTTAAATAAGAATGAATGCAATAATGGGCAGCTGCTGCAGACACTAAGAAAGTCTTAGGAAAATATGATGAAAACGAATTTATGCAGCGCTAGCTCAAATAAAGTGTTAAGTGCTGTGATATAAATACAATAATCAATATTTTATAAAGTGCACACTGTATGATCAAATGTAAAAAAGTGCTAAGTGCTTAAAAATATCTGAGCAATAACAAATAAATATATATAATAGTGCACAATAAACAAATAGGTGGTTAAAAATAGTCCAAATAAATATTCCGTGCTTGAAAAGAGTCCTTATAGTGATCCAATTAAAGTGCCAAGGTCCCAAATAATTAAGGTGCTTGCAGAGTGATATGGTGCCCCTCAAGGTTACCCACTCACCAGATTGCAGATAATCATAGACCTTCAAAATTATTGCACATTGCCCGGGATCTTTACAGGACCAGAACTTCTCCTATGTAGCCTTGGAACTTTTTGGGTCAGCTTCCGCTTCCACCGTTAAACAAAAGAATGGCCATACATGGTGAAGTAAGTATGAGCAATTTTATTCCCAAAAAATGTTCAGATGGGTACTCACAAGCATGAATAGGACTCAGGCATATACAAGGAACTCGTGTGGCGCCGCTCTCGGCGTGCGTTCCACACACAGGAAGTTCCTGACCGGAAGTGACGTTTGTTTTGGTCCGCAACCGGTTCCTTTATTGACCTTTGCAACAGAAGGGCTCATGGAGCATCTTGTTTTCTTAGGCCAATTCGGTGCAATGAGAATCATAGTCATGCCATCCATTCTGATTTTATGAAAGTAGGTGAGGAAGTACCTGGAGGGGTGGAAAGGTGCAGATCAAGCTTAACGGATTTCACTAAATCACCAGAGCATCCACTGTGAAGGCCTGAGGGTCACTGAAATTAAGAACAAAGCTGTCCAGTTTGGTATTGCATCTGGACGCCTAAGATCCACATCTGGTGTGCCCTACATGTGGCAAAGAGCTTGGGATGTGGATGGCAGACAGGGCAGAATCTGAAGTCCTGCCCAATAGAGCATAAAATGTTCTTCCACTTGAGGGGCACGACTTCTGGTGCCTATTTGATAATTTATGTAGGCCGCGGCGATGGAATTATCCTTCTGGATGCTCGTGGAGTATCCTTGCAATTGAGTCCAGCCTTGAAGGGAATCCAAACCAACCAAATTGCCCTGAGTTCTAGAGTGTTGATGGGAAGGAGAGCTTCCTCCAGTGACCAAGTCCCCTGCACCAAGAGGGCATCCTGGACTGCTCTCCAGCTCGACAGACTGAGAACCTTTCACTTCTGAGGAGGAAAGGGCTTCCCTAACTCCAGTGCTGGGTTGGAAATCCACCATGCTAGAGAGTCTGGCCTGAATATTGAGCAGCAAACGTCTTGAATGAAACTGAAGTACAGCACAGCCTTGAAGGAGGAAGTCATTAAGACTCAATACTCTCATACAGACATTAACAGAGTGCTATCTGTAAGCTCAGAGGGCACGGGTATGAATGTGCAAGGGCAGAAGTTTGTCCTGAGGCAGGAAAATCCTGGACAGGGCAATTTCTAGCACTAGGCCTTGGTACTCCGATCTGAGTAATAGGTCTAGCGATGACTTAACTAGATTGGGGATCAAATTAAAGCTCTGCATAATCTGCTGCAGATTGGCAAACAGGAACAGGGAGGACTGGTCCTTTAACAGATCCTCCAGATACTGCACAACATTAATCCCTTGAGCAAGGAGCAGTGTTGAAATCAAGCAAGCAGATCAGTGAAGACCTGCGGGCCATGGCCAAAGGGAATTGAGATAAAATGGTAATGCTAATCACCCACAGCAAAGTGCAGATAGTGTTGATGAGAAAGAGCAATGGTAATGTGTATGTAAACATCCTTGATGTCTACAGAGACCAGAAAATCCCCAGAAGGAAGATGGATTTGCCTGTCCTGGCAGTTTCCATGTGGAACTTTTGAACCCGTAGGAACAAGTTGAGAGTTTTAAGATCCAAATTGGGCCAGACTCCTCCATTCAGTTTGGGAACTGTAAAAAAAGTAGAACTATTTAAAGAGTTGTTTTATTAGTACAGGGGTAATGACCCCTTGAGACAAGAGCTGCTGAACAGCAGAAAGCAGATCCACCCACTGGGAAGGAGGAAAGTGCAAAATTTCAGCTGTAGCCCCTGGAAATGACACTTTGGACCAAGGTGTCTGAGATTTCCTGGGACCAGAACTAATCACTGAGAAGAGGTTTTGGAACAACTCTTGGTTGGAGGGCCATGTCTTCATACAAAAGCATGGTCCTGTATTCGATTTGGCATTGGAAGATAGAGAGATGAAAGGAACCCTTTGTAACCTCAGGAGTAGAAGTCCTACTGGTAGTAGCGCCGGCCCCCCTTTCCTGTGGAAGGAAAGTACTCTTATCCTCTGACCTCCTAAATGTATTTGTCCAAGGAGGGACCAAACAGACATTTGCCTTTAACCACTTTAGCCCCGGAGGATTTGGCTGCTCTATGACCAGGCCCTATTTTGCAATTCGACACTGTGCGACTTTAACTGACAATTGCGTGGTCCTGCGACGCTGTACCCAAAGGAAATTGAAGTCCTTTTTTTCCCCACAAACAGAGCTTTCTTTTGGTGGTATTTGATCACCTGTGTGATTTTTATTTTTTGTGCTATAAACAAAAAAAATAGCGTCAATTTTGAAAAAATAACAATATTTTTCAAATTTTTTTATATGAAATTCTCAAAAAAAAAAGTAAAAACCAAAGTTTTTTTTTAAATTTTAGGCCAATTTTTTTTCTGCTACATATTTTTGGTAAAAAAAATTGCAATAAGTGTATTTTGATTGGTTTGTGCAAAAGTTATTGCGTTTACTAACTACGAGAAAGATTTACAGTATGTCTTTTTTATTGTTTTTTTTTTTATACTAGTAAATGGCGGTGATCTGCGATTTTTTTTTTGCGGGACTGCGACATTGTGGCGGACAGATCGGACCCCTAACTGACATTTTTGACACTTTTGGGGGTACCAGTGACATTACTACAGTAATCAGTGCTAAAAATATGCACTGTTACTGTAAAAATGACACTGGCAGGGAGGGAGTTAACTGTATTGGTGATCAAGGGGTTAAATGTATCCCTAAGGGCGTGATTCTAACTGTCAGGGGGCATGGCTTGTGAAGTAATCAGACATGCGATCCTATATAGCAGGATCACATAGCCTCTGTGATCACTTCAGGGAGAATGACAGACGGCTGTGTTTACATCAGCCGTCTGTCCTTCTCTCGCTGCTGCGGGAGATTGCGAGTGGCCGGCGGCCCAACCGAGCCGCCGGTCACACGCGCTGGATCCCCAGCTAACGAGCGGCGGTGGGAGCCCCCGGCGGCGCGTGCTCGCCCCCTAGAGTCTCCTGAGCGAACGACTTAGTACTACGTCACTTTGCCTAGGAGCGCCTGCCTGCTGCAGAAAAACAGCGGTGGGCGGGGCTGAAGTGGTTAAAGGGTAACCACACAAGGTGTTGCATAGGAGCTCAGCTGACTAGCCTTTAAGCCAAAGAATCATGTTCATGTGGACATAGAAAAGACTCATCCTGGAGATTTGACGAAGTATATCTGCCAAGCCATTCACACAGTAGCACAATGCTGTAGTTAAAAGGTCTTAGTAAAAACAAGTCCTTATCACAGTGGTCATTACTGTTGACAGTGAAAACTTTAAGCAGTCTGTAACTACCACAAAAATTAGATTTTTGTACTTACCGTAAAATACATTTCTCTGAGTTCATCGTCAGACACAGTGCTTCATAAATCATAAATAGTGGGCTATATTGCCTCCTCCAGGAGAAGGACTAGGCAGAGCAAAAAACACCTGGCTACGCCCATGGGCTGTCCTCTGCTGGTATATAACCCCCTCTTTGCTCTAGGTAATCTGTTTCGTAGCAAGCAATATTAGAAGTATCAGAACTCCATAGAGGGGTGGGTGCTGTGTCCACCGATGAACTCTGAGAAATGGATTTTACGATAACTACAAAAAATCCCATTTTCTCTTTCGTTCATCCAGGGACACAGCGCTCCATAAATCATGAATAGTGGGTTATATTGCCTCCTCCAGGAGTAGGACTAGGCAGAGCAAAAAACACCTGGCTATGCCCAGGGGCCATCTTCAGCTGGTATACAACCCCCCTCTTTGCTCTAGGTAATCAGTTTAGTAGCAAGCAGTATTAGAAGTATCAGAACTCCATAGAGGGGTGGGTGCTGTGTCCGTCGATGAACTAAAAAAAACTGGATTTTTGACTTACCGTAAAATACTTTTCTCTTAAGCTCATTGACAGACGCAGGACTGATATCTTGATATCCGTAGGGTTATACTGGAGTAGGACACTAGGCAGGAAAAAAGGTCTGGCCACACCTATGGGCAGTCCCAGGGGGTATATCCTCTCTCTCCCTGCCACAGGATGTCAGTTATGTAACAAAGCAGTGTCAGAGACTCATACCAACCCAACTCAAAATAGAGGGGCGGGTACTGCGTCTGTCAATGAGCTTAAGAGAAAAGGATTTTACGGTAAGTCAAAAATCCAGTTTTCTCTGTCGCTCATTGACAGACGCAGGACTGATATCTTGATATCCGTAGGGACGTCCCAAAGCAGTGCCATAAATGAGGGGTGGGATAACAGAAATAAAATGAAATTCCAGAAGGCCAAAACAGAGCCAGCCAGAAGACCAGAGGACTCATCGAAACAAGCATATGAGACCCACCTGAAAAAAACAAAACCCCCGAGGTAGACCAAAGGTCCCCTCAAACAGCAGCCTGCAAAATCTTGCGGCCAAAAGAGGCATCCGCCGATGCCAGCACATCAACCTTATAAAATAAGGTATGAACCGACGACCAGGTAGCCGCCTTGCAAACCTGAAGCACCGACGCCTGATGGCGGAAGGCCCAGGAAGCACTAAGAGCCCGAGTAGAGTGCGCCTTAACAGGGAACGGAGGAACCCGATCCTTAATAGAATAAGCCTGCATCACCGTCTGTCTGATCCATCTGGAGATAGTCGTGGCAGACGCAGGCAACCCCTTTCTAGGGCCATCCGTGATTACAAAAAGTGAATCAGCCTTACGAAAAGAGTCAGTAGTAGCCAAGTACACCCTGATCGCCCGAACCACATCCAAGGAGTTAAATGTAAACTCCCGAGGATGATTGGGCTTAGGACACAGGGAAGGTAACACAATATCCTCATTCAAGTGAAAGTCGGAAACCACCTTAGGAAGGAAGGATGGATTCGAACGAAGAACCACCTTATCCCTATGAACCACCAGATAGGGGGAACGACAGGACAACGCAGCCAGTTCCGACACCCTGCGTGCAGAAGTGATAGGCACCAAAAAGGCCACCTTCTGGGATAAGGTAAGCAAGGGAATCTCCCTAATATTTTCAAAGGGAGGTTTCTGGAGAACCGACAACACCAAATTAAGATCCCAGGGCGGCAAGGGAGCGCGCACCGAAGGAGCCAGGTGCCGCACCTCCTGGATGAAATTCCGAACCAAAGAATGAGTAGCCAGTGGCCCCTGGAAACAGATCGCCAATGCTGAAACCTGACCCTTGATAGTGCTCAAGGCAAGCTGCTGCTCAACCCCCCGTTGCAGGAAGGCCAATATCCGAGCCACCGAGTAAGAACGTGGAGGAACCCCGAGGGACACACACCACGCGATATAAGACTTCCATGTGCGATGATAGATCTTTCTGGAAGTCGCTTTCCTCGCTTTAATCAGAGTAGGAATAACTGAAACAGACAAACCCCTGTCCTTCAGCACCTGGCTCTCAACAGCCAAGCTGTCAAAGCCAGCGAACATTCGTAAAGCAGGATGGGAGATAGGTCCCTGAGACAGCAGATCCTCCCTGAGAGGAAGTCGCCAAGGAGCGTCCGCGACCAGCCTGACCAAGTCGGCGTACCAGGCCCGACGAGGCCAGTCCGGAGCCACAAGGATGACTAGAATTCCCTCCGCCTCTATCCTGCGAAGAAGTTTCGGCAGCAACTTGAGAGGAGGAAAGGCATACAGCAGCTGATACTGCCCCCACGGAGCAACCAGCGCATCTGCGGCGTCCACCCGAGGATCGCGGGAGCGGGCTGCAAACATCTGCACCTTCCTGTTGAGCCGAGATGCCAACAGATCCACGTCCGGGGTGCCCCAATGAAGGCACAACTGGTGAAACACCTCTGGATGAAGAGACCATTCCCCTAGGTCTGACGGCTAAGAAAGTCCACCTGCCAATTTTCCATGCCCGGAATGTGAACTGTGGAAAGAGCCGAACAAACCGTTCCGCCCAATGAAGAATGCCGGCCACTTCTACGGCCGCCAGAACACTCTTGGTGCCCCCCTGGTGATGGACATAAGCCACGGCCGTGGCATTGTCCGACTGAATCCGAACCGGGTAGCCCCGAAGATGCTCGATCCAGTGAACCAGGCAAAACCTGATCGCTCTCAGTTCCAACACATTTATCGGCCACCTGGATTCTTCCAGGGACCAGAGCCCCTGAGCAGCCAGAGACTCCCTGGTCTGCTCACTCAGCCAGATCCGATTGTCCAGGGAATCAAGATTCCGGTTCCATTTGAGAAGAATCTCCTTTTGGAGAGTCCGCGTATGAAACTGAGCCTGCGGAGACTCCGTATCGAGGAGGAGGTCGTCAAGCCCAGGACCGATATGCCCCGCTGCCGCAACAGCACCAGAACTGGGGCCAAAACCTTTGTGAAAACCCGGGGAGCAGAAGCGAGACCAAAGGGTAACACCACAATCTGATAATGGTCCTCTCCCACAGCAAAGGGCAGAAACCGCTGGTGTTGTGTCCTGCATTAATGGGAGCATGAAGATAGGCAGCTTTGATGTCTATGGACGCCAGAAAATCCCCCTGATGCAGGGAGGCCACCACTGTGCGAATGGACTCCACTCCTTGTTGCATCAAGTCCTGCACTGCCCCCAACAGAGCCGTTACGCGATTCGGGGACAGTCGCATATTGGAAGGGAAGAACCGCACCGGTGGAAGCGATCGAAACTCGATCTTGTATCCCGACCGTATGACCTCGTGAACCCATTTGTCTTGAATCCTGGAGAGCCACGGGTCCGGGAACCGGCGAAGATGCCTCCCCACCCCTGATATGGGTGGGGGCGCACCTTCAGGCTGAAGCGGTCTTCAGGTCTGGAAGGACCGTATTTTTGCTTACCAGACCAGGGTCTCTTGAAACCCTGGGATGGAAAAGGACTTGGGGGTACTGGTAGACAACAAGCTTGGCAGTGGCATGCAATGCCAAGCCGCCGCAAGCAAAGCCAACAGAATACTGGGATGTATAAAAAAGGGGATTCACTCCAGAAATAAAGAGATTATTCTCCCACTCTACAAGACTCTGGTCCGGCCACATCTGGAGTATGCTGTCCAGTTCTGGGCACTGGTCCTCAGGAAGGATGTGCTGGAATTGGAGAAAGTCCAGAGAAGGGCAACAAAAATAATTAGGGGAATGGAGGACATCAGCTATGAGGAAAGACTACAAGCACTGAACCTTTTCTCTCTGGAGAAAAGACGATTGAGGGGGGATATGATATCAATGTACAAATACTGTACTGGTGACCCGAGCATAAGGAACAAACTATTCAGAGAAAGGAGATACAATAAGACACGTGGCCACTCACTAAAACTTGAGGAAAGGCGGTTCAACCTTAAAGTGCGTAAGGGGTTCTTCACTGTAAGAACGGTAAGGATGTGGAATTCTCTTCCACAAGCAGTCGTATCAGCAGGGAGCATTGATAGTTTCAAAAAACTATTAGATGGACACCTTAAAGACCACAACATACAGGGGTATACAATGTACGGTTAAAAGCAAACACACACACACGCATCATAGGTTGAACTGGATGGACTGATGTCTTTTTTCAACCTCACTAACTATGAAACTATGTAACTATGTAACCCCCCGGGGGGGCTTTGGAGGGCTTCGCCTGAGCTGAAAGGGAAGGTCCCTGTCTGCGACGAGGTTCTTTACCCTTATTAGCCTGTGGTAGAAAGGTGCTCTTGCCCCCAGTGAGATCCTTGATAATCTCATCCAAGGTAGCACCAAACAGGCGATCCCCCTGAAAAGGGAGATCAGTCAAGGCTTTTTTGGAAGCCTGATCCGCCTACCAGCACTTCAACCATAGCATGCGCCGGAGGACCACCGCCGAGATCGACACACGCCCCAGCAATGGAGCAGCATCCAGTGAGGCGTCACAAACAAACTGTAGCCCCTGCACCATTTGCTCAAGCAACTCCGCCACGGCAGGGGGGAGACTTCTCCCCTCCAGATCATGGCGTAACAGCTTGGCCAATTCCGTCAACGTCTGTGAAACCAGAGCAATGGTAGGAAACCAGCGGATCCACCGAAGGTGGCACCGTCCATTTTTTAAGGAGGGACTCTTCAAACGGGTAGCGCCTAGCAATCCGTTTGGCCATCCCAGGGGGTCGTTTTGGACGGACCCACTCCTTCTTAATGTTATCGTCAAAGCATTTGGGAAAGGGAAACACCTTCGCCACCCTGGAGGGCTTGCGAGTGCCAAAGGCAACTTCCGTATGAGCTGCATCCGCAGGTGAAACCTCCAGTTTTAGGGTCTCCCGGACACAATCAGTGCGTCCACTAGTGCCTTGTCTTGCGCTATGGCGGAGGCAGAGAGGTCATCCTCACTATCAGAGGTGACGGGGCGCGAGACAGCAGCCCCAGAGGAGGAACCCGCAGCAGCAGCGACTGGCTCAGGATCAGAATCTGAGGCATCAGATAAGACAGGGGTAGGCGGGGGTCACTTTTTAGCCCCCCGTCCCTGGCAGGCCACCTCCACCCGGGACACAAATGACTCCAGGACCGCCGAAAGCACATGAATGGTGTGCGGCGAATCGGAGGGCCCTGCAGCCACCTCGAGGGGATCAGGTGGGGACACATGTGCAGCAGGGTCCATGGCAACACCAGGGGAACCAGTCAGCAAAATATGACAAAATTGAAAAAAAATAAACTTTTTTTTTTTTTTGCAAAATGTCACCCAGCGCTGCAGCGCCCCTCAATGGTCAGACAGCGTGCCTCGAGACCCCCACAGAGAGAGAGAGACCCCCAAAAGGCTCACCACATGATGCACCAGAGTTCAACAGGACTGCTCTCAGCTTTTGTCTGCATGACAAGGAAGTCCTGTGGAGCGATCTTCCCGGGTTTAGGGAGGGGCTCCTCCCCCTCACACACCCTCAGTAACTCCCACAGCTGCCCAGCTCTGCAAACAAAACGAGCTGGGTGTACCAAGATGGCCGCCCCCATGAGCCACATGAGGGACTCCAAACAAATGGCGGCCCTGCACGCTGCGGTGGGAAGGGGGGTCCCCACATTCACTAACAGACGATTGATCGGCAGGTAGGCCCTGGGAAGCCAGGGAGGAAGCCCCCCGCACAACAGCCGTCCGCACACGGGACCCCCCCACCCCCCGCCCCCTTAGCGGCTTGCATGAACGGCTAGCCACCCCACACACACACAAACACTCCCCTCCCCCCGTAGGGGGGAAGGGAGGAGGGAGAGGGACACCACAGGGGGAGGGTGCACAGGGGAACAGAGGGGAACCCAGATTAGTGTGGGTCCGACCGTCCCAGGGAGGGGCCCGGTTCCACCCCAGAGTCAGCCATGAGGAGCAGGGGGGAAACATTTACTCACTATACTGGAACAGAGCGGGCGCCACTCCAGACAAAAACCCCTCACCGCCCAGTGGGGGGGGGGGGGGGTGTGTCGGCCAAAGGAGACGCTGCGACTCGGCCGTCAACCGGTCGTATGCGACTCGGCGGGACGTTTAACCCGCGGGCCAGTCCCCGTCCAGCGGGACTATGTTGCGGCCGACCCAGCGCAGAGCTAGGGCCTGCATGCGCTCCTAAGCCGGCTGGGGTGACCACTGGATCTCAACATCCAGCCCTTCGCCCAGATCCGGCATAATTGCTTGAAGATCTCACAGGAACAACTGGAGAAAACAGCTAACTAAAAAAAGATTTATCTAAAAAAGCTTGCCAGGCCAGGACCAGAGATCCCAGCAAGGAACTTAGGTCCTTACTCCTGACTAGGCAGAAAAAAAACTGACATCCTGTGGCAGGGAGAGAGAGGATATACCCCCTGGGACTGCCCATAGGTGTGGCCAGAACTTTTTTCCTGCCTAGTGTCCTACTCCTGTAGGGGGCAGTATAACCCTACGGATATCAAGATATCAGTCCTGCGTCTGTCAATGAGCGACAGAGAAAATGGATTTTACGATAAGTACAAAAATCCCATTTTCTCTTTCGTTCATCGACAAACATAGTGCCCCATAAATCACAACTAGAGGGACATCCAAAAGCAGTGCCAAAAGAAAAATGTGGGGTGGGGAAAATAACCCAAGGCTAAACATAAGAGACCTTAAACAGGACACAGGAGCCTTAACCGGGTCACACGAGCCCCGTCTAAAAAATAGAAAATAATTGTTTAAAGTAACAATAGATTTTTTGTAAGAACTTACCGTAAAATTCTTTTCTCGGAGTCCTCTGACAGACGCAGCCCTTCCAAGTTTCTTCACTATTGGGTAATGGCCAACTCTGCAGGAGCAGGCTAGGTAGTGAAACTTCACAAAAAACTTTCACTAGACACCCCTTTAGAGGCTGTCCCTCTCAACATTACCACCAGACACACAGACCTACCAATCAGTTTCGAAGCAAGCAGTACAGGAAAACAACCAACCCCAAGATAGGGTCAGAGGACTCAGAGAAAACAATTTTACGGTAAGTTCTTACAAAAATTCTATTTTCCCTTACGTCCTCTGACAGACGCAGCCCTTCCAAGTTTCTTCACTATTGGGATGTCCCAAAGCAGTGCAGGTGTGAGGGGTGGGAAGAGACGCAACCAACAGTACGGCAACGTGTCAACCAGGCCAGAAAAAACTCAGCCAAGAGGGCAACAGAAGCTCAACAGGAGCTAACGCCAGAACAAAAATTCACTCCAAGAAGAGACAAACACGTCCCTTCAACAGACCGCAGCGTGTAAAACTTTGTGGCCAAAGGAAGCATCCGAGGATGCCATCACGTCAATCTTGTAGAATTTTGTAAAAGTGTGCACAGACGACCAGATCGCCACTTCACACACCTGAGCCACAGAAGCCTGATGTCGAAAAAGCCCAAGAGGCACTCACGGCTTTAGTAGAATGTGCCCTCACAGGGAAAGGAGGCACCTGACCCTTAAGAGAACAGGCCTGAACAATAGTCTGTCTGATCCAACTAGAAAAGGAGGCAGCGGACGCAGCCAAACCCTTCCCGAGGTCCCTCAGGGAGGACAAACAGGGAATCAGACTTCCTAAAGGATTCTGTGGCCGACAGGTAAATACGAATCACCCAAACCAAATCCAACGAATGCAAGACAAATTCTTTGGGATGCTTGGGTTTCGCACAAAGCGAAGGCAAAACAACATCTTCAGTGAGGTGGAAGGCAGACACCACCTTAGGGAGAAAAGACTGGTTGGGTCGCAGAACAACCTTATCCATATGAACGATCAGATAAGGCGAACGGCAGGACAGAGCCGCCAATTCAGACACTCCGCGAGCAGAGTTGATAGCCACCAGAAAAGCAACTTTCTGGGACAACACAGGCAGAGATATTTATGTGATATTATCAAAGGGAGGTCGTTGCAAAAAAACATATTCCAATCCCACGGAGGCGCCCCCAGAGGAGCCCTCTGCGGAAGAGCCAGATGATGACCCCTTGAATAAAAGTGTGAATCAGGGAATTAGTCGCCAAGGGAAGCTGGAAGAAAATGGCCAGGGCCGACACCAAACCATTAATAGTGTCCAACCCCAAACATTGCTCCACACCTTTCTGCAAGAAAGCCAGGACCCTCGCCACCGAAAAGGAGCGAGGATGCAACCCTTGTGACTCACACCAGGCAATGTACGCCTTCCAGGTACGATGATGAATCTGCCTGGAGGCAGCCTACCGAGCTCTCAGCAAGGTAGGAATAACAGCTTCGGAAAGACCACTGTCTCTCAACACCTGGCCTTCAACCGCCAAGCCGTTAAAGCCAGAGCCGGTAAAGTAGGATGGAAGATTGGCCCTTGAGACAGCAGATCTCCTCTCAGAGGTAGCCGCCAGGGAGACTCGACGACCATCTTTACGAGGTCTTCATACCAAGACCGACAAGGCCAGTCTGGGGCCACCAGAAACACTCGTACTCGTTCCAACGCCAACCTGCGGAGGAACCCGGACAACAGTTGAATCAGGGGAAAGGCGTTCGCGACGCATTAGCGGTCACATCTTAAAGGACATGTTTCAGCACACGTGTGACGGGAATTTGTAACACGATTTTATTTCTGCATGTTTGTGAGTATGCATTTGGCATTTTTTATTAAAAATTTTATACAGTACCATGGGTAATGCACTAGGTGGTTGCGCCTCCTTTCCTTTCTTTCATGTACCCGATTTTCCCTGCCTGAGGAGTTCCCTGCCTGAGGAGAACAGCACACCAGTCTTCCCCTTTGAAGTGAGCGCTTGGTTGAAATATTTGTTTGTTATAAATCAGCTGGTACTGGTGCCAAGGCACCACCAACGCGTCAATGGCATCTGCCAGAGGATCTCGAGCCCTGGCCACGAACCTTTGCACCCTTCTGTTGAAACGAGACGCAAACAGATCCACGTCCGGAGTTCCCCACCGGGCACACATGACCCGAAACACCTCTGGATGCAGGGACCATTCCCCCTGATCCAAGGACTGACGACTCAAATCCGTCAGTTCTCCACTCCCGGAGTATGAACAGCAGAGATAGCTGGAACGTGCGCCTCGGCCCATGTCACAATCCCGGCCACTTCCTTGGCTGCCTGGGCACTCCATGTGCCTCCTTGATGATCGATGTAAGCCACAGCCGTGGCAATATCAGACTGCACCCAAACCGGGAGGCCGTGCAGCCGAGTTGTCCAAGGAGCAGGCAGAGTTTGATCGCCTTGAACTCCAGGACATGGATCGGAAAGGAAGATCGACAGATCGCCCAACAGGGTCGGGTGACAACCCGCTCTCAACAGAAATTTGTCCAGATACCCGAGGATCGCAATCCTCCCCCAGCGGGAACAAGGCTAACACCCTGATCAAACCTTGGTGAAACCTCAGGGTACCTGGGCACCGGGAACAGGGGTGAATAAAAGACCCCGAAACCTTTCCAGCCGAGGAAATGGCACCACCACTCCCTGCGGAAGCGGAGCCCGCACCGCCTATCTGGGAGCCGACAAACAATCCCGGAGATAAACTGAGACATGGTGGAAAGAACCTGTCTGCCGGGCAAGACCGAAATACGGGCTTGAACTCTGAATGAATTAGTTTGTAAACCCATGAGCCCTGAACCAGAGATGCCAAGGGTTCTGGAAGGCAATGCAGACTGTCCCCTACCCCCGAAGGTGAGGGTGTCCGGGGTCTTCTCGGGGCAGGTGAAAACCTGACCCGACTTCTGGGCTTTTACGGAAGCCAAAGACAACCCGCTTACCTGACTGGGTGGGCTCATCATCAATGTTCAAAGTCTCCCTGAGGGAGCGAACAAGTGCCTCAACCAAAGCGCGTTACCACGCAGCAGCGGAGGAGGACTCATCCTCCTCACCGTCTGAGTGTGAGGACTGGAATCCCTCAGGGAGGGCGTTGTCCATGGCAACCACATCAGGCTCTGAATCAGAAGACTGAGAGGGCATCGGCCGTTTTTGAATATGAACTTGTGACATGACAAGATCAACTTTGGACGCCAAAGTTTCAATGGCTGCAGATAGGGAAGCTAGGTAAGGCGATCCGGATGTCCCGGATGCACATACAAGATCAGTGGGGAAATTTTCACCCTGGGACTCCATTTAGGCAGAGATATAAAAAAAGGAGCGCTGGCCCTTTAAATCGGCGATTGCGGTCTGCACTGCGGTCCTGCACTGCTGCTGGAGTCCCCCTTAATAGAAACAGCTAACTGAATAAGTAAGTGTGTCTGAGGGAATGCCCCCAAAAGACTAAAAAAAAAAACCCACACAGTGTCAGAGAGAAAGACAAACCGATTCTCCATGCTTCTTCTGCAGCTGAAAGATGGCTGAAGGAAGTGACCAAACCTCACCAGAAGCCAAAGTGCCCTGAGCCACACAAAAATGGTTGCCAATAGAAAGTACAGGGAAGCATAGGGAAAATGGCCACTGCCCTCACAATGCGGCTTGCCCACACCCAAGATGGTGCTGGAAAACGGCACCAATGGCAAATAAAAATGGCTGCTGCCCTTAATCCAATGCCGCCGAAAACGGCGCCGCCAAGCAGGAGCCCAGGGACCCTGGCCACCGCGGGAATCCACTAAAGAAAGCCCCCCAGGACAAGGTAGTAACCCTACACCCCCCGCCGCGCAGTGGGCGCTGCTAGAGTGCCCCCATAAGGAGTAGGAAGGCAGGATCCGTCCAGACCGGCCAGGGGGGGACCTCACAGAGACCGCAGATCTGACATCCCCGGTAGTGGGAACACATCACCCCCCCCCCAGAGGACTGTCCCAGGAACACAGGGGGTAGCATCACTCCCCATACCATGGACCGCTGGCTCCACTCCGATACAGCTCACCTCCCACCTTGAGTGGGGGTGCTGTCAGCCAAAAGGGGATGATGAGTCCCAGCGAAGCACGCTTGTAAGCCAGGCTGGGGTACCATAAGTATCTAGATTATCCAGTGCGAAGCCCAGCAGGCTGTCTCTAGTAGTTCACCAGGAGGATCCCTCTGACTAGCTAGCGTTAGTGAGTGAGAAAATAAAATAAAACATTTCTTCAAAGAAAAATAAAAACTGAGACTAGAGTCTCAGCAGGGTATCCTAGGTCCTACTCCTGAGTTGGCAGCAAGAAACTGATTAGTAGCTCTGTGTGCTGCTGTATTTTGGCCTAGCCTGATTAGGCCTATGGCGGCACTTTGCGGGGGAGCGGAAAAAATGCCGCCCCCCCCCCGCATAAAAAAACCTGATCCGAGACATGTCTGCAGTGCTCCGGTCATCTTGTGTTCGAGTCCCGCCGCCTTGTTTGCTCCCGTCACTCACCTGGTCCTTGCCTGCCTCCCACACTCCACACACACTGTCCGGCTTTCAGTTAAGGGGCGTACTTGCCAGGGAGGGAGGAACTGGTGCCCCCCATAGAGCCACAGTGAGTGGCCAAACCGGCTGCTCTTCAATCAGTGGGCGGGGGCGGAGCCTAATGCTCCGCCTACCCTCCTCAGCGCGGCCTTTGAGATACTAGCTTCTCCCCGCGACAGGGTGGGTCTATGTCGAGGAGGAGGAGGAGAGAGAGAGAGAGAGACAAGGGAACCCCCAGCCAGGCCAGGACGATCCGACAGCAGGTAGGAACTATTTTAGGTTACCACGGTACCACCACTGCTATATTGGGAATTTGGCAATTACAATTAATAATTCCATTTAATTTTTGAAGCAAATATATGTTCAACAAATATGGAGCAGTTTGCAGTACAATACATGAACTTTCACTGCATGAGAACTGTTAAATGAGTTTGCATTGGTTTCAGCATATGCAAAGTGCTACAGTCATGCTGAAATCAATGCAAACTCATTTAACAGTTCACATGCAGATACAGTGAAAGTTCATGTACTGTACTGCAAACTGCTCCAAGCTTTAACCACTTCTGGATTGGAAGATTTTCCCCCTTAATGACCAGGCCATTTTTTGCAATTCAGGACTGCATTACTTTAATGGACAATTGCGCGGCCGTCGTGCGACACTGTACCCTAAAAAAATTGATGTCCTTTTTTCCCACAAATAGCTTTCTTTTGGTGGTATTTGACCACCTGTGCAATTTTTATTTATTGCGCTATAAACAAAAAAAGAGCAACAATTTTTTTTCACTTTCTGCTATATAACATTCCCAAAAAATAAAAATTTTTCATCCTTTTAGGCCAATTTGTATTCTGCTACATATTTTTGGTAAAAAAAAAAAAATTCCAGTAGGCGTATTTTGACTGGTTTGTGCAAAAGTTCTCACGTCTACAAACTAGGGGAAAGATTTATGTCATTTTTATTTATTTAATTTTTTTTACTAGTAATGGCGGCGATTTGCGATTTTTAGAGGGACTGCAGTGGACAGATCGGATCCCTGAAATTTTTGACACTTTTGGGGGGCTAGTGACATTACCACGGTAATCAGTGCTAAAAATACGCACTGTAAGACTCCATTCACACTAGTCCGACTTGGACCGCGACTTGTCAGCCTGACAAGTCGCGGTCCGTCACGCTCCCATTGTGTGGTACAGGAGCTGTTCTAATAGGAGCGACAAAAGTCGCTCCGACTTAGAAAAAGGGTCCTGTACTACTTTGGGGCGACCTGGAGCCACTTGCATAGACATTCATTTTATGAAGTCCGTGCAAGTCGTGCCGAAGCCGAACACGCGACTTCACAGGTCGCCCTGAAAGTCGTGCCGCTGCAGTGTGAACCGAGACTTACTGAAAAGACACTGGCAGGGAAGCGGTTAACCCAGGGGTGATCAAAGAGTTAAGTGTGAGCCTAGAGGGTGTTTTCTAACTGTATGGGGGATGGACTTGTGAAATGAACACAGAGACCTGTGTTCCTAAATAGAAGGCGCTCTTTGATCATTTCAGAGAGAACAACGGTCAGCTGTGTCTACACCGTCCTTAGGGGGTGCACGAATTTAGTCTGGCCTAGGGCAGCACAAAACCTAAATACACCACTGGCTCTGTGTGTCTGGGGGTAATGTCGAGAGGGAGTCGAAAGGTGTGTCTAGTGAAACTTTTTTGATGAAGTTTCACTACCTAGCCTGCTCCTGCAGAGGTCGCCATTACCAAATAGTGAAGAAACTTGGAAGGGTTGCGTCTGTCAGAGGACGTAAGAGAAAACACCCCTCAAGAGGGAACAGCCCCTCTTAAACAGCAGCTTGCCAAACTTTGCGGCCACAGATGCCAAAGTATTTACCTTATAGAATTGCAAACTTGCGATATTGATGCCTGATGATGGAATGCCCAAGAAACACTCAGCACCCGAGTAGAATGCACCATGACAGGGAAAGGTGGAACCTGACCTTTATTGGATTAGGCTTTAGGCCTGAGTCACCGTCTGTCTGATCCATCTGGAGATGGTAGCCGAAGAAGCCGCCAGCCTTTTTCTTGGTCTGTCCGTAACCACAAAAAGTGAGTCTGACCTCCAAAAGGTCTCCGTAGCTGCCAGATACACCCAAATCGCACAAACCACATCCAAGGTATGCAAAGCAAATTGCTTGGGATGAGCCGACTTGGGGCACAAGGAAGGCAACCCAATGTCCTCATTCAAATGGAAGTCAGAGACAACTTTGGGCAGGAATGATGGACAGGAATGAAGAACCACTTTATCCCTATGGACCACTAAATGGGGACTATGACAGGATGCCGCCAACTCTTATACCCTGCAGGCCGAGGTTATAGCCACCAAGAATGTCACCTTCTGGGATAACGTAGGCAAGGGAATCTCCCGAATATATTCAAATGGAGATTTCTGGAGAACCGAAAGCACTAAATTAAATCCCACTGTGGCAAAAGAGTCCTCACAGGTGGGGCCACATGTCGGACCCCCTGAATGAAGGTACAAACTAAAGACTGCGTGGCTAGGGGTCACTGAAAGAAGATTGCCAAGGCAGACACTTTGCCCTGGATGGTACTCCAGGACAACTTCTGATCAATGCCCTGTTGAAAAAAGGTTAAGATTTGAGCCATAAAAAAGGATTGAGGATGGGCGCCAATCGAATCACACCAAGAAAAGTATGCTTTCCATGTAGGATGGTATATCTCGCTGGAAGATGACTTCCTCACCTTAACCAGAGTAGGGATTACTGATCCAGACAGACCTCTATCCCTCAGTACCTTGCTTTCAAAGCCATTAAAACCAGCGACTGTAAAGCAGGATGGTAGATCAGCCCTTGGGACAACTGGTCTTCTCTGAGAGGAAGCCCCCAAGGGATGTTTACAGCAACCAGGATGATTGGAAGATCCTCACAGGAACTGCGGAAGAAGCCTTAGCCAAGGATGATACTGGACTTAGCCCTTGGATGCCGTCAGCGTCTGTCAGAGGACCCCGTGACCTCGTCACGAACTTCGGTATCCTCCTGTGGAGCCGAACCTGCTAAAGGAGCTGCATGTAAGACTGTGCAATGAATCGCGGCTCGTGGTCCCTGAAGTTTGTGCAGAGGAAGGACCACCCTGGTCAGAAATAGAAATCAGAAATAGAATCAGACCTAGGTAAATCAATTAGATGAATAGTGGAAGCTCTCGCGCTCAAAAATAATATTACTCAAAAAATGGTTAATCCAAAATCATTATATAGTGAAATCAATATATGAGTAAATATATTTGGATGATAAAAGTGAATTAATCAAAGTGCTGCAACTTAAATAAATGCAAATTAAGAACAACAGTGAAAAATAATATAAACTGTTAGCTGCGCACAAATAACATCCAACAGGTAAGCGTGAGCTGTCCATTTGCCAACTGTCAGCTCCACTATGTATTGTGAGACTATAAACCTAAAATGCATGCAGAATGCATATTCTGGATTAACTTTTTAGAAACATGCTCCATACCTCTATAACTGCTTAGGATCAGTGACTCATAGTATGGAATCCTTAAGATCAGAGACAACCATACAACTATATACTTTGACATATTTTTGTCTCTCATAAAAGAAGCACTATAAGTCTGACAAGATAGAAATCATGACACCTTTGCGTACCTGGTAATACAGCACTGTTTTTCAAAACAGGTTTATATTAAAGTGGTGTCTAATGTGTTTAACATAGGTGTGCGCACAGGGCGTGCCGGGTGTGCCTGGGCACACCCTAATCATCCTGTGCAGTGCAGATTTCCCATGCTACCAAGAGTGAGACATCAGGAGTCTGTTTAGACCCCTGATATTTCACCCAGGCCCCTGAAAGTGGCTCAAAAAAGAATTTTATAAAAAAAATAATATTGTAAAAAAATATATATAAATAATAAAATGATAAAAACAAAAAAAACTACTCACACCGTTGTCTGCCCTACTGACACCATCCACTGCTCTACTGATTGACACCGATCTCTGCCCTACTGACACCATCCATGTTTTAATACATTTTTAAATGTTTGTTTACGTTTATTTATAAGAGTGTGTGTGTCATAGATATATATCTACACACATACATGCGTGTGTGTTTGAGCTTTAGGGTGCACACCATAATGCAATAGGCTGAGCACACCTATGGTGTGTCTAAATTAAGAAAACTGTATAAAATGCTAAATCTGGCGCAGCTATGCATGGTAGCCATTCAGCTTCTAACTTCAGCTTATTCAATTAAGCTTTGAGAAAAAAAAACATGGAAGCTGATTACAGAGCTACACCAGATTTTGCACTCTTTAAAGCGTTAGTAAATCAAGTGTCATTTCTGTCTGATGCTCCGTTCCTCTGCTATCAGCATGAATCACTTCTGACAAGTTTTCCTGACACCAAGAGAAAAAAGGTGACAGGGGAGGGATCTCCAGATGATTGACAACCTCAGCTCTGTTCCTGTGTGAAAGGGGGTGTGTCCCTTCCCTCCAAACAGCTGTCAAAGCTCTCATCACTGAGCTCTGCAGAGTGTAGCTTCAGCTCTTTGCTCCCTATTTTTTTTGACAGCTCAGACCAGCTTTATAAGTTCTGGACTTTGATGGCTGTAAAAAAAAAAAGACTGCAGATAAACAGATACAACTTATGTAGGAGCATTGGTTTAATCTCGGTGTATCACCTGAGGCAAGTCACTTCACTGGGTATGTGTAAAGGTTTACAACCACGTTAAGCCATTTATTTTTAGATCTAATTTTATTTGAATATACAGTATTAATGTTTGTGTCTTTTACGTCTAATGAATTATTATGTTTATTGGTGGCAAACCTAAAACTATATATTGCTTTTGGAGGGTCTATAAAAAAATTTGCTACATCTTAAGCATTCACATAACCTTACAAAAAATAAAAAATACTGCATTATCGCTACTAGATGGAGCGGACAATCATAAAAAGTAAATATATTTCACAAATTACAGGAATAATGTGTTATGGTTGTGGGACTGTTTGAGACATCACAGTGATTTTGTTTTTAATAGATAGACCCACAATGTATAAGGATATGAACAATTGTAGACACACACATTGTAGACACTAAGGGGGCACCCGAGGGGAGCCGCTGCTCTGTGTCCATTCAGACATGGAGAAGCGGCCGGGCATCCCCCGCCCCATCTCTCCTCATAGGCTCATTGACTGATGGCAGCAAGAGCCAACGGCGACCACTGCTGTCTCAGCCAATGAGGAGGGAGAGTCCAAAGAATTCATGCCTCTCATGCAACACTGCTGGATTGAGATGGGGCTTAGGTAAGTATTAGGAGGGCTGAAGGGGGGTGCTGCACACAGAAGGTTTTATCTTAAAAAGAAATAATGCATTAAGATATAAAAAAAAAAAACCTTCTGCCTTTAGAACCACTTTAAGAGGTTGTTTTTTTTTTTTTTTTAAGGATTTCATATTGATAAAAAACCTTCATAGCCTATGTTTTTATACATAAAAAAATATAAATTGTACCCTTCTTCACAGGTGTATATTGCTCTGGAGCCAAATAGGTAGTCTGGAGCGAACACATATCCATTCTTTATTTTCCCTGGATCCCCACAAGATATACCTGCAAGCAAGACAAACACCATGTTTCTGTTCCACACACCATCATGTATTGTTACTGGCTAACATAAATTGTAAGTTAGGAAAAAAAACACTTACGTGTACAGAATTCTTTGGGATTCGACCAGCTATTGTTTCTGCAGGTTATTGTGTTTTCCTTACCAGTACTGGTAAAACCTGGTTTGCACTCAAAATGCACAATTGTTCCATCATAATAAATGGTAGAGGTCACTTTAAGCAATGCAAAAGGAGGTACGCGAAGGTTTTCTTTGCATATTGCTGTGGAAAAATCAATAATTTTAGAGAACAAACACTAGCACTTTCAATAATTATTATAAGAAGATCAAAACATAAAAAACCTGTGCAAACAAGATTTGAATCAGTCCAAGCTCCATTTTCTTGACATATTGTATATTTCACTGATGAAGTCAAGGGAAACGCAAATCTGAAATACATGACATAAGAAGTAGTCTTTAAAATGTTCTGAAGTATTTATAAACCAACCAGTAAAATCTCATAACTTTTAACATGTTAATGTAATTTCATAACTCATTATTAACCACCTCAATACTGGACACTTTCACCCCTTTCTTGCCCAGGCCATTTTTTAAGTTTTTAGCACGGTCACACTTTGAATGATAATTACTCATGCACCACTACACCCAAATTACATTTTTATCTCTTTTTGAGACGGATAGAGGTGTCTTTTGGTGGTATTTAATCACCATTGGGCTTTTTTATATACAAATAAAAATGATATATAAAAAAAAAAAAAAAAAAAATACTGAGTTATAGACTTTTGCAAATAATCTATCTATTCTGCTACATTTTTTTGTTAAAAATAACCCAAATAAATGCATATTTTTTGGTCCGTTTAAGTTATAGTCTACAAACTACAAAAGTTATAGGCAAGTGTAAAGAAATGCTGTAAAGTAAGAATGCTTTCAAAAATATATATTTTCATTGCTTATTTTTTTTTTTATATCACTTTACTACATGCACAGTAAACAGAAGAAAAATCGAAAGCAAATCAAATGAATATTTGGTGTGACTACCCTTTGGCCTAAAACCTGCATCAATTCTTACACTTGCACAAAGTCAGGGATTTTGTAGTATTAGAGTCAGGTGTATGATTAACCAATTATATCAAGCAAGGTGCTCATGATCATAAATTTCATATGTAGGTTGAAATACAGACATTAACTGAAACAGAAACAGCTGTGTAGGAGGCTTAAAACTGGGTGAGGAACAGCCAAACCCTGCTACCAAGGTGGGTTTGTGAAAGACCTTTTTATATCAGAGGTCATACACCATGGCAAGACTGAGCGCAGCAACAAGACACAAGGCAGTTCTAATGCATCAGCAAGGTATCTCACAGGGAAAGATTTCAAAGCAGACTGTGGTTTCAAGATGTGCTATTTAAGCTCTTTTGAAGAAGCACAAATAAACGGGCTACACAGTGGTCAGTCAAGGAAACCTAATGCAGCAGATAAAAGACACATCATGCTTACTTCCCTTTAACATCGCAAGATGTCCAGTAGTGCCATCAGCGCAGAACTGGCAGAAACCAGTGGGACCTGAGTACGCCCATCATCTGTTGGGAGAAGTCTGGCCAGAAGAGGTCTTCATGGAAGTAGGGGCCAAGGCGAAGGGCCAACATGGCACCAATATTTAAAATAAGGGATGAAACATGTACCTGGGAACTACAGACCAGTCATTCTAATATTAGTGGTATGTAAACTATTGAAGGGGATACTAAGGGACTATATCCAAGAGTTTGCGGTTAAACAGTATCATTAATGGTAATCAGCATGGATTTCTGAAAGGTCATTCTTGCCAAACCAACCTGTTAACATTTTATAAGGAAGTGAGCTGCTGTCTAGATAAGGAAAGGCCTGTGGATGTGGTGTGTCTCGATTTTGCAAAAGCATTTGATACGTCCCCCACAAACAATTTACAAACGGAGGTCTGTAGGCATAGACCATGGGGTTTGCACATGGATAGAATATAAGTTACAGGAATGCATCCAAAGGGTGGTGATAAATGGCATATACTTAGAATGGTCTGGAGTGGTAAGAGGGGTACCTCAAGGCTCTGTCCTGGGATTAATTCTGTTTAATTTATTCATAAACGATATAGAGCAGGGCTCAACATTTCAAGTCCTGAGCCACCAGGCAGGCCTTAAGAGTTACTTGCCACTAGTTGCCTCTATCTATCGTAAAATCCTTTTCTCTTAAGTTCATTGACGGACGCAGTTCTCTCTGATTCATATCAGTAGGGTTATACTGCCCCCTACAGGAGTAGGACACTAGGCAGGAAAAAGTTCTGGCTACGCCTATGGGCAGTCCCGGAGGGTACACCCTCTCTCTTCCTGTAACACCAACCCAACTCAAAATAGAGGGGCGGGTACTGCCTCCGTCAATGAACTTAAGAGAAAAGGATTTTACGGTAAGTCAAAAATCAATTTTTCTCTATCGTTCATTGACGGACGCAGTTCTCTCTGATTCATATCAGTAGGGACGTCCCAAAGCAGTGCCATAAAATGAGGGGTGGGAACAGCAGAAAAAGAACAAGTCCCCAAGGCCAAAAACAGCCAACCAGGCAACATAGGACTCATCAGAACAAAAGATGAGGCCCACCTGAAAACAAACAGTAAACACCCTCAAGGAAGGCCAAAAGCCCTCCAAACAGCAGCCAGCAAAAAACCTTGCAGCCGAAAAGAGGCATCTGCAGATGCCAGCACATCCACCTCATAAAACGTAGCAAAGGTGTGAACAAACAACCAGGTAGTCGTCTTACAACCTGAAGCACAGATGCCTGTATGGCAAAAGCCCAGGAAGCACTAGGCACCCAAGTAGAAAGCGCCGAAACAGAGAAAGGTAGGACCTGACTCATAACTAAAGAAGCCTGCACCACCGACTGTCCGATTCACCTGGAAATAGTCGCAGCAGACACAGGCAGCCCTGTCCTTGGGCCACCCGTGAGCACAGAGAGTGAACCTGACTACGGGAAGACTCAGTAGTCGCCAAGTACCCCTCGAGTGCCAAACTCCATCCAGAGTATGCAGCGCACATTCTGTAGGATGAGGGGGCTCAGGACACAAGATGGCCACACAATGGCCCCGTGCAAGAGAACACTAGAAACCGCCTTCGGAGGGAAGGACGGATCCGGACGAAGTACCACCTGGCCCCATGAACCAACAGATAGGGAGAATGACAGGACAATGTCGCCAGTGCTGACACCCCGTGTGCAGAGTGACAGCAACCAAGGCCACCTTCTACAATAAGGTAAGCAGGGGATACCCACGATACTCGCAAAGGAGGGTCTGGAAGAACCGACTGCAACAACCAAGGTCCCCAGTTGGCGACGGAGGTCGCACCGAAAGAACCAAGTATCGCACCCCCTGGAAAAAGTTACGCACCAGGGAACGGGCGGCCAAAGGCCTGTGGAACAAAAATTATCAAAGCCGAAACCTGACCCTTGACAGTACTCAAGGCCAACTTTTGATCAATCCCGCAGTTGAAGGAAGTCAAGATCTGGCCACTGAGCAAGAGCGAGGGGGGGGGCCAAGAAGACTCACACCACGCAATACGTGACTTTCTCATATGATGAAAAAAATCATCATAGAAGACGCTTCACATGCTTTACGCAGGGTGGGAATCACCGAAGCAGACAACCCCACGTCCTTTGACACCTGGCTTACAACAGCCAAGCCCGCAAGCCGTCGAACGTAAAGCCAGACGGGAGATCGGCCCGTAGAGAAGAAAACCCAAGGAGCGTCAGCGGCAAGCCTGACCAGGTCGGCGTACCAAACTCGGCGAGGCAAGTCCGGAGCCACGAGAATGACCGAAATCCTGCTGCCTCGATCTTGCGAAGGATTCTTGGCAGCAACAGGAGAGGAGGAAAGGCAGACAGCAGCTGACACTGACCTCAGCCCATCCGCGAGCACTCTCGCACGACCATGCCGGCGTGAGCCTTGCACAGATGACCACGCTAAACATCTCAAACATCTCAGCACTGAACATGTTGAACCTAGCGAATGTTCTTACCCATGACAAAACCCATGAGGCCACCATTGCACCCGCCAGAGGGTCCCGGGAGCGGGCCACGACCTCTCCCCAAACGAAGGCACAACTGCTGGAATGACTTAGGATGAAGGGACTGAGGCAAACCGCCTACCAATTGTGTTGTTTCCCCCCTGGAAAGGGAACAGCGGATAGAGCCGGAACAAGGCGCTCTGCACAACGAAGAAACATCACTTTCAAGGCAGCAATGACACTTATGGTGCCCCCATGGTGAATGACAAGCCACGGTCGTGGCGTAGTCAATTGAAAGTGCACTGGACAGCTGCAGGTGCTGATCCAGTGAACTAGACAAAGCTGGAATGCTCTCAGCCCCAGGACAATAAGCGGTAACCTGGATCCTCCAGGGACCATACTCCCGAAGCAGAAAACCTGCCGAGGACTCCTCCCCACCCGGACAAGCTTGCATTCATGGTGACAATTGTCCAGTAGACGGGGAGGAAGGAGCAAGACTCTCCGGGCAACCGGCCCAGCCGGATCCGCAAGTCCAGAGAGTTTGGATTCCAGTCGCCTTCGAGAAGGAGTGTCTCCTGGGGGATCCCCAGAGGGATTGAGCGAAAGGGACTGTCTTGAAAAACAACACCATTAGTCCCAGAACTCGCATGCAGGTCCAAAGAGAAGACCGTGTGCGGAACAGCAACAGTCGACCGCAGTCTAAAGTGCCAAGAGTTTTGACCCCGGAGGGAGAAACACCCTGACCGAGGAAAAGTCCAAAGTCAGACTCAGAAAATACAGTCTCATGGAAAGGACCAGGGATGATTTCTGAAGATTCAGAAGATCTACCAGAGTTCCCACGGTGACAACCAACTTAGTTGACAGCACCGTAGGGGACTCCAAACGGAGAAGCAGAGCGGCCAGGAAAACAGGGCCAATATGCCCCTCTGCCGCAACAGCATCAGGACCGGAGCCAACACCATCGTGAAGACCCTAGCAGCATAAGCGAGACCAAAGGGTAACGCCACAAACCAAGAGATCCTACCCCACTGCAAAAAACAGAGAACCCATAGCTGTTCCAGAACATAACGTGACGTGAAGGTAGGCAGCTTGATGTCTATGGAGACCAGGAAGCCCCCTTATGTAGAGAAGCCACCACCGTGCGAACCAATACAAACTTGAATTTGTGATCCGCACGGAACCAACAAAAGACCAGTAGGTCCATCTTGTTGAACCAGAGTCTGAACTGCCCCACAGAGTGCCTGTAAGCAATCTGGAGACAGCCGCACATTGAAAGGGAAAAAACCTTACCGGAAATAACCAGATCAAAACTCCATCTTGCAACTGGACCGCATGACCTCCTGAACCCAGTCAGCCTGGGATCCGGGCCAGCCGCAGGTCCTTGACCCCCTAGATGGGAGAGGAAGCGCCTTCAGGCAACGTAGGCCTTGGCAGCAGGTCTGGAAAAAACCAAACCCATGTACGCCAGACCAGGGTCGTCTGGAACCCACGCGGAAGTCTGGAAGGACTTCGCCAAATCAACTGTCCCCGAGGGACGAAGAAACTGTTTGCGAGCCGAAAGGGGAGGAACCCCAACTGCGACGAAGGCCCCTACCCCTGACAGCCTGTGTCATCCAGGGCAGCGCCAAACAGGCTATCCCCCTGAAAAGGAAGATCCATTAAGACCTTCTTAGAAGTTTGATCCGCAGACCAACACTCCGGTAAAGTAGACTCCGGTCAACCACCGCCTTGACCAGCGCCGCATCGCAAACAAAATGCAGCCCCTGCGCCAGCTGGTCCAACAGCTCCCCCAGAGCAAGAGGGACATGCCCCACACCAAATTGCAGTGTTGGGACTCCGCCCATCAGGCAGAGTCTGCGTGGCAAGGGCAAACATGAACACTGTTCCCAGTGCAGCTACGCCAGGGAGCACAGAGCGCAGGCCACAGCCCGCGCCATCCTATCCCCTAAGTCCTTAAAGGACGGGGATTCCTCCACCGGAACAACGGTAGTCCCATTCAGCTAGAGACCGTACGTCCACCAAAGGCAGACAGTCCTCTGTACCAGAGACTCCCCCAAAAAGGCAACGCTTAACGGCCGCTTGGACACCCCAGGGGAACGTCTCAGACGGTTCCACTCCTACATGAGCAGCCAACAAAATGAGCAGCTCCGGGTGGCATGTGAGTGCCAGATGCCACCTGTGCCCTAGGCGCAGCCGCCACTGCGACCCCCAAATTGCAGGGTGTCATGCACCGAAAACAGCTAGTGCGTCCACCAGCGCCTGTCACGGCAGGGGAGGTGGAAATGTCCTCCTCATCATCCGAGGAGACAGGGCGCAAGGTAAAAGACCCAGCAGGGAGGCCCATGTCAGGCCTACGCCTGCGGCGCCTGAGCCAGGCTCAGACTCCGAGACATCAGAAGAGGCAGGGGTAGGTGGAGAAACGTTTTAGCGCACCTACCACCACCCCCTGGGCCAAAATGTGTCCCGAATTGCCAAAAAGGCAGGTTCAATACTGAACCTGAGGAACCTGCCAGCAACTTTAAAAAAAAAAAATGAAAAAATTACTTTTTTTTTTTTTTTAAACGGCCCCACAACGCTTCAATGCCCCCCAGAGGCCAGGCACGCGCTAACGGACCCCCACAGAGAGGGAGGGACCACCCTCAAGACTCCTTCAGGCACTCCCACCGGCCTTCACTGCAAAAAATCTCCAGCAAAATGGCCGAAAACGGTTGTACCAAGATGGCTGCCTCCATAGAAGCAGACAGAAGCTACAAAATGGCGGTCCCGCCCGAAAATCGCGGTATTCGGGGGCCCTTTGGGGGACCCCCAAATGCCCATCTGCACCATCCACTTCAGAAGAACCCCAGCAAGGCCCCCCCGCATGATCATTGAACACTGCGGACAGCGCACACTTGTCCGGCCCCCCATGCGGCCTGCACACTAGGCCCCAGGCTCAGGTAGGCCCAAACAGTCCCCCACGTGGGGGTGTGGACAGGAGGGGGGCCACAATAGGACAGAGGGAAACCCGGGAGTGCAAGGGTCCGACCATCCCAGGGAGAGGGCCCGTGTCCACCCCAAAATCCGCCAGGGAAGGGGGGGGGGACATTTACTCACCATACCGGGAACACAGGCGGGCGCCATCTATTGACAGGACCCCACGCCAACGGAGTAGGGGGGCTTTCGGCCAAATAGAAACACTGCGACATCAGCCTAGACCCTGTCGTGTGCGTCCTGGCGAGACATTTAACTCACGGGGCCAGTCCCCGTCCAGTGGGACTATGTCGCAGCCGACCCAGCGCAGAGCTAAGGCCTGCATGCGCTCGCTGGCCAGACTGGGGTGACCACTGGATATGGGGGTCCAGTCTGTCGCCCAGCCGGGCAATTGCTTGAAAATCTCACAGGAAAAAAGTTCCGGAGGAAAAAAAGGCTCGCTAAAAAAATTCTACATAAAAAAATACTTTATATGCTTTATATGCCAGGACCAGAGATCCCAGCAAGGAAATAGGTCCTTACTCCTGACTAGGCAGATTAAAACTGACATCCGATGCAGGAAGAGAGAGGGCGTACCCTCCGGGACTGCCCATCGGCGTAGCCAGAACTTTTTCCTGCCTAATGTCCTACTCCTGTAGGGTGCAGTATAACCCTACTGATATGAAGCAGAGAGAACTGCGTCCGTCAATGAACGATAGAGAAATGTAAAGTAAAACACTTGGGGGTTAAGAATATCAGAGCAATTTACTCACTAGGGGAGAACCTCTGGGGGATTCCAGTATGGAAAAAGATCTGGGGGTCCTAGTAGATGATAGGTCAGCAACGGCATGCAATGCCAAGCTGCAGCAAGCAAAGCCAGCAGAATATTGGCATTCAAAAAAAAAAAAAAAAAAAAGGAGATCAAACAATAATCCTGTCAATTTCTAATGGTTCGGCCACACCTGGAGTATGATGTCCAGTTCTGGACATCAATCCTCAGAAAAGATGTACTGGAGCTAGAGAGAGTCCAGAGAAGGGCAACAAAATTAATAAGGGGACTGGAGGACCTCATTTACGAGGAAAGATTACAAACATTGAACTTATTCTCCCTGGAGAAGTTACGCTTCAAGTTTCAGGAGTATAAGACGGCACGTAGTCACTCAATGAAATTGGAGGAGAAGCGGTTTAACCTTAAACTGTGAAGGGGGGTTTTCACTATCAGGGCGGTAAGGATGTGGATCTCCCTTCTACAATTGGTGGTGTCAGCGGGAAGTATTGATAGTTTTAAAAAATTCTTAGATGGGTACATTATACAGTGATATGATTTTTGACATGAGCACACACACCCACACAGGTTAAACTAGATGGACGGGTGTCTTTATTCAATCTTACCAACTATGTAACTTTGTAAGGACTGCAGCCAAATAGCCATACCTCCAACATGGAAACAGGGCTAAGCGACTCAACTATGGACGAAAACATAGGAACTGATGTGCAGACACATGCAGAAAATGGACTGATAAGTTAAAATTTGAAATAATTTGCTATAGCAGGAGACGGTTTGTTCGCCGAGAGCTGGAAAGTGGTACAATAATCAGTGTCTGCAGGCAGCAGAGAAGCAAGGTGGAGGTTCCTTGCAAGTTTGAAGCTGCATTTCTGCAAATAAATGGACATTTATCCATCATGCCATACCATCAGGGAGGAGTGTGATTGGCCCCAAATGTATTCTGCAGCAGGACAACGACCCTAAACATACAGACAATATCATTAGGAACTATCTTCAGTATAAAGAAGAACAAGGAGTCTTGGAAGTGATGATTTGGTGCCCAAGGAGCCCTGATCTTAACATCATCGAGTCTGTCTGAGATTACATGAAGAGACAGAAGGATTTGAGGCAGCCTACATCCACAGAAGACCTCTGGTTAGTTCTTTAAGATGTTAGAACAGTTTCTAAGATGTTTAGAACAATTCTGTTTTGAAACAAAATGGGTGGTCACACTAAATATTGATTCAATTTGGATTTCTCTTCTATTTATTTACTTTCCATTTTGTTAATTGATAAAAATAAACTAAAAAAACTTCAATTTCTGAATGCATTCCCAATTTACAGCAACTTTTTCACACCTAAAACTTTAACACAGTAGTGTATATTTGAAAACTGATCAAACCTGATGTACTCTCTGCCCATCCAATTACTTGAGGCCCTAAAATGCCAGGATAGTACAAATATCCCCCAAAGTACCCCTTTTTTTGGAAAGTAGACAGTCCAAGGTATTTAGTAAGAGGCATGATGAGATTTTTGTTTGTTGTAATTTTTTTTTCACAATTTTCTTAAAAAAAAAACACTGACACTGTACTACTCTTGGGAGGTGATTTATTGTTTACTACTGCGAATGCTGTGATTGGCTACAGGGGTCACATGTTACAGGGGCTGTTGGGATAGGCCCTGTACCATGTGATTACTGGGACCAATCACATAGATCACAATAGTAAACAATGCTATCATGAATAGATGCCATTCATGACAGTTCTTGACTTATGATCATGTGATCGCTGTGATTAGTCACAGCAAACACATGGTAACTATGCCAACCACAGCGGTCACAGATTATGTGCAAGGCGTCTGAGTGGGGGGACGTCATACAAGGTTCACTAGGGATAAAAATTTTCAAATGCACTTTAATAAAAAAAAACTATACCCCAATTTTGTTTGTAAAATATATAAGATGATGTTAATTGCGCACGCTCGTGGATTGGCGACAAATTAAGTTACCTAAAAACACTTTAAAAATGTTTACAGGTTACCTATTTAGTGTTAGAGGAGGTCTTGCTCTAGAATATTTGCTCTCATGTTCATGGCGATACCTCCCATGAGTGGTGTGAACAACGTTTACATATGGGTGCACGACTTACATATGCAATCACAGCAGTCGCAGATCGTGTGCAAGGCTTGTGAGCGGGGGGACGTCATATAACGTTCACTTGGGATAAAAATTTTCAAATGCAAGATTTTTGAAAAAAATACACTTTAATAAAAAACAAATTATACCCCAATTTTGTTTGTATAATATAAAAGATGATGTTACACCGAGTAAATAGATACCCAACATGTCAGGCTTTAAAATTGCGCGCGCTCGTGGATTGGCACCAAATTAACCACTTTACCACCGGAGGATTTTGCTGTCTTACGTCTGGGCCACTTTTTGAGATTCGGCACTGTGCGACTTTAACTGACAATTGCGCGGTCATGCAACGCTGTACCCAAACAAAATTTACGTCCTTTTTTTCCCACAAACAGAGCTTTCTTTTGGTGGTATTTGATCACCTGTACGATTTTTACTTTTTGCGCTATAAACAAAAAAAGAGCGTCAATTTTGAAAAAATAACAATATTTTTCACATTTTTTTATATGAAATTCCCCCCCCCAAAAAATGTAAAAATCAAATTTTTTTATCATTTTAGGCCAATTCGTTTTCTGCTACATATTTTTGGTAAAAAAATTGCAATAAGCGTATTTTGATTGGTTTGCGCAAAAGTTATTGCGTTTACTAAGGGAAAGATTTCTGTCATTTTTGGTGTTTTTTTTTTAACGAGTAATGGCGGCGATCTGCGATTTTTTTGGGGGGACTGCGACATTGCGGCAGACAGATCGGACCCTTGACTGACATTTTTGACACTTTTGGGGGTACCAGTGATATTATTACAGTAATCAGTGCTATACATATGCACTGTTACTGTAAAAATGACACTGGCAGAGAAGGGATTAATTTTTATTGGTGATCAAGGGGTTAATGTATGCCTGGTGCTTACTGATGTGTGTGGGGGGAGGTGACTGAGTGACACAGGGACAGATCGCAGGTTTAGCTATGCTATGTCACTTAGGAGATCCGCCCGCTTGTGTTTACACAAGCAGGCGGATCTCCACACTCGATTCCCTGACGATCGGGGAAGAGTGGCGGTGATCACCGCCGCTCCTCCACTGGCTCGACTCCCACTGTGACTGAATAGAGCGGGGGCGAGCCTCCTGAGGCGCGCGTGCGCCGCCGAGAGAGGGGAATGTCTGGCTACGTAGGTCTACGTCGCCAGACGTTATCGAGCCACTTTGCCGCAGTAGCAGCTCAGTGAGCAGCGGTAAAGTGGTTAAGTTACCTAAAAACACTTCAAAAATGTTTACAGGTTACCTATTTAGTGTTAGAGGAGGTCTAGCTCTAGAATATTTGCTCTCATGTTCGCGGCGATACCTCCCATGGTGTGAACACCGTTTACATATGTGTGCACGACTTACATATGCGTTCGCTTCTGTCCCTTTTTTTTTCATCACTTTTATTCCTATTACACAGGATGTAAACATCCCTTGTAATGGAAACAAGGATGACAGGTCCTCTTTATGAATAGATCTGGGGTCAAAAATACCCCAAACCTCTCTTTACCTTTAAAAGCAAAAGATACATAAAAAATTGGATTTTTGTAAAATCCTTTCTTCTGATGTTTATTGATGGACACAGCTCCTGTCATTCTTGACCATTGGGTTATAATGCCCCCCATAGGAGTAGGACACTAGGCAGAAAAAAAATTCTGGTTACACCCATGGGCAGTCCCAGGGGGTATACTCCTCTCTGCTAAAGTCACTCAGTTTTGTTACAAGCAGTGTCACGAGAATTATAACTCCACAGAGGGGTGGGTGCTGTGTCCCTCAATGAACATCAGAGAAATGTATTTTCCGGTAAGGCAAAAATCCCATTTTCTCTTACGTTCATTTACGGACACAGCTCCTGTCATTCTTGACCATTGGGACGTCCCTAAGTAGTGTCAAACATAAGGGGTGGGAAAACAGCAATAAATTCTCAAGGCTAAACAGTAGACAACTAGCCAACAGGGGCTCAACCAAAAACCACTGGAGCCCACCTGAAAAAAACAAAGAGGGTCCTCTTAACCACTTGATGACCGACAGTAGCACATACTGCGGCAAGTCAGGTCTTTCCCGCGAAACCACGTAATTGTACGTAGTTTTGCGGGACCGCTAGTGGGGGTGTGCACCGATTGGCTACATGGGGAGCCAATCAGGGGGTCTGGTGGCCAGGGACAGAACGGCGGTCTGCCATTCTGTCAGTAATGAACATAGGGATTCTGTGTTCCTTCTATTTAGGAACACAGGTCTCGGTGTTCATTCAGTAAGCCCATCCCCCACACAGTTATAAAGCACCTCCTGGGGACACATTTAACCCTTTGATCGTCCCTGGTGTTAACCCCTTCCATGCTATTCATTAGTACAGTAACAGTGCATATTTTTAGCACTGATTACTGTAGTAATGTCACTGGTCCCCCCAAAAGTGTAGAAAATGTCAGTTAGGTGTCTGTCCACTGCTATGTGGCAGTCCCACTAAAAATCGCTGATCTATTGCCGCCATTACTAGTAAAAAATAAATAAATACAAACAATATAAATCTTCCCCTAGTTTGTAGATGCGATAACATTTGCGCAAAGCAATCACAATACACTTATTGGGATTTTTTTTTACCAAAAATATGTAGCAGAATACACATTGGCCTAAAATAATGAAAACATTTGATTTTTTTTATTTTTTATTTATTGGGAATGTTTTATAGCAGAAAGTAAAACATTATGTTCTATTTTCAGAGTTGTTGCTCTTTTTTTGTTTATAGCACAAAAAATAGTTGATCCAATACCACCAAAAGAAAGCTCTAGTTAGGGGGAAAAGGGACATCAAGATTTTTTTGGGTACAGAGTTGCACGACCGCGCAATTTTTTAGTTAAACACAGTACCATATCGCAAAAAATGGCCTGGTCATTAGGGGGAAAACCTTTGGGTCCAGAAGTGGTTAAACAGCAGCCTGCAAAACCTTGCGACCAAAGGAAGAATCCACAGATGCCAACATATCCACTTTATAAAACTTTGTAAAAGTGTGCACCAACGACCAGGTGGCCGCCTGGCAAACCTGTGTCACTGATGCTTGAAGGCCCAGGAGGCACTAAGCGCCCTAGTATAGTGCGCCTTGACAGGGAAAGGAGGAACCTGATCCCTGATGGAACAGGCCTGAACCACCATCTGTCTAATTCATCTGGAAATGGTCGCAGAGAAAGTGGACAACCCTTTGCAAGGGTTGCACAAGGGTGAGCACAAATAAAGAGTCTGACTTCCTGAAAGACTCCGTAGCTGCCAGGTAAACCCTAATTGCCTGGACCACATCCAAGGCATGTAAGGCAATTTTCTTTGGATGTTTGGCCCTGGGACACAGAGAAGGAAACACAATGTCTTAATTTAAATGAAAGTCAGAGACCGACTTAGGAAGGAATGACGGACAGGGGCAAAGCACCACCTAATCCTTGTGAATCAGCAATTAAGGTAAATGACAGGATAACGCCGCCAGTTCCGACACCCTGCGAGCAGAAGTGATAGTCACCAAAAAGGCCACCTTCTGGAACAGCGTAAGCAGTGGAATCTACCGAATATTTTCAAAGGGAGACTTCTGTAGAGCTGAAATTAAAATTCCAAGGTGGCAACAGAGCCCGCACTGGAGGAACCAAATGTCGGACACCCTGAAGAAAAGTAAGCACCAAGGAGGGTGTGGCCAAAGGTCGTTTGAAAAAAACCCGCCAAGGCTGATACCTGGCCCTTGAAGCTACTCAAGGCCAAATTTGGTTCAACCCCCCGTTGAATGAAGGTTAAGAGCTGGGCCACCGAAAAGGAGCAAGGATGAACCCCAAGAGACTCATAGCACGCAATGCAACTTGAGGGCAGAAGGAGCAATTGAGCAGAGAGGGCAGCTGCCTTTGTGCACATTGCTGGATCGAGATCGGACTCAGGTAAGTATTAGTGGGACTGGAGGAGGGGGGATGAGGGGGAGCTGCACACAGGTGTTTTTATACCTTAATGCATTCTATGACATTAGATCCATTTTAATTAGAAAGAGGATGATTTTAAATGTGTGCATAAAAACAATACTTATTCAATGTAATGCATGCATAGTCAAATATTGTATTATGTAAACTTACCCTTCATTGCAGGTGTAAGTGGCTTTTGAGCCAACATAGAAATTTGGAGCTGATATTTGACCATTCTGTATAGTACCAGGATCTCCACATGATATCCCTGCAAGTGAGAAAACATTAAGGATATAATTACAAAGAATACTCTTCATTTTTAAAGTCTGTATCATCCACGTACGCTGTGCTAAATATGTGGTTGCAATCATGTATACAGACCCCAGGTAGGTTACGCAAACAAAGCTGTTCAGGTCTGAAATTATCTGGTCTGGTGTTATATTTCACTTTCATTTATAAATCACAGACACGCCTTCAACATACAAAGCAGAGCTAAATAAAGAAAAGGTTTAGAAATAGGTTGATGAGTACAAACATTTGCAGTGGAATTTGTCCATTAGCCTAGGTTCACACTATGAATCGCATATTATTCGCACAGGAACCGCACTGCATTCCTGTACAATTCATATGTGATTCAGTGTGGTGTGATTTGAGTCCATTAATTTAATTCTGAACGGCTCAAATCGCACCGCATCTGCGTGCAGCAATTTTGGGAACGCACTGCAACTGCATGGAATGGTCATTTTGAACCATGAGATTCAGTGTAGGCAAATGCACTGCATTTGTGATCTGCCTTTGAGGTGTCGTTAAAATTGCCTTGACAGCTGCTGCAGATTGCAAATGGCATTGCGATCTGAATGCGATGCGGAAAATGTGCAGGGATCACAGTTTCCTGCAGCACACTCTAGTGTGAACCGAGGCTTAGTCCTACCAGGAATGGTGTTTTTGGAATTTTCCAGGACAGGCAAATGAGAGATGAATTGTTCCACCCTAACATTCCCCAAACATCTTTCATGACAGCCACATGAGAGGGTAATGAAGTAAACAAGCTCATATCCTTCGTCCGAGATGACAGTCTGTAGAACCCTTCTACTGAAGGCAAGGTAATGCTGCGACAGTGCCTCCATTCTATGATGCTTCGTGAAGGCATCTCACCTTGACCATGTAGCGGCTCTGCAGATTTCTTTTTCTAAAACCTCTGTTCTTCCTGCCCAAGATGTTGTTAGAGAGTGGGTGGAATGAGCTTGAACCGATGGCGGAATAGAACTGCCTTCTGCTGTATAAACTAAAGTAATAGCATTCCTAGTTCATCTAGACACCAAGCTTTTCAATGTCTGTAACCCCTTTCTTGGGCCACAGAAAAATGCTAGGAGATTGTTAGATCTCCTGAATGATTTGGTTATTTCTAAACACTGCAAAATACACATATGAACATCTAGAGTACGAAAAAGACTTTCTTGGCACATATTTGCAGCATACAATGGGGTTGTGGCTCTTCCCCCACAACCTGGTAGGACTGGTGAACTATAGATCAAAGAGACCCGGCTCGCAGCATTCTCCTTTCTGTCCTCACCTGATCAGGACTGTAGTCACGAGGTATCCCTTACTGTTTGTTGCCCCAGCCAGGCTCAGCCTCTCCTGGGTGGGAATCCTTCCTGTACAGCCTCTAAATGAGCTATATGGTTGGAGCCACATTCTGGGGGTCTGGGGGGCATAGTTCAGCCTCTCTTGGATGTTAGTCCTTCCTGTACAGCCTCTAAATGATGTTATATAGTTGGAGCCCCATTCTGGTAGTGCAGGCCTGTTAAAGAAAGCTTAAAACAAGCTTTGGCGTAAGTCAAAGCGTTTTCCCTTTGCTTTTTATATGCTTTTCACTTCTTTTCTCGGTTTGTCTGTGTTGTGGGCATTTGCCATGATGGATGCAGCAGTGCAATTACACTCCAAGCATGAAAGGCAGGAAGTAATGCGGCTGCTGTGCCCAGTTTTTTGGCTTGCCTTTTCCAAGATGGCAATTTGAGCATGCTCAGGCACTGATATCAACACTAATGGCCAAATGGGCCAGTTTTAAATGGCATTTTTGGGCAACGTTCTCTACTCATGTTGAATGTGTATGTGGTCATTGTTTGCAGGTATGTTTTCCCTTTTTATGGCGTTCACCTTGGCTCTTCCCATCTCCTTCTCAATGCTTACTCTGGTATCACTGTGACATGCTGTTTTTCATTTCAGTCTGTTGCTTTGCTCTGTTTCTATGGGGAACACTGCCCAGTCAGACCACCCATTGCTTTTAAGGTAAAGGGATTAGGTAAGAAGTAAAGATATTGAGAAAAAAAGGGAGCCAATACGGTTATAATATCTACAGCCCTGGGAGGACCCCAAGATGGAGCGAGCCCTCTAAAGGCCAAGACAAGTCTCCATCTAAAAGCAGACATCCAGGCAATGTTGATCAAGGTCATCATGTCAAGTCTGCCTGGAGAAGGCAGCAAATAGCTCTGCATGGACCTCAAGATGGAGGGAGCCATCTAAAGGCCAGAACAGTCACTATTTATGTGCAGACATCCAGGCAACGTTGATCAAGGTCATCATCTCGCCTCTCATTACTGCTCCGTGTCTACAAACACTACAGGTTACCAGCCATAACAGTTGCTGCGTTTGTAGCGGAAAGTCATTGTCTGACAAGCTAGTATGTCAAGTCTGCTTGGAGAAAGCAACAACTGACAAAGAAGGGGATGTCGGGAAAGTCCTTGATTAAAGAATCGGCCAAGGAGGCGATACATGAAGCATGCACTCCTCAGACCACAGCTAAATTGCCTAGGACTTCCAACCAGAGCCAATAGGTGGTGTCCAAATTGGAAAGCTTGTCTGAGTACGAAAACATTAAAGGGGCCACAGGCTTCGACGTTTGCCCAGAAGGGCAGTTAAGGATGCAATTGCCTGCGGTGAAGTGGAGGAAACTCTCAACAAGGTTAGAAAGTACTAACTTCCCTTCATTGAACAACTGGAGGAGTTAATCCAGGAAGAATGGCAGGGACCAAAGAAAAAGACCCGTATAATCAACAGGTTGTTAAAGCTGTATCTCCTGAAAGAGCCAAAGGTCAACCTGCTGCTGTCTCATCCGATGGTGGATGCATCATTAATGTGACTGGCAAGACACATCACCTTGCAAGTATGTCCAAGGAAGCCCTAGTCTGAAAATTAGATCAACAGTAGATCTGAAGTGCTCCTACGTACTGTAGCATCTGCAGGTGCCTGCAGACCAGCAATAACATTTGCAGCAGTAGGCAGAGCAATATTGAGTTGGATGGGAAATATTGAAGAAGCTCTTCTGGAGGAGGTAGAGGGAGACAAGGTGGCAACAGCTTTCTAAGCGTTGAACTTGGCCAGAGAATCTGTGGCGGAGGTGTCAGTAGATGGCAATTGATGTTTTATAAGAGTGATGTTGCCCGTGGCCATGGCAAGGGGGGCATTGCGCTGGAAGCCATGGTCGACGGACCCTGCCTAAAAATAGAACTGGTGCAAGATACCAGACGACAGATCCAATCTATTTAGGAGTAGACAGGATACAGCCATCTCCAGGGTGACCACTGGTAGGTCAGGATGGATATCATCTGACAAAAAAACAGAAAAATCTGAAAAGTCCAGCATACAAATAGCAAATCCCAGGTAGATACGAGGGGGCAAAATCCTGTGGATTTAGTAAAAGATTACTAAAGGAGCTGGAGAAGTAACCTATCTTCATTGTTGAAGCTGAAAAGATCTAAGACAACTATCTTGGGAGAACAGCAGAAGTCCTTTTAAGGGTGCGCTTATCAAGGGGGTGCCTGTGGGAACCAGATGAAGCTTTGCACACACACCTGGATGGAAAATATTCAGGATAAGTGGGCCAAATCAGCTTTATTTGTGTGACATTAGTGGAAGGTTAAGGGATGTCCAGCTTCTGATCTCTTCCAGCCACCAGCCAGGCTACTGGATTTGATGAAAAAAGTAAAAAAGTCTGGTCCAGTTAGATGAACTAAATAAAAAATGAGCGTAAAGGTTCCAAGTGCCCAGAGGAGATGAGGATTTAGTTCACCTCTGTTCCTAGTATATAAAAAAAAAAAAAAAATCAAAATCAGGCAGGCAATCTGTGCCCAGTGCTAAACTTTATTATGAGAAAGATTTATTCTAAAGTTGGAGTTGTGCAAGATAGAGAACCTCCAATCAATTCTTTTTTTGATAAATCTGGGAAATTGGATGCTCTCTGTAGGTTTATTAGACACCCACTTACTTGTCCCAATCCATCCTGCATTTCATTATCCACTACCAGTTTTGGTGCCTCCCCTTCGGTCTGTCCACCTCCACCAGGACATTCACAAAGGTCCTACTGTTTGCAATAGCGAGGGGAATGAGAATGCACCACTACTTGGATGGCAGCCTTCTTCTAGCCAGTAATTGGGAGATGCTTTTTCAGCATCAGGATGCTCTGCTACACAATCTACGAATTTTGATAGCCAATTAATTGATAGAAGAGCTCCTCTGTCCAGCCCAAAGAATGAGATTCTTGGGGCATTTTTGGATACACAGAAAAATTAAGTAGAACTTCCACGAGGGAAGATCCGTCCTCTGATATGGAAAGTCAAAGGTGCTTTAGGAGTGAAGTTTCTTCCAGCAGAACAGTGCCTGAGTATCCTTGGTTCTTCCTAATGACCAATTGTTGTTTTCCAAATGACCAATTGTTGTTTTCCAATCGAACATTACAACATCAGACCCCAGCCAGAAAGGTTGGGGGACGCATTTTAAAGAGCAGGCTGCTCAAGGTCATTGGATGTTGAGCTTACAAGGCATAGTATTGAATGCTATCGAACTGAGAGCAGTTTTTAAAGCCCTTCTGTCATTCACTCCTTTTATAAGAGGAACAAGAGTTGGACTGTGCCTGGACAGCAGCGGAAGGGTAGAATTATTAGGCTGTCAGTGGAACTTCCAGTGTCGATAATTGCAATTATACCATTTTGGCTGAGGAGGCCCTGGTGTCCATCTCTCTTACAGTTAAGCATTGAGTCACCACTGACTCTGCCAGCGATGAGAGATCTGCTCTCTCATGGCCAGTTTTGTCATCCAGCCCCAAGAGAATATTTGTCATGGAAACTCTTGTTCCCTAAGTGGGACTCCTATAGAACTGGCTACCCTCTGCAATCTAACCCTGAAGACTGTATTTCTGTTTGCTACAACCTCTGTGAAAAGGGTGTCAGAGGTGCAGGCTTTTTACTCAAGGAGCTTCACCTAACGTTCTACCCAGACAGAAAAGTCCTAAAACCTTCAGACCGTTTTTATCCCTGAGGTGTCACTCTCTTTCCATTTTATCCAGGAAGTCAGTTTACCATCTATCTTGGGTGAAGCAAAAGAACCACATCCCCTGGATGCTAATCTAACTCGGATTGCCAGCTTGGCAGCTACCTTTTCATTCAGGAAAGCTAAAATCTGTGCTTGGTTCTGGCATGGCTTAAGGCAGGGTCAATCAGTATCAACACATACAGTCACCTCCTAGATTGTTAAGACAATTGGGAGCCTACTCTTCACAAGACCTTCCTATTCTGGAAGACTTAAGAGCACATTCAACCAGGGCAATTCAAGCTTTGTGGACAGAGCAGTGCCGAGTCTGAGGACACCTTCATTATGCTTTTATTAGGTGAACATGGCTCGCAACCAGTCCTATTAGGTTGTAGGGGTGGAGCCATAACCCCATTGTATGCTGCCATGAAGATGCACCAGGAAAGGAAAATTACAGAAAGGGGAGTATACAATTTTCAGTTTTCCTTGTGATATTTGGAGTTTTAATAAAAGAAAGGCAAAACGATTTCTTGACAATGAAATTATGATGCTACCTTAGGAAGGTACATAGGATCTGGCTTCAGCATTATCCTAACTGGAAAGATTATACAAGGTTTAAGATAAGGGTCTTTAATGGATAAAACCTGTAAATCACCTATCCTCCTAGCCATCATAATTGCCAACAAGAAATCAGTTTTAGGAGTTAAATCTATAATGGAGAGCTAATATGGAATTCTAGTTAACCCCCTAGGTACCTTGGAAAGATTCCAGGCAAGCACTACCTTGTGACAAACAGAAGTCTAATGCTTCATGGCCAAAAAAAAACCTATGGCGTAAATCTATACCCTCCTGAAGAAAATCCAAAATGACTGGGATATCTTTATCTTATTCTGATACACTAAAAAAAAAAAAACACAAAAAACATTCCAAACTTTAGAATAAATCTTTCTCATAACCAAGTTTTTGCTCTTAGAGTGCTGATAACTCTTTCTGAGCAGCCTTTTCAGTCCATTTCAAGTTCCATGCTGTCAGAAAGAATTGAGGGTTGGGTGTAGGTGGGCAAAAAAAAAAAAAAAAAAGGGGGGGGGTGAACTGACCGTCTCAACCAGTCCGCGAACCATCCCCTTCTTGGCTAACAAGGAACCCCAAGGATCAGTCTGCACCTTGACTATTTTTGAATCATTCTTGGAATAAGGGCCAGAGGGTAAAAAGGTACCCCACATTGAAGTCCCAACTTTGAGATAGCGCATCTACCCCTAAAGCTTTTCTTTCTCCCTCTAGGGAAAAATAAAGCTCAACTTTCCTGCTTGCTTTTCCTGCAAAGAGGTCTATCGAGGGCATGCCCCATATGTCCATCATCTGATTCAATTCCCAGTTCTCCTGATGTACCGGCTTCCTGCTCAGCAGGTCGGCCAAGCTGTTCTGGGAACCTCTGACATGTACTGCTGAAATCGAAATCAGATTGTTCTCTGCCCAAAATAGTATTTCCCATGCGGTCTTCAATAGAGAGGAACTTTTTACCCCTTTGATGGTTTAAATAGGCCATTTTATTGGCGTTGTCTGACAGTATCAAGATTTCCTGACCATTTGCTAATGACAGGAAAGTCCAAAGTGCTTCTTTCATTGCTGTAAGCGCCTTTAGGTTCGAGGATGATTCTCTTATCACTCTGCTTCAAACCCCCTTGTCTAAGGATTATTTTATTTGATACCACAAGGCCAATAGGTAACTCTGAAGATCTATTGAATGCAGCTGTGCCCACATTATAGCTGGAATTGAGTCATGAGTCCTATTAACCTCAAAATTCCTCTCAAGGATACCAATTTTGCACTTTCATACAGTACATTTACTGAGGGATATAATAAGAACTTTAAGACAGGGGAGGTCACTCCAAAATAATGTAAGAGTAGGATTACACAACAGATCCCAAATTTTATGGAATTTTAGCAGACAATAAATACAATACATGAAGATCTCAGAGAGCTGAGCTGGAGGAAGAGAAAGATCAAGACACTGATCCTCCCAGTGAATGGCTCTGCAGGAAGGGGGGGGGCGTGTCAGAACAAGTCTGACCACTGGAGGAGAAGAGTTCTCAGCACAGCTAGAGAATGGACCATGCCGTGCTCTCATGTCTAATGTTGTCAGTTTTTGATAGGAAAGCAGAAACACCAGGTATTTCACACGAAGGAAGCAATACAAAGAGAACAGGATACATGGTATAGCAGACACATATCAGGAATATGAAACGTTGGGTTTACATAATTCTTTAATAGCTATGGCTATGAAACAAAAATTTCTCTCAAGAATATTCTAGTATAGTGTGGCAAATATTCTTTGTCTAGTAAACCCAATAAACGAAGATCAGGTGTACATGAAAGAGGGAGCTGCCGTAAGGTAATGAGCCCAGTAACCACTTGCTGCCAGACAGATATAATCTGACAACCTCAAATGTGGTACATGAAATCTGCCTAAGGTCCATTCTTGGAAGAAACTTGGGGGTGGCCATTCATCCCATTTTGTGCAGTTGAACAGGAGATGGTGTATAATACAGTGCCTTTTAAAAGTATTCATACCCCTTGAAATTTTCCACCAACACTTTAGACCAACACAAAGTGGTACATAATTGTGAAGTGGAAGGAAAATGATAAATGGTTTTCAAAATGTTTTACAAATAAATATCTTAAAAAGCATGGCGTGCATTTGTATTCAGCCCCCAAGTCAACACTTTGTGGAACCACCTTTCGCTGCAATTACAGCTGTTTTTGGGTATGTCTCCGCCAGCTTTGCACATCTAGAGAGTGACATTTTGCTTATGCTTTGCAAAATAGCTCAAGCTCTGTCAGATTGAATGGAGAGTGTTTGCAAACAGAAATTTTCAAGTCTTGCCACAGATTCTCAATTGGATTTAGGTCTGGACTTTGACTGGGCCATTCTAACACATGAATATGCATGGATCTAAACAATTCTATTGTAACCCTGGCTGAGTGTTTAGGGTCGTTGTCCTGCTGGAATGTGAATCTCTGCCCCAGTCTCAAGTCTTTTGCTGACTAACAGATTTTCTTCTATGATTGCCCTGTATTTGGCTCCATCCATCTTACCATCAACTCTGACCAGCTTCTCTGTCCCTGCTGAAGAAAAGCATCCTCACAACATGATGCTGCCACAACCATGTTTCACGGTGGGGATGGTGTGATCAAGGTGATGTGCAATGTTAGTTTTCCACCACACAGGACAGATTCTCCAACCTGAGCTGTGGATATCTGCAGCTCCTCTAGAGTTATCATGGGTCTCTTGGCTGCTTCTCTGAATAATGCTCTCCTTGTCCGGCCTGTCAATTTAAATTGACGGCCATGTCTTTGTAGGTTTCCAGTCGTGCCATACTCTTTTCGGATGATGGATTGAACAGTGCTCCATGAGATGTTCAAAGCTTGAGATATTTTTTTTATAACCTAACCCTGCTTTAAACTTCTCTACGTTATGCCTGACCTGTCTGGTGTGTTCCTTGGCCTTCAAGATGCTGTTTGTTCACCAAGGTTCTCTAACAAACCTCTGAGGGCTTCACAGAACAGCTGTATTTTATACTGAGAATAAATTACACACAAGTGGACAAAAAAAGGGGGGGAATGGTCTAGCTGAAATAGTTGGGTGTGATATCCCTGGTGACACCGCAAGTATAGCAGTCCTTCCCCTGGCTCTAGGATGTGGGCAGAAAAAAAGCTATACTGGATGGGACCAGTAGACAAAAAGAGAGCCTTTTGAGGATGGATAATGAAGCCACACGGTCACGAGTTGGTCAAATAGAATGTGTTTTATTGGTGTAAATAATACAGTTTTAGACTATGGTTCAAGCAGAGGAGTACAGAGGTGTGGATAGTGCAAATAAGGGTGTATATAGAACAACACTTGAGGTGTAACCAATGTAGTGAGAGGTGGTAAAAATGATCAAGTCATGTGATTAACAATACGATACAGTAAGATGTATAAGTTTACATATAGATTGCAATGAATCAAACAGTACAGTACAATAAGATGTAGAAGGCTGGCCATACATGTTCAACTTTTGTTGTACAATTTTCGGTTAGATCTACCACAAACCACATAATGTGAGGTCAAAGCTAAACAACACTTTCACTTGTATCCAATTGGGCAGGCCTTCGTACTTGAAGGTAAATTTCAAGGTAAATTCCAGCCCGTGCATACCATAGTCCCGTCATTGACACTGGCTACCTATGTTCCGCCCTCATACCGATTATCCACACAGTTTATTTTAGGCACTAAGCCTGAGGGATCTCTCTACCAGTGCCACCCCCCCCCCCCCCCCAACAGACGTCCGATTGATTCATTGCAATCTATATGTAACTTAGGTTGGCCATACATGATACAATTTTCTTACAATTTTCTGTACAATTTTCTTGAAATTTACCTTGAAGTATGTAGTACGAAGGCCTGCCCAATTGGATACAAGTGAAAGTGTTGTTTAGCTTTGACCTCACATTATGTGGTTTGTGGTAGATCTAACCGAAAATTGTACAACAAAAGTTGAACATGTATGGCCAGCCTTTTACATCTTATTGTACTGTACTGTTTGATTCATTGCAATCTATATGTAAACTTATACATCTTACTGTATCGTATTGTTAATCACATGACTTGATCATTTTTACCACCTCTCACTACGTTGGTTACACCACAAGTGTTTTTCTATATACACCCTTATTTGCACTATCTATACCTCTGTACTCCTCTGCTTGAACTATTGTCTAAAACTGTGTATTATTTACACCAATAAAACACATTCAATTTGACCAACTCGTGACCCTGTGGCTTCATTATCTATCCTCAAAAGGCTCTCTTTTTGTCTACTGGTCTCTTCCAGTATAGCTTTTTTTCTACACACAGGTGGACTCTATATACTAATTAGGTGACTTCAGAAGGCAATTGATCCCACTAGATTTTAGTTAGGGGTATCAGAATAAAGAGGGCTGAATACAAATGCACCCCACACTTTTCAGATATTTGCAACATTATGTTAATTTATCACATAAAGTCCCAATAAAATACATTTACGTTTTTGGTTGTAACATGACAAAATGTGGAGAATTTCAAGAGGTGTGAATACTTTTTCATGGCACTGTATGTAACCAAACTGATCAAATATTAACTTCTGGTGAGACCAGCATATGAGAAGATGTCATCCCATTCCTTTTGACATAGTAGTGGTAGCGGGGTTAATCATTTTGTCCTAATAGTCAGTGGAGTTTTACCCATTTTAGCGTATATAAGTGGGAATACAGCATGGATATTACCCTCTGGGCCATGAGACTTTATCATTCATACTAGAAGGTATTCAAGGTGGGTTTATCCTAGTCTCTGAATTGTGCCTTTAACAGATGGCATAACTGTTGAAAGCTATAACTATAAAAATGGATTTTTGTAAAATCTTACCGTAAAATCCTTTTCTCTTAGCTCATTGACAGACGTAGTCCTCGGTGATACACCACCTTCGGGTTATGTTGCCTCCACAGGAGCAGGACTAGACAGGAAATTAAAAAGCTCTGGCCACACCCTAGGGGCAGTCCCAGAGGGTATATCCTCTCTCTCTCTGCCTCAGCAAATCAGTTATGTGAAAAAGCAGTCTTTAGAGATTTTAACCCAACCCAACTCAAAAAAACAGAGGGGCGGGGACTACGTCTGTCAATGAGCTAAGAGAAAAGGATTTTACGGTAAGATTTTACAAAAATCCATTTTTCTCTAGCGCTCATTGACAGACGTAGTCCTCGGTGATACACCACCTTCGGGACGTCCCAGAGCAGTATCACAACTGAGGGGTGGGAAAATGAAATCAAATCCCAATCTAGAAGGCCCAACCGGTGCCAACTAGAAGTTTACAATGCTCATCCTTAATGAGACTCAACAAAAGAGAGAAAAAATTTTTCTTTTTTTTTTTTTTTTCAAACAGAAAAAAACCCTCGAGGTAGACCACCGGTCTCCTCAAATTGCGGCCTGCAAAACCTTGCGGCCAAATGAGGCATCCGCCGATGCCGTCACATCAATTTTATAGAATTTTGTAAAGGTATGTGCCGACGACCAAGTGGCCGCCTTACATACCTGGACCACTGACGCCTGATGGCGAAAGGCCCAGGAAGTACTGAGCGCTCGAGTGGAGTGCGCCCTAACAGGGAACGGAGGACTCTGACCCTTAATAGAATAAGCCTGTACCACCGTTTGTCTAATCCATTTGGCAATGGTCGCGGCAGATGCAGGCAAACCCTTTCTGGGGCCATCCGTGATCACAAAAAGTGAATCCGTCTTACGGAATGATTCCGTAGCTTTCAGGTATACCCTGATTGCCCGAACCACATCTAAGGAATGCAACGCATGTTCCCGATGATGCTTGGGCTGAGGACACAAGGAAGGTAGTACAATATCTTCATTCAGATGAAAATCTGAAACCACCTTAGGAAGAAAAGATGGCTTAGGATGAAGTACTACCTTATCCCTATGAATCACTAGGTATGGGGACTGGCATGATAATGCAGCCAGTTCTGACACCCTGCGAGCAGAAGTAATAGCCACCAAGAAGACCACCTTCTGGGATAAAGTAAGCAAGGGAATCTCCCTGATGTTTTCAAAGGGAGGTTTCTGTAGAACCGACAAAACCAAATTAAGATCCCAGGGCGGTAAGGGCGCGCGGACTGGAGGAGCCAGGTGCCGCACCCCCTGGATGAAATTCCGCACCAAGGATTTGGTAGCTAAAGGTTTCTGAAAGAAGATTGCTAATGCTGAAACTTGACCCTTGATGGTGCTCAAGGCTAGCTTCTGCTCAACCCCTTGTTGCAAAAAGGCCAATATTCGAGACACCGAATAGGTACGTGGAGGAAATCCTAAAGATTCGCACCACGCAATATAAGTCTTCCATGTGTGATAATAGACTTTGCTGGAAGTCGCTTTCCTTGCTTTAATAAGGGTAGGAATGACTGAAGTAGACAAACCTCTGTCCTTCAGTACTTGGGTCTCAATGGCCAGGCCATTAAAACCAGCGACTGTAAAGCACGAAGGTAAATTGGTCCTTGAGACCACAGACACTCCCTGAGACGAAGTTCCCACGGAACGTCTGCGACTAACATGTCCAAGTCGGCCAGGCCGGCTTGAGGAGGCCAGCCTAGAATTTCTAGGACCACTGGCGCTGATTGGATCTGAACCAGGCGTCCCTAGAGCTATCTGGCCCCGACCATCCGAGAAAGTCTGGTCGTTTTCTGTTTCCACACATTTATCAGATACCTGATAGTTATCAGGAAAGGTGATCTTTTCTGGTTGAACCTCAGGGACCGAAGTCACCCGACTAGAGGCTACTTGGCCTATCTGGTCAATCAGATCCGATTCCTGTGAGGTATCGGGACTAATCTTAGGAAAAGGTAAAGGAAAAAATCTATTCAGGGAACGGTAACTACCGCTTCCTGTGGTACTTAAATGTTGGAAGGGAAGAATCGCACCGGTAGTAGTGGTTGATGCTCGATCTAATGTCCTGAATACCGGTGAAAACGTCCCCCCACCCTGAAACCGGGTGGGGGCGCACCTTCAGGCTGTGTACTCCTTTACTTCGGGTTTGGCTGGGTTGGTCCTCTGCTTGTCCGACCAGCCCTTCTTGAACCCTCCTGGAGGAGTCTTGCCTTTCCCGGGAGTACCAGCCGGGCGCCCTTTATGGGCGGTAAAGAAAGGTCCTCGCTTGTTGCGAGGTCCCTTAGCTTTTGCAGCCTGTGGCAAAAAAGTGCTCTTGCCCCCAGTGGCATCCTTAATGATTTCATCTAGGTTGGCCCCAAATAGACGATTCCCCTGAAAAGGGAGATTGGTCAAGGTCTTTTTGGAACCTAGGTCAGCTGACCAGCATTTTAACCACAGCACACGTCTGAGGATCACTGCTAACTTAGATGCATGCCCTAATAGGGGAGTAGTGTCCAAGGCTGCGTCACAGATAAACCGTAGCCCTTGTATGATCTGTTCTATCAAATCAGATGTCTCCTGGGGAATATCTTTTCCCCTAAGATCTTGGCGTACCATTTTCGCCCATTCCGTAAGTGTCTGGGAAACTAGACCAATAACAATTACTGGTCTAAATGCTGACCCTATCAGAGAAAAGATAGTGCGGGACTCTGCTTCTATCTTTCGATCCACCGGATCCTTAAAGGACGAAGTGTCCTCCACTGGAATAACCGTGGCTTTATTCAGCCTGGAAATAGGCGGATCCACGACTGGTGGTACCGTCCATTTCTTAATGATGGATTCCTCAAACGGATAGCGTCTAGCAATACGCTTGGAAATAGTAAAGGTACGTTTAGAATGCTCCCATTCTCCTTTAATCTGATTACCAAAACATTTAGGTACAGGAAAAGCCTTCGCCGTCTTGATGGGCTTATTAGTCCCAAAAGGCCTCTCTGTTTCAGTTGCCTCTGCCGGTAAAGCCTCAAGTTTTAAGGTTTCTTGCACTGCCACAACTAGTGCGTCCACCAATGCTTCTTCCTGAATTATAGCAGGAGAAGAAGCGTCCTCCTCACTGTCTGAGGGGGCTTTACCTGGGATAGCAGCCCTTGCAGAGGAACCTGCAACAGCCGTGACCATCTCTGAATCTGAGTCAGAGGTGTCAGATAGTATAGGGGTAGGCGGGGGTCGCTTCCTTGACCCCCGTCCCTGACAGGCCGCCTCCACCCGAGCCACCATAGACTCCAAAATTGCTGTAAATGACTCTATACTCTGTGCACCGGCGGGTCCCGAGGCCCCCTCGAGGGAAACAGGTGGGGGAATATGTGTGGCAGGGTCCATGATAACTCCAGTTACTTCCTGGATAATATAATTCAAAAGTAAAGAAAAAAACTTTTTTTTTTTTTTTTTTTTTTTTTTTTCTTTTCTGACCCCCAGCGCCACAAAAAGCCCCTTAGTGTTACCTGCTAGGGATCCCTATCGATCGAGAGAGAGAGAGATAGACCCCCAGGCTCACCACTTGATGCTCAGAGTTAAACTGCAACAGCTTACAGCGCTGTCTTGACAAACAGGAAGTCTTTTGGCTGGCTGCCCAGGAAGAAAGGAGGCGGCTCCGCCCCTCTGCACGCTTTCCGGCGCCTCCCCCAAGCTCCACGAGGTGTAGGATCACCTCAAACATGGCCGCCCCCATGCTGGAGACACGAGGCTACGCCAAAATGGCGGCTCGTGCGATCCAGCAAAAAAAAAAATGGCGGCGGCCTATACTGAATAGCGGTGTGCTGCAGGGCACACAACACTCTCTCTGCATGGGGATTTTTGGCATGGTTGGCGGTACCGGCCCTGGCGGACCGCATGGCCGTTCGGGAGGCCTGCTAATAGCTGGAGATCTGATTTGGAAGGCAGTCTACATGTCCGTGGCTTCTGACTGGTAGGTAGCTTATACTTAACCCATAAGATTCCCAGAATGCCACAGATTACATCTTTTAAACATGTATACAATAGATTGTTAGCTCCCAAACCAAGCCTCCTGGCTTTTGCACACATAAAATCACACTCAAAGTAGGAGGATTTGTGACATGTTATAGGATAGAAAGGACTCTTTCTTACCATACAGAGAGGGGCCCGCGTTCACCACAAAACCCGTCAGGGAAAAAGGGGGAACATACTACTCACCATACCGGAACCAGGCGGGCACCAACTCCTGACAGTACCCCTCTCCACCGGGGCGGGAGGGCTGTCGACCGATACGGACGCCGTGACTCATGGTCTTTGGCGTTTCAGCGAGACGTTTAACTCGCGGGTTCAGTCCTTTTAATGGGACTTTGTCGCGGCCGACCCAGCGCGGAGCTATGGCCTGCACGCGCTCGTAGGCTGAACTGGGGTGACCACCGGATCTCAACATCCAGCCCGTCGCCCAGTTCAGCTTTCTTGCTTGAAGATCTCACAGGAACACTGGAGAAAAAAAGCTGTCTAACAATCCTTTAAGAAAAAAATTCTTGCCAGGACCTAAGATCCCAGCAAGCTATCTAGGTCCTTACTCCTACTAGACAGAAAATAACTGATTTGCTGAGGCAGAGAGAGAGAGGATATACCCTCTGGGACTGCCCCTAGGGTGTGGCCAGAGCTTTTTAATTTCCTGTCTAGTCCTGCTCCTGTGGAGGCAACATAACCCGAAGGTGGTGTATCACCGAGGACTACGTCTGTCAATGAGCGCTAGAGAAAAAAAAATTAAAAAAATCAACAAAATTCAGGGCAAGGCTTGCTGTGCGACTTGCGCTGTGAGAATCTTGAGGGGGAACTCCACGCCAAAAATGGGAATAAAAACTGCCAGGCCACATGCCCTCAACATGGGGGGGTGCTGGTGCTTTGGGGCAGGGGGAGCTCTGCACACCCCACCCCAAAGCACCTTGCCCCCATGTTGATGAGGACAAGGGCCTCATCCCCACAACCCTGGCCGGTGGTTGTGGGGGTCTGCGGGCAGGGGGCTTCTCTGTATCTGGAAGCCCCCTTTAACAAGGGTGGCCCCCAGATCCCGGACCCCTCCCTATGTGAATGGGTATGGGGTACACTGTACCCCTACCCATTCACCCCATAAAAGGCAGTGTATGTAAATAACGACAGGAGAAGTTTTGGAAAGTTTATTAAAAATCTTCATCCGGTCTTCTCCGCTCTGGTCTTCTCCTCTCCGCTCTTCTGGTCTTCTACCCTCTTCTGGTCTTCTGCTCTTTTGCTGTCTGCTCTTCTGCTCTTTTGCCCTCGGCTCTTCTTCTTCTTCTTCCTCCGGTCCTCCTCAGACGATGTCTCCGGTGATTATGCCAGTCTCTGCAGCTTGTTATATAGCCATTGTGGGCGAGGCCGCCAGGTGACGTCATCAGGAGACCCCGCCCCCTCATGTCACAGATGATGTCACAGATGAAATCATCTGTGACATGAGGGGGCAGGGTCTCCTGATGACATCACCTGGCGACCACGCCCACAATAGCTATATAACAAGCTGCAGAGACCAGAGACCGGCATAATCCCCGGAGACATTGTCTGAGGAGGACCGGAGGAAAAAGAAGAAGAAGAAAAGCCGGAGGGCAAAAGAGCAGAAGAGCGGACAGTAAAAGAGCAGAAGACCAGAAGAGCGGAGGGGAGAAGCCCAGAAGAGCGGAGAGGGAGAAGACCAGAGCGGAGAAGACCGGATGAAAATTTTTAATAAACTTTCCAAAACGTCTCCTGTCCCTATTTACATACACTGCCTTTTATGGGGTGAATGGGTAGGGGTACAGTGTACCCCATACCCATTCACATAGGGAGGGGTCCGGGATCTGGGGGGCCATCCTTGTTAAAGGGGGCTTCCAGATACCGAGAAGCCCCCTGCCCGCAGACCCCCACAACCACCGGCCAGGGTTGTGGGGATGAGGCCCTTGTCCTCATCAACATGGGGGCAAGGTGCTTTGGGGTGGGGTGTGCAGAGCTCCCCTGCCCCAAAGCACCAACACCCCCCCATGTTGAGGGCATGTGGCCTGGTATGGTCCGGGGGGGGGGGGGGGGTGGGGCCGCTCGCTCGTCCCCTCCCCCTTCCTGCCCTACCGGGCTGCATGCTCGGGTAAGGGTCTGCTATGGATTTTGGGGGGACCCCACGCTGTTTTTTCGGCGTGGCGCTACCCTCACATTCCATACCAGACCCCAAGGGCCTGGTTTGGAACCTGGGGGGGACCCCCACGCAGTTTTTATTCCCATTTTTGGCGTGGAGTTCCCCCTCAAGATTCTCAGTGAGCAAGTCGCACCGCAAGTCGGATCATCCTGATCCGACTTGCGATGTGCCTTCCATTCAAATCAATAGGCTCCCATAGGGATAACGTGGCTGAAAATACTTCATCACGTTTGGTCCCGTTTTTGCGTTTGAAACGCCGGGAAACACACATTCGAACGCAAATAATTGCGTTCCAAAAAACATCCCTGAACTCAACTGCCTGCAAATGACTGTAAACGACCCTGTGTACATGGACAGATAAGATAGCATAGAGGTGGGTTTAGGGGCTTCTGAAAAAAACGCCCAACTGCTCCTAAACAGCCATTTACAATGTCCCGTGTACATGGAGCCTAAATCATGTCTGTGCTTTTTGCACAAATCAGTACATTGTTCTCTCCAGTAAATAATAATTAGAGGCCACAACATCCTTAAAAAGCATCTTAAAAATGTATGTAAATGTTAATTAACTTGCCTTACATTTACAGTGCATCTGGAAAATATTCACAGCGCTTAACATTTTTTACATTTTGGTATATTACAGCCTTATTACAAAATTGATTACATTTATTTTCCTCAAAACTCTACAAACAATATCCCATAATGACATTGTGAAAGAAGTTTGTTTGAAATCTTTGCAAATGTATTAAAAATTAAAAAGGAAAAAAATCACATGTACATAAGTATTCACAGCCTTTGCCATGACACTCAAAATTGAGCTCAGGTGCATCCTTTTTCCAATTCCACATTTGGAAGTAGTAGCCATTTTGGGGGAACTGATGTCTGTCTGAGGGGTGCAGCACCCTGATCAGTTTTGTACTGTTTTTTCATTCTATGTATGCTATGGAGCTTTATTATGCATGTATTATACTTTGTTTATTATTGATTTAAATTTTTTGGCTTATCAGTGAACTCAGCAGGCTTTCCTTTGAAGAAACGGAATATGGCGAAACATGTTGGAAGTACAAGCGTGGTGTTGATCAAATTCTACATGTATCTGAGTAATGATACAAAATAGTTGTATAACTGGTTTTAATACAATTATGTTCAAATAAATATTGTTTTTTTTTTAAATTCTAATAAATCTTTTTGTACTATGTGATTGAGCACCCATAAAGTCCCAAATCCCCTTTACCTTTGAAATTTCCAGTGGTAAATTTAGTTGAGTGGACATGATAAGGAAATACATACACCTGTCTACATGAGGTCCCACAGTTAACAATGCATGTCAGAGCACAAACCAAGCCATGAAGTCCAAGGAACTGTCTGTAGACCCCCTGAGAAAGGATTGTGTCGAGGAACAGATTTGAGGAAGGGTACAGAAAAATTCCTGCAGCATTTAAGGTCCCAATGAGCACAGTGACCTCCATCATCCATGAATTTAAGAAGTTTGAAATCACCAGAACTCTTCCTAGAGCAGGCTGTCCGGTCAAACTGAACGATTGGGGGGAGAAGGGCCTTAGTCAAGGAGGTGACCAAGAACCAGATGGTCACTCTGACAGAGCTCCAGCGTTTCTCTGTGGAGAAAGGAGAACCTTCCAGAAGAACCACCATCTCTAAAGCACTCCACCAATCAGGCCTGTATGGTAGAGTGGTAAGATGGAAGCCACACTTTAGTAAAAGGCACATGACAGCCCTCCTGGAGTTTGCCAAAAGGCACCTGAAGGACTCTCAAACCACAAAAAACAAAATTCTCAGGTCTAATGAAACAATGATTGAACTCTTTGGCCTGAATGGCAAGCGTCATGTCTAGAGAAAACCAGGCACCCGCTCATCACCTGGCCATTTCCATCCCTACAGTGAAGCATGGTGGTGGCAGCATCATGCTGCTGGGAGACTAGTCAGGATCAAGGGAAAGATGAATACAGCAATGTACAGAGACATCCTTAATGAAAACCTGCTCAGACTGGGGCACACAGTATCTCACAAACGTGAGTACACCCCTCACGCTTGTAAATATTTTATTACATATTTTCATGTGACAACACGGAAGAAATTACACTTTGCTACAATGTAAAGCAATGAGTGTACAGTTTGTATAACAGTGTAAATTTGCCGTCCCCTCAAAATAACGCAACACACAGCCATTAATGTCTAGACTGCTGGCAAGAAAAGTGAGTACACCCCTAAGTGAAAATGTGCAAATTGGGCCTATTAGCCATTTTCCCTTCCCGGTGTCATGTGACTTGTTAGTGTTACAAGCTCTTTAGGTGTGAATGGGAAGCAGGTGTGTTAAATTAGGTGTTATCGTTCTCACTCTCTCATTCAGGTCACTGGAAGTTCAACATGGCTCCTCATGGCAAAAGAACTCTCTGAGGATCTGAAAAAATAATTGTTGCTCTACATAAAGATGGCCTAGGCTATAAGAAGATTGCCAAGACCCTGAAACTGAGCTGCAGCATGGTGGCCAAGACCATACAGCGGTTTAACCAGACAGGTTCCACTCAGAACAAGCCTCGCCATGGTCGACCAAAGAAGTTGAGTGCACGTGTTCAGCGTCATATCCAGAGGTTGTCTTTGGGAAATAGACGTACAAGTGCTGCCAGCATTGCTGCAGAGGTTGAAGGGGTGGGGGGTCAGCCTGTCAGTGCTCAGACCATACGTCGCATACTGCATCAATTTGGTCTGCATGGCTGTCGTGCCAGAAGGAAGCCACTTCTAAAGATGATGCACAAAGCCCACAAACAGTTTACTGAAGACAAGCAGACTAAGGACATGGATTACTGGAACCATGTTCTGTGGTCTGATGAGACCAAGATAAACTTATTTGGTTCAAATGGTGTCAAGTGTGTGTGGCGGCAACCAGGTGAGTACACAGACAAGTGTATCTTGCCTACAGTCAAGCATGGTGGTGGGTGTGTCATGGTCTGGGGCTGCATGTGTGCTGCCAGCACTGGGGAGCTACAGTTCATTGAGAGAATCATGAATGCCAACATGTACTGTGCCATATTGAAGTAGAGCATGATCCCCTCCCTTTGGAGACTGGACCGCAGGGCAGTATTCCAACATGATAACCCCAAACACACCTCAAGATGACCTCTGCCTTGCTAAAGAAGCTGAGGGTAAAGGTGATGGACTGGCCAAGCATGTCTCCAGACCTAAACCCTATTGAGCATCTGTGCGGCATCCTCAAATGGAAGGTGGAGGAGCGCAAGGTCTCTAACATCCACCAGCTCAGTGAAGTAGTTTCGGAGAAGTAGAAGAGGACTCTAGCGGAAACCTGTGAAGTTCTGGTGAACTCCATGCCCAAGAGGGTTAAGACAGTGCTGGAAAATAATGGGTGGCCACACAAAATATTGACACTTTGGACCCAATTTGGACATTTTCGCTTAGGAGTGTACTCACTTTTGTTGCCAGCGGTTTAGAAATGAATGGCTGTATATTAAGTTATTTTGAGGGGGACAGAACATTTTAACAGTTATACAAGCTGTACATTCACTACTTTACATTGTAGCAAAGTGTATTTTTTTAAGTGATGTCACATGAAAAGATAAAATAAATTATTTACAAAAAATGTGGGATGTTGATGAAGTGAGTGGAAGGAGAATTTTGTTAGAGGATAGTGGCAATTTCTGGCAAGAGGGTATCAAGGGAGTAAATCCAGAAGGTTTCTCCAGCACATAATCTCTTATATCGTTCAGCCTCCGGGAGGGTTTTGGGTATCTATTTTTGGTGAAATTCGGCAAAATGGCGCAGGACACGGTTTATCTTTAACCAATTAGATGAAACGTCTGTGTTCCCCGAAGCGCTGCCTTAAGGCGCGAATGGTCCAGCCTACATAGATTAACCCACAGGGGCAAGAGAGTCCATAGATCACAAATTCAGAGGAGCAGTTGTAAAAATTATCTGTGGTAAAGATTATATCCTTGATTTAGGTGATTTTTTGTCCATGATTGATGAATGAACACATTTTGCAGAGAGCTTTATGCCATTGATACATTCCAACCAATGGTATGAGGACAAGTGGAGTGGTGGTCAGAGTGGGGGGCTTGAATTTGCTGGGAGCTTCTTTTGTTTTAAGATTTGGAACCCTACGGTAAGTGATTCTAGGATGGTCCTGGATTATGGTCTTAAGGTGTGGGTACTTTAGTAGTATATTCCAATGTTTAGCTAAAATTCCTTCCATTTTCTTGTGTTGAAAATGGAAGGTAGTGGTGAATCTGGTAGAATGGTCCAGGGATTTGTGGCTTTTTTTTAGATGGCTTTTCATTGAGATAGAGCTCATAGGCTTGATTGACAAAAGATTTGGGGTAGTCTTTATCGAGGAACTTTCTTTTAAGACTATTACCCTGTTCAATCTAATCTATGTCTCTGGTACAATTTTGTCGCAGTCTACAGAACTGTCCTTTTGGAATATTCCGAATCCATTTGAGGTAGTGACAACTATTATGATGTAAGAAGGAATTGCCAGCAGTAGGCTTGCTGTAGTTTTTAGCATGTATTGTACCATCAGAGTGGCCCACATCGAGGTCAAGAAAGGCCAAGGTGTCCTTTCTGAGAACATGTGTGAAAGAAAGCCCATAGGGGTTGTTATTGCAATGCTTTACAAAAGGGATGGATGTAGTCAGTGGGTCCCTCCCAAATAATGATGATATCATCAATATATCTTCCGAAGAAGACAATGTTGGCCGAAAAGGGATTATTTTGCCAGATTTAATTGGTTTCCCAATAACCTATGGTGAGGGTGAAAAATTTGCACCCATTGCTGTTCCTTGGAGCTGTAGATAGAAATCACTATTGAAATTGAAGTAGTTATATCCAAAACTCGGTGGCCTCCAATATAAAGGCTGTCTGTCTGGGATTGGTTAGCAGGTCTTGAGCCAGAAAGAATTCCAGGGCCTGTAGGCCAAATTGGTGGGGGATGGAGGTATAGAGGGAGTTGACATCCTAGGACAGCCATGTGTATGTGGTTTCCCACCAGTAAGGGGACAACATCTCCAAGAGATGTATGCCGTTTCTGATGTAAGACTGGAGTTGGTGGACCAGTGGCTGTATATATTGGTCAATATATATTGACTGAAGCTGGTAGTGATACTGTCCATGGCTGCTACTATCGGTCTCCCTGGAGGGGTGGTTTGGTTCTTGTGAATTTTTGGGAGATGGTAAAAGTATGGGGTCTGATAGAAATCCTTAGGAAAAAATATAGCCTCTGATTTGTTTAATATTTCATTATCTACTGCTGATTTTACCAGTAACTTTGCTTCCTTGGTGAAGTCAGTGATGGGGTGTTTATTAAGTTTAAGATACACAGTGTGGTCAGACAGATGTCTATGGGCCTCGGCCAAGTAATCAGTTTTACTTTGTATGACTATCCCTCCACCTTTATCTGCTTGCCTAATGACAATATCTTGATTGCACATTAAGAGATTGAGAGCTTTCATCTCTAATTTTGATAGATTATTGTTTCTGGGGGTAGAGGTGGAGGTACGTCGACAATTTAAGAAAGTCAGCATAGACTACTCTGTAAAAACTCTCTAGGTATGGACCTTTTACGTGCGATGGGTAAAAAATGGACTTGGGTTCAAGAAATGTGTAAATGATGGGTGGAGAGGTGGCTAGATGTTGTGTGAACAGAGGCTCAGGGAACCATCATCTATGGACAGAGTATCAAGAGTATCCATGATATCTGTATCAAACTCGGAAACAATAGAGGGGAGGGGGAGAGTGATAGGATTAGTAGTGATAGGTGGAACTATTTTGTCTTTTTCTTCTTTTGGAGAAAAAAAATGGATTTTTGTCTTACTGGAAAATCCTTTTCTGTGAGGTTCACTGACAGACACAGCTTCAATTCTTCAGACCAGTGGGCTTATGCTCTTGCTCTCTAGGAGTAGGACTAGGCAGAAACCTTTTTGATTACGCCCCTGGGGCAGTCTAATATCACATCCTGCTGTGGGACTCCAGTTTGTAACAAGCAGTGTCAGAAGAACAAATAACAACCCCAACAGAGAGGCGTCTGCTGTGTCTGTCAGTGACTCTCACAGAAAAGAATATTACAGTAAATCCAGTTTTCTGTTTTTTTCACTGACAGGCAAAGCTTTAATTCTTCAGACCAGTGGGATGTCCCAAAGCAGTGTCAACATGAGGGGTGGGAAAAAACACAGCAAACTCAGAACTCCCAACAAGGCTAAACATAGCCAACCAGGTAACAGGAGCTCAACTAAGAACAACTGGAGCTCACACCAGCAAAAATTTTCACCCTCAAGAAGCGGAAGCCTCCGCAATCGCAGCCTTTGCAGTTAAATGCCGCATCCGAAGATGCAAGCACACCCACCTTAAAACATTTTGTGAATGTGTGTACACATGACCACGCAGCCACCTTGCATGCCTGAATCACTGACACCTGATGACGGAAGGCCCAGGAGGCATTAAGCGCCCTCGTAGAATGCGCTTTAAGAGGGAAAGGAGGAACCTGACCCTTAATGGAGTAGGTCTGCACCACCGTCTGCCTGATCTACTTGAAAATGGTCACAGCAGATGCGGCCTGCCCCTTACAAGGTCCATCCCTAAGAACAAACAAAGAATCAGATTTCCTAATCGGTTCAGTCACCGCCAGGTACACCCGAATCGCCCTTACCACATCTAAAGAGTGCAAGGCAATTTCTTTAGGATGTTTAGGTGGAAGTAATACACTACCATTCAAAAGTTTAGGGTTACTTAGAAATGTCCTTATTTTTGAAGAAAAGCACTGTTTTTTTTTTTTAATGAAGATAACATCAAATTAATCAGAAATACAGTCTAGACATTGGTAATGTGGTAAATGACTAGACTAGCCGGAAACTGATGACTTTTAATGGAATATCTACATATGTGTACAGAGGCCCCTTAGAGGAATGGCTTAAAACTCATGGACTCATTTAAACCCGGGTATTTTGTTGCTGACAACATATAAATCCATTTGGATTCCTTCCGCAATAATACCTTATCAATATCTCCTCCTCGTTCGTGACTGGGTACATGTTCTAGGGCAAGAAATTTCATTTTTAAAGGGTCAAAATTGTGATACAGACCAATGTGTCTCCTAATTGAAGTTTCTAACGTTTTCTTTAGGATCAGAGACACATGGTCCCTGATCCTGTTGAAAGGTCTTTTGGTCTTGCCTGGGGTGCAGGGCCCAATATTTCCTCTGCGTAGGCCCCCCACAGGCGTCTGGACATACCCCTGGTTCTGGTGGTGGGCATTCCAAGATGGTGCTGCTAGCTTCGTCTCGCAACGCCATCTTGTGCATGCGCAGGTGGTCAATGCGGCATCCACGCCTCCCGGAAGTGTGACAACATGCTGGAGGTGAGAGACACTATTTAAAGCTCAGGAACATGTCACAAATTGTGCTTGGCTCTTCTCTGGAGATCACATTGGGAGACACCACAGGTAATATAGCCCTAAGTATCAATAGACATGGAAGTGTAGTGAAGATATCACAGTGTAGATTTGTTTGGTTCCTCTCTCTTTCAGAGTGGATTATGATTTGTTGCATTTGAACAATATTTAGAAGGGTCCTGTGTCCCAGCTGCACAATACATCTTGATGCAGATTTGATTACTATGATTGCTTATCAGCACAAGGTAACTCATTTTTGTCAATAACATCCTAGGCATACATTTGAAATGTGATGCACTTAGTAAGATATATATTAATTCTCTCCAAAGACAGATCCATCCTGGACTTAGTTGTCTCTTATGGTACACCAGATGTCCTTTGATTAAACATTTACATTCAAATGGAGTGTCTCCCATATGAACTTCCTGTATGCAGTGAACTACATGATTGAATGACTGAGGCATCATTTTGAGCCTCGTCCGTTTTTGTCTTTTTATGCCGAGAGGATCTGTCCCTTCTAGAAAACCATATGCATGTAAGCACCATCTTAAATACTGATTAACCTTGATTGTAATGAATGATATTTTGAAAATGTCACATTCATTAATGTTTGATTCTCCAAATCGGAGAGCATTTCCCATAATCTCCTGAAGAAGATGTCTTGATACAGTGAAACATGTAGAGATAAATATGGAAAATTGCTGATCACATGCTCAAAATTGCCTTTTATATTCATGTATGTTTTAAAATTTGATTTACAAAAACTATTTTTTTTTTAAATTGTTGTGTCAATTTGCACCTTTAAAACCCATTTAATGCTATATGCTGCTTTTGGATCTAGATAACAAGGGTGTGGTTCAATGTCAAACTTAATTGGAACATCCACCCAGTAACACATTTTAATATTTAGGGAAGAAGCTATCAGATGGTATTCTCTCTGTAATGGAGTGGCCAGCGCAGTCACTAGATCTCAACCCTATGTTGTCGGAGAAGCTTGACCGTATGGTATGTAAGAAGTGCCCATCAAGCCAATCCAACTTGTGGGAGAAGCTTCAGGAAGCGTGGGGTGAAATTTCTTCAGATAATCTCAACAAATTGAAAGCTAGAATGCCAAAGGTCTGCAAGGCTGTAATTGCTGCAAATGGAGAATTCTTTGATTTAAGCAAAGTTTGAGGGACAAAATTATTATTTCAAATAAAAATCATTATTTCTAACCTTGTCAATGTCTTGACTATTTTTTTCTATTCATTTTGGAACTCATTTGATGAAAGTGTGACTTTTCAAGGAAAACATGAAATTGTCTGGGTGACTCCAAGCTTTTGAACGCTAGTGTAGCTACTAAGAAAGCCACCTTCGCGACAGAATAAGCAGAGGAATTTCTCTAATACTTTCAAAGGGAGGCTTTTGAAGCACCGACAGAACCAAATTGAGATCCCACGGAGGTACCAGGGATCGCACCGGAGGAGCCAGATGGCGAACCCCCTGCACAAAAGTGTGAACCAAGGACTTCACCGCCAACGGCCTTAAGAAAAAAACAGCCAAGTTGGAAATCTGGCCTTTGATGGTGCCCAGAGCCAAACGTTGATCTACACCCAATTGTAGAAACTCCAACAAGCAAGACACAGAAAAGGTGCGGGGAGAAATTCCCAGTGACTCACACCAAGTAATGTATGCCTTCCATACTCAATGATAAACCTTCCTGGAAGTAGATTTCCTAGCCTTCAACAGAGTAGGAATCACAGACTCAAACAGCCCTCTGTTATTCAGCACCTGGCTTTCAATAGCCATGCCATTAAAGCCAGCGACCATAAAGCAGGATGGAAGATTGCTCCCTGAGACAAAAGATCTTTCCTGAGAGGAAGTTTCCAAGGAACGTCTGCTACCAGCCTTACCAGGCCTGCGTACTAAGACCAGCAAGGCCAGTCTGGTGCCACCAGAATGACTGGAATTCCTTCTACCTCGATTCTGCATAGCCATCTCGACATAAGTTGTATTGGAGGAAAGGCCTAAATCAGACAATACAGACCCTAAGTAGCTACCAGAGCGTCTGCCGCGTCGACCAGAGGACCTCAAGACCCTGACACCTGTTGAGACAGGAAGCCAGCAAGTGCACATCGGGGGTCCCCCACCGAAGACAGAGTTGATGGAAAACCTCCGGGTGAAGAGACCATTCTCCCGGATCCAACGTCTGCCGACTGGGAGAGAGGGCCAGAACATATTCTGCCCACTTCAAGATGCCAGCCACTTCCCGGGCTACAAGGGCACTCTTTGTGCCCCCTTGATGATTGACATATGCCACAGCCGTAGCATTGTCCGATTGTATCCACACAGGGCATCCCTGCAGACGATCAGTCCATTGAGACAAAGTCTGATCGCCCGAATTTCCAGGATGTTGATTGGGAACCTGGACTCTTCCTGAGTCCAGACACCTTGGGCCGAACACACTCCCAAGACACCTCCCTGGACAGACTGGCATCTGTGGTGATTACAGTCCAATACAGAGGAAGAAAGGATTTCCCCAGCTACAGAACTGGGGAGCGGAGCCACCATAGGAGACACTCCCTCAAACGCTGACTCAAAAGAATCAGATTGTCCAATGACCGCAGATCCTTGTTCTGTTTGATCACAATCTCCCTTTGCAAAGATCTGGTGTGGAACTGTGCAAAAGGAACTGCCTCAAAGGTGGATACAATCAGACCCAGTACCTGCATGCTGGAAGGAAGAAACACCCGGACTAATGATGAATCCAGTGTCAGACCCAAGTAGTCCAGCTTTGTGACCGGAGACCGTGCCAATTTCTGAAAATTCTGTGTCCACCCAAACTCCTGCAGAGTTTGCACCGTAATGTCCAAGTTGGCTTCTAGAGCTGAGGAAGACTCTGTGCGCAGAAGCAGATCAAGGTAACCTAGTACCGCAATTCCCTTCTGCAATAACAAGGCAAACACTGGGGCCAAAACTTTTGTGAGGAGCTGAAGCGAGACCAAAGGGTAACGCCACGAATTGAAAGTGCTCCGAAAATTGAAAGCGCCAAACGAAGAAAACGCTGATGCCCAAAATATATTGGAATATGAAGGTAAGCGTCCTTGAGATTGATAGAGGCCAGCTGATTTCCTTGATGCAGGAAAGCTACTACTGTGCAGATGGACTCCATCTGAAATTTCTAAACCAGCACAAAGTGGTTCAGAGCCTTGAGATCCAATGCATTGAAGGATCACCGCCGTTACAGAAACCCTGCCGGCCAAGGGAGCCGCATCCATGGATGCATCACTAATATACTGTAACCCTTGGATCAACTGATCCGCCAGGTCCGTCAGCTCAGAAGGGTGTTGACTCCCTTCCAGATCCTGGCGCAAAATCTTAGCCCATTCCGTTAAGGTATGGGATGCAAAGGTTAAGGTTATAGCAAACATCGGTCCTAAAATTGAACCAGCCACGGTGAAGAGGTACCGGACCAGAGCCTCAGCCCTTTTGTCCCCGGGGTCCTTAAAACACGGGGAATCTTCCACCGGAAAAAGTGTGGCCTTAATTTAGCCTGGAAACCCAAACGGTGGAACCGTTAGATTCTTCAGAAGAGACTCTTCAAAAGGGATATCTTCTAGCAAAATGCTTAGGTACACCAACCATGCATTACGGGGAACCCCACTGACTAGTGACAATCTCGTCAAAATAGGCAGGAAAGGGAAAACACCTTGTTCAACTTGGAAGATTTGTGGGTGCCAAATTACACCTGTGTCATCAACTCTATCGCTTTTTCATGCGCTGGGGCAAAGGAGGAGGACTCATCCTCACTATTAGAGCACTCAGTGTGCGTGGACGAAGAGGAAATGCTGACCTGACACTAGAGGCCCCCATAGCCTCAGCACTGCATCAGACTATAGTAAAATAGCTGCCATTGAAACTCCATGGGGAAACCAAAAACATGGCCACTGGACTACACAAACATGGCCCCCGAAGCTGGAAATACAGAAACCATGGCAAAATGTTGACACCACGCAGTGCTGCATGGGACCCTGGACCTCACTGAACCTCAGGGAAAAGTTCACAGACCCCAGGAGGGGATCCTCCCCTCACAGCACCTAGGTAGGGACACCCCCTACAGGGGGCCGACAGCAGCAGCACCCACCGCTCCTCCAGCCTAGCATCATGCAGCCCCTACCCAATTTCACCCATGCCCCCAAAAAGAGGCCAGGAGGGGAACGGGGGACAGATGAGGGCACAAGTTTAAGTGTAACCCCACAAAGGAGAAGGGGGAAGCACAAGGGGGAGGAAGGACACAGGTGGGACCTACCATACCGGGGGGGGGGCCCGCTACTCACAATACCACGGTCACCAGGTGGGCGCCACTCCCAGCAGTCCAACTAACTATCTTGGAATGGGGATACTGCGGCCTGAGGTACGTTGCAAGTTTCGTCATCACTGTTGTCGTGACCAGGGCTATGCAACCTCACGAGGTGTTTCACTCGCTGGTCAGCCCGTCCAATGTTGTGGCCAACCTAGCGCGGAACTAATAGTTGGGTAGCGCTCGCCGGCCAGACTGGGAAGATTATAAGGCTCTAGAATATCCAATGCGTCATGCAGTCCGGCTGTTGATTGTAGTTCACACAGGAACAGTTGATTGTAGTTCCCACAGGAACAAAAATAATAAAGAAAAAGTAAAAAATTATATTTAAATAGGAAGAAATGCCAGGACCGCAGATCCCAGCAGAGAGCCAGGTCCTTACTCCTGACTAGGCATAAAAAACTTGAGTCCTACAGCAGGAAGTGATGGTAAACCCTCTGCGACTGCTCCAGGGGTGTACCCAAAAAGGTTTTCGCCTAGTCCTACTCCTAGAGAGAAAAAGCATAAGCCTACTGGTCTGAAGAATTGAAGCTGTGTCTGTCAGTGAACAAAAGAGAAATATCTTTTGAGTGTTACATTTCTGATGTATCTGTTTAAATCTTTGAACAGAAGAAACGGATTGGGTTTGTTTATAGGGGCAAAGTTGAGTCCTCGACTAAGAAGAGAGGTGTCTGCATCAGACAGAATGAGAGAAGATAAGTTGTGAATTCTCACAGTCTGTGGTTGACTTGAGTTGATTTGTGCTGGATTCTGTTGAGTCCTCCTCTGCAGCCTCTCCTGTGAATTTTGTTTTTCTGGGGAGTAGGCGAGGAGGACTGGATACTAAAAAATGGTGATGATTAGAAGAAGTGGGATTAGTGTTGGGGGGACACCAGATCCAAGGTGATGTCCTTGAAAGGACATTTTGGTGTCAGAGGGCCCAGGAGGGTGATCTGGAGCAAGAACGGCATCTACATGTATATTATTTCCTGTAACTGGACGAGAGTCCAAAATGGGTATGGCAATGGAAATAGAAGAGGGAATACTAACAGAGGGGTTGTCCATATTACGGTTATTAATATTAGGTTTCTTATTTAAATTGTTATATGTGAATTTATTAAAATATCTGGGGAAATGTGTGTTAGTGGGAGTTCTATTGTAAAATTTGTTAAGCTCGGTAAGAAAGCCCCTGGTGGTCATTTTTTTGGGGGATTGTGTCATGCCTTGTCGGCCTAGAGCGGGGACTGCATGGTGGGATAGGCGATGACTGGGGGAGACTCAGAAGAGGGCGTGCTTTAGTGGTAGGGATCAGGAATGACGTTCGATGAGTCATGTTTGATGAGGGTAGGGCGAAACGTTTGGGTGATTTTGATTTCCATGAGAAAACTCGGTCAAGGTTATAGTCATCAAGGTCTCTCCCGAACTTCCCTAGTTTGGTTTTATTGAGCGTTTGGTGTTTTTCTTTAAGGTGTGTAACTAAGATAAAGGAATACATTTTTGGTGACTGAGGATATGCTGTGCTAGGATCTCAATTTCGTGCATGAGTTTTTCAAATCTATGGAGTCTGTTGTGTAAGGACCTCCATCCATTTGGATGTACAGAACTTAGATATAACTGCCCATTCTTTTTTACCACTGGTATCAAGAAATAGACATGTTTTTTCAACACAAAGACCTCTGGATGACATCTTGGTCTCAATATATTTATTTAGGAAAAATGTATCCCACCATTGTTGGTTGGCAATGATAATAATCCTTTCCAAATGTTTAAATGTACCGCACAGTAGATATCTGTCTTGGCCTTTGAGTCTGGCATTGGCAGAGAAGGTGGATGGAGATAGGACAGTGAAAAGATCATCTAATCTTTCATATTTATGAGCCTCAATCCCACCCATGAAATCCATCTGAGCATGGGTGGTGTGGGATGATGTTGGGTGACTAAGAATGTGTTTGGGTGCACCACAACAAAATACTGGGGCTAGCAGCACTAAAAGATTTCCCACAATAAGTATAGGTGGAGGCTGAATTATATAATAGATTATATGCCAGAGAAACCTTCTGGATTTACTCCCTTGATACCCTCTTGCCAGGGGGGCCTTAATGAGAGGATATAAAGTGCCACGGCAAAATTCTCCTTCCACTCACTTCATCAACATTCTCATACCTTCCCTCTTCCCCCTCTCTACATTCATCACCTGTTTACACATGTTAAGGTGTGGCTCTCTTTTTCTCCCCAGGAAAAAGGTTTCTTTTCCTCTGGTCATCATGGGGGTGGCGGGTATACCTTACCAGTGAGTATTGCCCCACATCAATTTTTCCCCCTCCATTCCTTCCTCCCTTTTCCCCCTCCCTTCTTGCCCCCCCCCCCCCCCCAAGAACAGCCTCACTATACCATAGGCATACTATCACTTCCTATTAATACACAACACATATGATTTATCTATATACATAGTAAGTTCAGGAGGGTATAGGACATATATGAATTCTATATATATTTATTTTAAATTTATATTATTAATTCTCAGACCTATGCTTTCACTAAAATGTAAATGACAGTCGTATCCCCCTTTTTTTTTATTGATTTTATCCTATTCCATGAGCTTTACCTTTTATGAACAAGTGTATTTTAATTTTTACTATACGTTATTATTATGTATTATTGCTTCTCCATATTACAGTATATATAATTTTTGAATTCCTCGCCATCCAACAATCCAGTATGTTGTATAAAATTGCTAGACTATATCCCTTTGTCCTCTCCGGGTGCTTGACGTGTAATATGCATCTGTAGCTCTTTTTTTTTTTTCAATCAGATAATTTTTATTAAAGAAAAATTGACAATACAACAAGATAGGTACAATAATCAAAACTCAGACATATATAACAACAGATCTGTGTACATCCATCAATACATATATATGTGATCATTATTTATCTGTATACAAAAATACCTTCATCCCATCACACGCGCATACTCTAGTATATAACTATTTTTTCCATTTTATTTCCTAACTAACTACTTTCTTAACACAACCCCAAAAAAAAAAAAAAAAAATCTATTTCACCTCTTTCTCTGACAAGATCGGTATTCTCGGGATCGATATAATTTTCTCCTGACACTATACATTGGTCTACCTTTTTGGACCTCTGAAAGTCAGTAGTTTAAGGAGGTATGCCTCCAAAAATTGTAATGGTGGCCAGCTGTGTCGGGGCCAACCCCGGAACAGCTAGCCATTGTTCCCAAATACGATCAAATTTTCTAGAACTGCCTCCATGTTTGTATGTGAGATATTCACGAAGTAGTGTCATATACACCTCCCCAGCCCACTCGGAATGACTAGGGGGAGAAGGAGAGAGCCACTTCCTCGCAACAAGCTTTATGGCTAAAAAAAGAACTCCAAGAATTGCCGTCTGTATATATGGAGAATATTCCTTCCCATTCAAGCAACCTACCAGACCTATTTTTGGTTCATAATGGAGAGTAATATTCCATGTATTATTAATAGTTAATATTATTGTTTTCCAGTATCGGGTAAGTTTGGGGCATTTCCATAGCATATGAATAAACGTACAATTATGAATCTTAGGGGTGTGGTATGTACGATGCACAATAAATAACCGTGTAAGCCTCTGTGCGGATGAGAGGGAGACCATTCCTCATTAGATATGGGACCAATATCCTCCTCCTATCCCTTCCTACATGTTAAAGACATCACATTGGATACTTGATTCAAAAAGGAATTGTAAAAAAATGAGATAGTACTTTTTTTTAATATATTTTCCCAGAAGCCTACACAATATCACCGGATTGGACAAACTCCAGAGAGAAATCTTTGCCTGTGCAGATATGGCATGTCTTAACTGTAAATATTGGAAGAACAAAACATTTGGAAGTCCAAATTCCATTCTAAGTGATTGAAAATCCTTCAATGTTGTACCCTCATATAATTGTGGAATATATCGCAATCCGTATTCAGACCACATAGAAAAACCTTCCAATTTAAATAATTTAACAAAGTTATAATTATAAAAAAGCTGAGAATATCTTGTATATTCCTCATATGTAAAGTGTTGCTTTGTTTGAATCCACAATCTATTCAGTAGGAGCAATGTAAGACACGCTGTCAATTTCCCCATTTCTCCTGCCTCCAGGCACTCCACTACATCTTTATTAGACAAAATAGAGGATATAATCTCCCTGTTTGGCTCCCAACACTCAATATTTCCCCAGCCTGCTAAATGTTGAAGCTAAGCGGCCATATAATAAAAATAAGGATTAGGGACTGCAAGACCTCCGGCATCATTAACTTCCTGAAGCTTTTCCAGTTTAAAACGGGGAGTTTTTTCCCTCCAAATCAACGTACAAAATAAAGTATTGCACCTCCTAAAAATATGTATAGGTATCCAGACAGGGGAATTATGTAAAGCATACAACAATTGTGGGTTCCAAATCATTTTAATTAAGTTACAACGACCCACCACCGAGAGAGGTAATTTAAGCCAACTGTTGGTTTGCTCCTTAAACTTTGCCAATAGGGGTTCAATATTAGGTTTGACATAATTATGAAGGTTGGAATGGACAACAATACCCAAATACCGAAACTGTTCCACTACCCAGATCTGAGATGCCATTTGCGGCAGTGAAGCAGTAAGAGGGTCTAAAAGTAATAATACAGATTTATCCCAATTAATTTTGAATCCAGAATAGGATCCAAAGGTTTGTATAAGTATCATCAGTGATGTCAAGGACCTATCTTTATCTCCCAAGAATATAAGGGCATCATCCGCACATAGTGCTATTTTTTCTTCTAAATCTCCTCTACAGAAGCCAGTAATATGGGGATGTGTCCTAATGGCTGCTGCTAGTGGTTCCACCGCAAGGGCAAATAATAATGGGGATGAAGGGCATCCCTGTCTTGTCCCCCGATAAAGTTTAAAGGGGGAAGAAAGTGTATTATTTACCCTGATACGAACTTCAGTGGCTCTATATTATAATTTAATCCATGAGTCCCCTAATTTAAATTTCTCCAGTACCAACCACAGATAATGCCATTCCACACTATCAAATGCCTTAGCGGCGTCTCTGATTGGTGGCAGGTATTTGTAAATTAATATAGAGTCTACGGATGTTATTAACTGTGGAGCGATTTGGAATGAATTCAGATTGATCGGGATGTATAATTTTGCTTACGATTTTTGACAGTCGCATAGCAAAAACCTTGGTGAGTAATTTTAAATCAGTTGTTAATAAGGAGATAGGTCTATATGACTCGGGACATTCAGGGTTCTTCCCAGGTTTCAATAGTAACACCACCACCGCCTCATACATTGAGCTCAGTAGTGAGCCACATTTTTGAGCATCTAAAAAAGTATCTAAAAGCTCTGGCAATAAAATACCTTCAAATTTTTTATATAGCTCCATCGGTAAACCATCAATACCATGGGCCTTAGAATCTGGAAAAGTAGCAAGGGCAATCCGCAGCTCCTCCAATGTAATGGGGGCATTCAGATTCCACCTGTCCACCTCCCGAACTGTCGGTAGTAAATTACCGTACAGAAACTGTATTAGGTCTGGACGGTTATAGGATACCTTAGAGCAGTACAGGTCCTGAAAATAGGACCTGAACTCCTGTATAATAGATGGAGTGTCACTAACCACCTCCCCCATACCTGTCAGTATCCTATGTACTACAGCAGATGGGCATTGTGCTCTAGAAATAACAGATAACATATGTCCTGTCCGCTCCCCCTCCTCAAAAAATGCTTGTGACGAGAAGAATCCCTTATTAGATGCCTGTTGAAGCTGTACCTCCCGATATACCTTTTGTGCCATTGTCCATTTGTTTTCTGTATCTACACAGGGTGCCTGGAAAAAAACTCTCTCCGCTCTATCTACTTCCTCGGCAGCATTAGTCACCCCTCTTCTAGAGTTAGTTTTAATATTAGAAACTTCACTTATACATAGGCCTCTAACAAATGCTTTTAGCGTATCCCATACAATACCTGAAGTAGCTGAGTCCCTGTTATTAATCAAGAAAATCTCCAAATTGAGGCGAAAACCCTCCTCATTAGTGAACAGAGATAACCAAAAAGGATTACGTTTCCAACCGACAGATAGTCTGTAGGAGGAAAAATGAATCACTAGCAGTAGTGGTGAATGATCCGAAAGTCCTCTGGCCAAATAGGATACTTCCGGGGTAAAGGTCATAGTCCACTCAGAACCCAATGCCAAATCAATACGCAAAAGAGAAGAATGAGTCAAGGAATGGCATGAGAACTGAGCCTCCAAAGGATATTTACACCTCCACAAATCCACTAACCTAATTTCCCCAAATAATTAGCAAAAGGTGTAGGCCATCTAGGACCTCGAGGACAAACTTTTTTAAAAAGATCCAGTGATGGATCTAAAAAAAATTATTAAAGTCACCTGTTACTATTATAGAGGTTTGAGGGTATTTAGAAATAAACCTTGACAGGCACTGCAGCACTTCCATGGCAAAGGGTGAAGGTATATATATATATATATATATATATATATATATATATATTAGCAATGATATATTTATAGGAATTCCATATACCATATAGAAAGACATATCTTCCTTGCTCATCCAATAATTTATCTAATACCTCAAATCCAACATTACCAGAGAGCATAATACTCACACCCCTGGAATATTGGTTATAAGTAGAATGATATTGAGTCTGATATCTGGAGGACCGTAATAAACCAATAGTGTCTTTAGTAACATGTGTTTCCTGTAAACATACTATAGAGGGATTCTGAGACTTAAGAAATGTAAATAGAGCAGTTTGTTTCTTCCCATTATGTAGACCTCGCACATTCCATGAAAGAATAGATTCTGTAAACTTAGTCATTTATATCATCTATATATAATTCAGAATAATCAAATATCTCTAATATCCCTAATTTTGCAGAGGCAAACAAAAAAATCCCCCCCACCCCATCCTGAGAAGAAAAGAAAACAAAAAGGGAAAAGGACAAATACACAAAAAGCATATGCACCAAATGTTCCCAACAGGCCCCCAGGGAGCCAGATAAAAAAAAAAAAGGTACCCCTACAGGGTAATGTGTGCTGCGCCCGACTTGCCTCCTAGATGACACTCACAACATGCATCAGATTTCAAACAAGAAAAAAATAAATAAAGAATAATAATTAACAACTAATTCCTGCATTACTTCTGAGAGGCTCCATCTAAATATATGTAGGGAGTAATATGCAAATTTCTACTGTGTCCTGTGGGAATTAACCCTTCAGTCTGCTACCGCCTTTAGGTGTCTCTCTTGACGGTCTAACCAATTAGTTACTGCAGTAGGATTATCAAAGAGATGCACAGTTTAATTTGCCACTACCCGTAATTTGCTGGATACAGCATAGAGTAAATCAGCGGAATATCCCAAAACGGAATTTTTGTAAAATCTTACCTGTAAAATTCCTTTCTCTGAGTCCTCCGACAGTCGCCGCCTCCTCTAAGTCATCACTATTGGGTATTGACTTCCACTCCGCAGGAGTAGCTAGGCATAAGACTTAGTCAAAAGAACAAAGGCATTTGCATATACACACCCATGGGGGCTGTCCCACTGGTCAATTCCCCCCCCCCTGCAGTGACACTCCCAACTCAGTTTGGTAGAATAGCAGTAGGTAAGAAAACAACCCCAAAAGAGGGGCGGGGGCGGCGACTGTCGGAGGACTCAGAGAAAGGAATTGTACAGGTAAGATTTTACAAAAATTCAGTTTTCTCTTACGTCCTCCAACAGTCGCCGCCTCCTCTAAGTCATCACTATTGGGATGTCCCAAAGCAGTGTAGACATGAGGGGTGGGAGACGCAACCGTAGAAAAGGCAACGCTTTACCCACATCAGAGAAAGGAACCTTACACGCACAGTAAGAGAACCTTCTGGGCAATAGAAACCAAGGCTCAACAGGAGCAACAGCCCAGGAAAGCAAATAACCCAGGGGATAACACCCCAACAGCCAGGGACCCACAAAAAAACAAGGGTCCCCTATGGCACTGCTGCACTGAGAACTTTGCGGCCAAAGGAGGCATCAGCTGATGCCAGAACATCCACCTTATAGAATTTGGAAAAGGTGTGCACCGACGACCAAGTCGCAGCCTTGCACACCTGGGCCACCGAGGCCCGATGCCAATAGGCCCAGGAGGCATTCAAAGATCTGGTAGAGTGCGCCTTAACAGGGAAGGGTGGAACCCGTTCCTTCAAAGCATAAGCCTGTTCAATGGTCTGTCTGATCCATTTGGCAATGGTCGCTGCAGACACAGCCATGCCCTTCCGAGGTCCCTCAGGAAGGACAAAGAGGGAATCCGTCTTGCGAAAGGACTCCGTAGACGACAGGTAAACCCTGATCGCCCTGACAACATCCAAGGAATGCAAAGCAACCTCCTTAGGATGCTTAGGCTTCGTACAAAGCGAAGGCAGGACAATGTCCTCATTAAGGTGGAACTCAGAGACCACCTTAGGAAGAAAAGACGAATGAGGTCGCAAGACCACCTTATCCTTGTGAATTACCAAGTAAGGAGAGCAGCAAGACAACGCTGCCAGTTCCGGCACTCTGCGAGCCGAAGTGATCGCCACTAAAAAGGTAACCGTCTTAGACAGCAGAGGCAACGATATCTCCCGGATGTTTTCAAAGGAAGAACGCTGTAACATGGAAAGAACCAAGTTCAAGTCCCATGGAGGTAAAGGCTCCCTCCTGGGAGGAGCCAAATGTCGCACACCTTGAATGAAGGTGCGAATTAAGGAATGAGAAGCCACAGGGCATTGGAAAAGAATAGCCAGTGCAGACACCTGGCCCTTTATGGTGGCCAGCACCAGGCGCTGGTCCATCCCAGACTGGAGGAAAGCCAACACTCTCGACACCGAGTATGAGCGAGGGGAGAACCCCCTGGACTCACACCAGGTGAAGTAAGTCTTCCAGGTACGGTAATAGCTTTTACCAGGCGAGGCTTTCCTAGCCTTGATCAGAGTCGGAATGACCTCAGGGGAGAGACGCCTGTCTCTCAGGACCTGGATCTCAACAGCCAGGCCGTTAAAGCCAGCGACTGTAAAGCAGGATGGAAGATCGGCCCCTGAGACAGTAGATCTTCCCGCATTGGCAGCCGCCAAAGAGGCGCCACTGCCAGGTGAACAACGTCGGCGTACCAGGACCGGCGTGGCCAGTCCGGCGCTACCAGAATCACCAGATGCGGTTCCGAGGCTAACCTGCGAAGGAACCTGGACAACAACTGAATTGGAGGAAAGGCATACATCAGACGATACTGATGCCAAGGGGCCACCAACGCATCCGAGGCGTCTGCCAGAGGATCGCGCGTTCGTTCCACGAATCTTTCCACCATGTGGTTTAGCCGAGACGCGAACAGATCCAAGTCCGGGGATCCCCACTTCACACACAGCATTTGGAAAACCTCCAGGTGCAGGGACCATTCCCCTTGGTCCAGGGTCTGGCGGCTCAGATAGTCGGCCTGCCAATTCTCCACACCCGGAATGTGAACTGCTGAAATCGCCGGGACATGAGTCTCGGCCCAAGACAGAATGTCGGTCACCTCCCGGGCCGCCCGGGCACTCTTGGTGCCCCCTTGGTGGTTGATATAAGCCACCACGGTAGCATTGTCCGTCTGTACCCGAACAGGACAGCCCCGAAGTCGATCCGACCACTGGAAGAGAGAGTTTTATCGCTCTCAATTCCAACACATTGATCGGAAGGGAGGATTCCTCCCCCGACCAAGTGCCCTGGGCAGACAGGTTGCCCAGGACTCCACGCCAGCCTGACAGGCTGGCATCCGTGGTAATCACCGTCCACAGTAACGGACAGAACGATTTGCCTCCCGACACCGCCGGGGACTGGAGCAACCACAGAAGATCCATTCTGGTTCGGCGACTCAATGAGACACTCAGATCCAAGGACTGAGGTAGTCTGTCCCACCTGGCCAGGATCTCCGCCTGAAGAGACCGTGTGTGAAACTGAGCAAAGGGTATCGCCTTGAAGGCTGATACCATCAACCCCAGGGACCGCATGCAGGTCCTGAGCGACAAAGACGGATTGTCCCTGAGGGACCTGATCGCGTCCTGCAGGGTCCGGAGCTTGTCCTCCGGCATGAACACCTTTGCCTGAGCAGAGTCCAGGATCATTCCCATATAGGGAAGACGAACCGAAGGAGACAAGGTCGACTTCTGTATGTTGATGGTCCATCCGAACTCCTGGAGCGTCTGTACCGTGGTGGACAGATCGCGCATTAGGTTCTGGCTGACACTCGATCTTAAGAGGAGATCGTCCAGATACCCCAAGACCGCAATGCCCTGTGCCCTGAGCAGGCCCAGAACAGGCGCCAACACTTTGGTAAAGACCCTTTGAGCCGAAGCGAGACCAAAGGGTAACGCCACAAACTGATAGTGGTCCCCCGCTATAGCGAACCGAAGGTACCTCTGGTGACCCTCGAAAATGGGGATGTGCAGGTATGCATCCTTCAGGTCTATGGTGGCCAGGAATTCCCCTGGGCTCAGGGAGGCCACCACAGAACGGAGAGATTCCATACGGAACTTCCGAACACGCACGAAGCAGTTTGGCGCTTTTAGGTCCAGAATAGGGCGTACCTTGCCCTCCTTTCTGGGCACAGTGAACAGAGTGGAATAAAACCCCTGAAACCTGTCCCGATGAGGCACCGGGACAATCACCCCCTGGGCAAGGAGGTCCTGCACCGCTTGATGCAGGCCCTGCAGACGCCCCGGGGTCAAATGAAGATTTGAGGGAAAAAAATCTGTCCACCGGCCAGGAAAGGAATTCGATCTCGTAACCTGATCGAATGATTTCCTGAACCCACCTGTCCGGAATTTGGAGCAGCCAAGGTTGGACGAAACTGCACAAACGTCCCCCCACCCCTGAAACGGGTGAGGGCACCCCTTCAGGCAGAGGCGGACTGACCCGCCGTACCGGCATTGCCGGACTTCAGCTTGCCCGCTAAGGGGTTCTTCTGGCTACCTTGCCCCTTGAAGGGCTTGCCCTTGGTTTGATTCCAAAAGGCACGAAAGGACCCTTGATTGGGTCGAGAGGTGGAACCCCGTTTGCCACGAAAGGACTTGTTCTTGGGGTTCTGGGGCAGCATGTTGCTTTTACCCCCGTGAAACCTTTTACCAAGGTATCCAAGGCCTCACCAAAAAGGCGAGAACCAGCGTAAGGAAAATCAGCAACAGTTTTCCGTGATGTCTGGTCAGCCGACCAGCTCTTCAGCCAGATCAGTCGACGGCTAAGCACCGCAACACTAGATAGACGTGCTACCAAAGGGGCCTCATTTAAGGCCGCATCGCACAAATACATGACCCCTTGGTGAATTTGATCCACCATAGCCAGCGTGGCAGGGGGGGCAGAATCAGACGCGAGGTTGCATCTAAGCACCTTAGTCCAATCAGCCACCGCCTGAGCCACCAGAATGGACGCGAAAACAGGTTTGAGCAAGGAACCCACCACCGTGTAGGAATGGCGGGCTAGAGACTCCAACCTTCTGTTCGTGGGATCCCGAAATACCGGGGTCTCCTCAGTAGGAATCAAGGTAGCCTTGTTTAAGACGGCCACAGTGTGATGCACTTGTGGAGGCACACACCATCGCGATTCCATAGCCGGCGCAAAGGGATAAAGTAGTTTAAACTAGGAACCATGAATGGACATTTTAAAGTGCGCCACAGTTCATTCACAGTGTAATGAAACTCAGCGGGGCAGGGAAAACCTGCGCCGACTTGCGGGTCCTGTGTGTACCAAAAGAGGACACAATGCCCGGAGGACTGGGCTCATCCTCCAAGTGCAGTGTTTCTTTAACAGAAACAATCAACTCATCCATGGTCGCGCGTTCTTCAGGCGACCCCGGGGGAGAAATATCAACCCCCTCCACCTCCGCCTCCCCCTCAGACCCCAGAGGGTCCAAGGATGAGCGAGACCCTGAAAAGGGCACGCCCGCCGCAGCAGCCCCATCACCATCTGAATCAGAGGAGATAGATAATCTGGGTCTTTTCCTAGCAGCACGTTCAGCCATCAGTACCTCCATTTTGGACACTAAAGACGCCACTACGGCGGCCAAGTCAGGTATAACAGGGGGTCCAGCAGGACTGGGGTCCCCCACCAGAGCTGGAGGAAATTTGCTGTCCTGAGAATCCATTGCTCAAGTTAGAAAAAAAACAACAGTGCAATAAAAGGTACTGGCCCTTTAATACCGCTGCGGAGTGCGCAGCCCACCGCTATATGTACAGTGACTAAAGACCCCCAAAAAGGAGAAGAAACTGAGCCAGGAATGACAAAACGGGAAGTTATGGAAGAGACAGTCTGCAGAGCCCCACAGAGTGTTACCACATCGATCGCTGCTTCAGAGGAAAAGGAAGTGAGGTCAGAAGAGGCTGAACTATAAGCTGCAGGACCCAGGGAAAATGGCTGCCTATAAAACTGAATGGGAGGCTTCAGGGAAAATGGCCGCCGAACATGTGCTCAGAACGATCGGTCTGCCACACACAAAATGGCGGCGGATGGCACCAAAACAACATGTATGTAGCCCACAATGAAGCCAGACATGTATGCCCAAAGTAAAGATGGCGGACCGTGCGGTTTTTCCCCGCTGCGGCCGCCACACACATCGTCTGCACCCCCAGAAAAAACACTGAAGTGACACAGGGGAAGGGGCCCCCAACAATACACAGCACTGCAGCGCATGTACAAAGAGACCCCTGCAGGGAATCGCCACAGGGAGCCCCACACAGGCACAGACATGGGGGACACACAGCAACACAGGACTGCCACCCCAGACAGAGGCCCCACACAGAAGTACTTACCTGTACCAGATGGCGTGGGGTGCCTCTCAGAACGGAAAGCCGCTGTCCTCATCTGACAGGGAAAGCCATTAGCCAAGGACATTACACTGCAGTATCGCAGATGAGTCCAGTGAGGTAGCCACCTCACAGCTGCATCCCTGCTGCGAGCAGGGATGGGTCGTTCATAATGCCAGGACGAACCATGGCCGAACGCTCGATGGCGGGCTGGGGGTCCCTCTGACCCTCTGCCCTGGAGAACCAGGGCGGTCAGTCCGAATCCCAGCTCCGCATGAATCCATCTTCATCCAAAGAGTCGACTAAAAAACTAAGCTGACAAAAGAAACAGCTAGTATAACAAGAAAAAACTGAAATTTTTTAAAAGAAAATCAAATAAAAAAGATTAGAAGGCTGAGACTGTAGCCCCAGCATAGGGAAAGCCTAACTACTTCTGACGCTAGGCAGAAACAAACTGAGTTGGGAGTGTCACTGCAGGGGGGTATTGACCAGTGGGATTGCCCCCATGGGTGTGTATATGCAAATGCCTTTGTTCTTTTGACTAAGTCTTATGCCTAGCTACTCCTGCGGAGCGGAAGTCAATACCCAATAGTGATGACTTCGAGGAGGCGGCGACTGTCGGAGGACGTAAGAGAAAGACGTTTTTTAATTATACTTTGCTCTCCGTTTCTGTACAGTTGAAGAAAAATCCGGATAAATGGAAATTTTAGACCCTTGAAATTCCAAATTAGGTTGTTGTCTGGTGAGCTTTAAAATAATGTCTCTGTCTTTATAATGCAACAGCTTTAGCAGAAATGATCTATTGTTGCCACCTGGTGGAGGAGCTTTGAATAGCACCCTATGTGCTCTCAACAGAAAAAAATGAAGTTTGTCTTTGCCAAAAGTATCCAGCAACCATTGCTCTGCAAATTCAACAGGGTTTTTACCCTCAGACCTTTCAGGCAGTCCCGCAATATGTAAATTACTCCTTCACAGTCTGTTTTCCATATCTTCTATCCTATTAGTATTTTCTGAAGACTTAGCAGTGTTCATATTAACATCATGAATTCCATCAAATCGTCTTCCATAGTGCTTATTCTGCCTTCAAGTGCTGTGGCTCTCTCCCTATTTTCTGCATATCTTGTCTAATATGCTGTATACCTTCTTTCATACTACTCACTTCCACCGATAAGTCTGTGAGAGAGGCCCCATAAGTGTGGACAGCATTAAGCACATTTTGCAATTTAGGTTGTTCAGAATCAGCTATATCAGGGCTTCCTGTAGTATTAGTAGAGAGTATAGATGTACTCACATGCGTTGCAGTGTCTATGGCCATGTGCTCCGCCAATAATCTGACCGAGGAGGAAAGATGAGAAGGGCTTTTCCCAGCCGCAGATATCGGGGACGCCACAAAATTCGTTTTGGTAAGTTTAGGTCTGGCGAGATCATGAGCGAATTTTTCTAGCCTGGATGCAGCGATCGTTTGGCGCTCCTTCCCTGCTTTCTGTGTCGACGCGGATCCGCCATGCAAGATAGACCGTTCAGCAGGCTGGCTCTCCTCCTTCCTTTTGGTTATCATAGCTAGCTGACAAAACATATATACTTATTACTAAATATAAGATTGCACTAAACCAAAACCACTGTGTTAATCGATAAAGTGTAAAATCAACAAAATTCTTGTGCAAAAAGATATATAGTGATAGTGAAATAAAATTGCACAATCAATCAAATAGAAGTGTCCATGAAACAGTCCATAAATTAGCAGCAGATATTCGGATGTTGAAAACCAATGGATAAGCTTGTTGTATGGCACTATACACATCCACCAGAACACCCAAAGTATGTATGCGCTTACCAGAAGCTGTGGACCCCTTATTATAGGAGGTCAAACACGCGGATAAGATCACAAGCACCAGGCATCAGAAGGAGGCACCTTTTCCCCAAAGCCACTGTAGATCCCAATCTGTTAACCTGGGAGATGGGCTTCCGAACAATATAACCAGGGAAAGACCAGAATGCCCATTCTGGTCTTTCCCTGGTTATATTGTTCGGAAGCCCATCTCCCGGGTTAACAGATTGGGATCTACAGTGGCTACGGGGAAAAGGTGCCTCCTTCTGATGCCTGGTGCTTGTGATCTTATCCGCGTGTTTGACCCCCTATAATAAGGGGTCCACAGCTTCCGGTAAGCGCATACATATTTTGGGTGTTCTGGTGGAGGTGTATAGTGCCATACAACAAGCTTATCCATTGGTTTTCAACATCCGAATATCTGCTGCTAATTTATGGACACTTCTATTTGATTGATTGTGCAATTTTATTTCACTATATATCTTTTTGCACAAGAATTTTGTTGATTTTACACTTTATCGATTAACACAGTGGTTTTGGTTTAGCGCAATTTTATATTTAGTAATAAGTATATATGTTTTGTCATTTTCTCACGTTTTTGTGCTGATTGCTGCTTCTAATCTGGGATCACTCCCCCACTGCTTTTTTGCTTTGTCACCATTAAATTTTTGATATTTATTTGTTCCTCACGATTTTTCATTTGCGCAGGTTTAGGGTTTATCACCTTATATATTTTCCTATCATAGCTAGCTAGCTGCAGGTGGAATGCTAAGAGTAGCAGAAATAGCAGCAAGTCCAGTCCACACCAGGTGCACATTAGGCGGGGAAATTCCCAGCAGAGTAAGGCTCCCAGCAAGGTCTTCTCAACAGGATATTTGGAGCCGAAGTGAAGCACGTCTGCTCACATGGGCAGTTCAGCCACACCCCCGAGCTTACCATCTGTAGCTCATTTACATGCATTCATTTAGCACCTCCCCCTAGTGGCCTATTTAAAGTTCAGGCAGATAAGCTCATTTACATATATTCATTTAGCACCTCCCCCTAGTCGCCTATTTAAGGTTCAGGCAGATAAGCTGTATCCATGCTTTGAAAAAGGAGCGCGGCTGCCGCAACACTCTCAGTGTGCATGCTCGGAAACGGGTCGCAGACTGGTGACATCACGATCCCGCGCCGCTGAAGCCAACAGCGTCTCAAGCCTCATTTTGGTCCGATTCACATCCACCGTTCCGTCGGATTTTCAATGGTGACCAGCGAGGCTGCATGAAACACACACCATTCTGCAGGACGCCGCCAGCGCATGGGAATTGACATCCACCAAGGACCACTCCATTCACCTATCACAGATGTGCCTGATTTTATTCACCTCATTGTGAGTTGTATATTGCTTTTAACTACATTAAACTGTAAAAGTCTTGATTTAGAGGCGCCTCTCTCTTTTATCTATGAGAAGATTGCCAAGACCCTGAAACTAAGCTTCAGCATGGTGGCCAAGACCATACATCGGTTTAAAAGGACAGGTTCCACTCAGAACATACCTCGCCATGTTAAGTGCACGTTTTCAGTGTCATATCCCGAGGTTGTCTTTGGGAAATAGACATTTGCATGCTGCCAGCATTGCTGCAGAGGTTGAAAGAGTGGGGGTTCAGTCTGTCAGTGCTCAGATCATACGCCGCATACTGTATCAAATTTGTCTGCATGGCTGTTGTCTCAGAAGGAAGCCTCTTTTAAAGATGATCTACAAGAAAGCCCACAAACAGTTTGCTGAAGACAAGAAGACTAAGGGCATGGATTACTGGGACCATGTCCTGTGGTCTGATGAGACCAAGATAAACATATTTGTTTTAGATGGTGTCAAGCGTGTGTGGCGGCCACCAGGTGAGGAGTACAAAGACAAGTGTGTCTGGCCTACAGTCAAGCATGGTGGTGGGAGTGTCATGGTGTGGGGCTGCATGTGTGCTGCCGGCACTGGGGAGCTACAGTTCATTGAGGGAATCATGAATGCCAACATGTACTGTGACATACTTAAGCAGAGCATGATCCCCTCCCTTTGGAGACTGGGCCACAGGGCAGTATTCCAAAATTATATTGACCCCAAACACACCTCCAAGACGACCACTGCCTTGCTAAAGAAGCTGAGAGTAAAGGTTATGGACTGGCCAAGCATGTCTCTAAACCTAAACTATAGAGCATCTGTGGGGCATCCTCAAATGGAAGGGGTAGGAGCACAAGGTGTCTAACATCAACCAGCTCCGTGATGTCGTCATGGAGGAGTGGAAGAGGACTCCAGTGGCAACCTGTGAAGCTCTGGTTAACTTAATGCCCAGGAGGGTTAAGGTAGTGCTGAAAAATAATGGTGGCCACACAAATTATTGACACTTTGGGCCCAATTTTTACATTTTCACTTAGGGGTGTACTCACTTTTGTTGCCAGCGGTTTAGACATTAATGGCTGTGAGCTGAGTTATTGTGAGGGGACAGCAAATTTACACTGTTGTACAAGCTGTACACTCACTACTTTACATTATAACAAAGTGTAATTTCTTCAGTGTTACATGAAAAGATATAATAATATATTTACAAAAATGTGAGGGGTGTACTCACTTTTGTGAGATAAAGTAGGTTCATCTTCCAACAGGACGACCAGCCTAAGAACACAGCCAAGATAACAAAAGAGTGGCTATGGAACAACTCTGTGAATGTCCTTGAGTGGCCCAGCCAGAGCCCAGACGAACTTGATTGAACATCTCTAGAGAGATCTGAAAATGGCTGAGTACCGATGCTCCCCATTCAACCTGATGTAGCCTGGGAGGTCCTACAAAGAAGAATGGGAGAAACTGCCCAAAAACAGTTGTGCCACGCTTGTAGCATCACACTCAAAAAGATTGAGGCTGTAATTGTTGCCAAAGGTGCTTCAACAAAGTATTGAGCAAAGGCTGTGAATACTTATGTACATGTGATTTTTTTTGTTTTTGATTTTTAATAAATTTGCAAAGATTTCAAACAAACTTCTTTCACGTTGTCATTATGGGGTATTGTTTGTGTAATTTTGAGGAAAATAATAAATGTAATCCATTTTGGAATAAAGCTGTAACATAAAACGTGGAAAAAGTTAATTGTTAACATTTACATCATTTTTTAGGATGCTTTTTAAGGATGCAGTGGCCTTTAAATGGCTCCTGAGTTGACAATCCTCCTTATCCACAGGGTATGGGTATCGCCTTAGTGGGGTCCTTTTCTCGTAGCACCTGGCCCGTGTGCATGCTTTTGTCTATCCCCTCGATGGTAGGCTCGTCGTCCATACAGGCAGGGGCGACTGGCTTACCTTGATTCATCTATCCTCTTTCTGTGGCTCCCTGTTCGCTTCCTCTCATGTTCATAGTCCCCTAACCGAATACGAACGAATATGCTCCCTCTCCAAGACGCCTAAACATTTACTCTCCCACATTTATAAATTATTGCAGGCGTTACTGCACCCTCATCCTCCTACCTACACCAGGAGATTGTCTGCAGATCTGGAAAAAGACCTAACTTTGGCTGACTGGCACACTTCTTTCCATTTTACCCATAAATCTACTGTCTCCTGTTATGCTCAGGAAAAAAACTTTAGGATCTTGACAAGGTGGTACAGGGACCCCCATTCCCTTCATAAAATCTTCCCACAGGTGTCTTCTTCTTGCTGGTGGTGCGAATCCGCAGAGGGTACCTATCTCCATGTTTGGTGGGATTGTAGCAGAATACGCCTTTGTGGTCCGCGGTCTTCTCTACAACAAACTATCCGATGCATCCCTGACCCCTTCGCCAGAGGTTGCATTCCTATCCATACTGCCAGGTTCCGTGGCCTCTCCGAAAAGTACCCTACTGCGATTCTTCCTTGCGGCAGCGAGATAGATTGTGCCTATGTTTTGGAAGACCACGACCTCTGCTCCTCTGTCCCTGTGGGTTTCTATGGTTAATGATATTATGCGAATGGAGGAAATGCTGGCGATGTATAACGGTACTTTTGAGAAACTCCTCCTGCTGTGGCATGTGTGGCTTGACTTCTCTGGCTCTGACGTTTTGAAGACCACGGTTTCCTCATATTAAAATGCTTTGCTCCACTTCCCTGACCCTTGCCTGGTGAAAATTGAAGTTGTACGAGTAACCTCTCCCTTGACCCTCAGCGATTTCTTTCCTTCTCCCTTATCTTTCCTTCACTATTTCCCCCTTCTTCAGCTTTCCTTTCTCATTTCCTCTCTATTCCCTCCCTAAGTTTTAAATTGCAATACCTGTGGATGTCTATGCGCTTATATGTTTTCAGCTTGGTGTACCCACGATTCGTACTGAGATGTTCTTTTCTATGTATTACCACGATAACTCTACCTCGAGTGTTATCTATACTGTATCTTTGTTCTACAGTGGGGACTGAACCCACCCTTTTTTTTTATTATATACTCTGAAGTTCATTGTTCTTTTACTTTTTTGCAATTTCAAATAAAAATATATTTGTTCTAAATGGCTCCTGAGGTATACCTTTCAACTATCTTGTGCCAAAAAACACATTAACTTCATTATTTTATTGACAGAAAAAAAGTAAAATGAAATTCAAAGTGATGGTACACAAATAAAGATCAAATACACAAAAATTAAAAGGTAAAAAAAAACAAATACCAAGAACACCAAATAAAATAATTAAATTCCATGAATGTACCCTTAGCCCCCTTTCCCCCAAAAATCCATGTTTCTCAACCAGCGTTCCACGGAACACCAGGGTTCCTCTTGAGGTTGCTAGGGGTTCTTTGAGCTTCGAATAATAGTTTATTGACCTCCCAGCCCCACTGATCACCAATGCAAGGGAGTAATTTTCCACTAACCACCAATGTAAGGGGTCATTTTTACACTGACCACTAACAGAGTGGACACTAAGTACAACACATAACTTATTCCTATATTTAAAAACATATCTTGTTAATCACGCTAATGTATTGTGAGCTATAGATATTATCCTTTTTAGAAGGGGTTCCGCAAGAACCTGAAGATTTTTTTAAGGGCTCCCCAGGTGTATAAAGCTTGAGAAAGGCTGCTCTAAACAAAGAGGAAAAAGAAAAAAAATTTCCAAGCAAATTGTGTGGTAAGGGTCACTATAGTGTACCTTTAGCACCTTAAAAATTAAAGGATCTCAAATCTCTCATAATACCTATGCCCATCTTATATGATTAGATTGTTTATCTGATATTTGGTAAATAGGTAGTCTGGAGTGGACAGATGTCCATTCTTTATTTTACCTGGATTCCCACAAGATTTACCTGCAAGCAAGACAAATGCCATGTTTCTGTTCCACACACCATCACGTATTGTTACCGGCTAACATACATTGTAAGTTAGGTAAAAAAAAAAAAAACACTTACGTGTACAGAATTCTTTGGGTTGCGACCAGCTATGGTCTCTGCAGGTTATTGTGTTTTCCTTACCAGTACTGGTAAAACCTGGTTTGCACTCAAAACGCACAACTGTACCATTATAATAAATGGTAGGGGCCTCTTTAAGCAATGCAAAATGAGGTACGGGAGGGTTTTCTTTACATATTGCTGTGGAAAAATCAATAATTTTAGAGAACAAAAACACTAGCACTTTCAATAAAATATTAGAATATGAATAAACATAAAAAACCTGTGCAAACAAGAGTTGAATCACTCCAAGCTCCATTTTCTTGACATATTCTATAGTTCATCGATGAAGTCAACACAAATCTGAAAGACATCACCATAAGTGGAAGTAGCATTTAAAATGCTCTGAAGAAGTATATATAAACCAACCAGTAAAATCTCATATAACTTTTTAAATATATTAATGTACTTATTAACCACCTCAATACTTTCATCCCGTTCCTGCCTAGACCATTTTTAAGTATTTAGCGCTGTCACATTTTGAATGACAATTACTCATGCAACACTATACCCAAATTCATTTTGTGTGCAGTTGCAGATGTGAAGGAATCATCCTCACCATCTGAGGATTAAGGGCGCATGGTCGCAGACTCATCAGGGTGACCCACGTCCGCAGTGGCAGAATCAGATTCAGGATCTCATGAGACAGATGAGGCAGAAGAAGGTGGGGGGTGCTTTTTGCTAGCCCATTGCCCAAAAGCCAACTTCACTTAGGACACAAAGGACTCCAGGACTGCCATCAGTGCATGGATGGATGGTTGGGCTCCACTGTCATGGCCGCCGCTGTTTTCTAAGGCAAACCACCACAAAATAGCCGCCGGAATACACAAACATAGCAAACGTGCATTGCAGCACAAGGCTACAAGAAAATGGCGGCACTACGAGGCTCTTAGGGACCCAGGAGGTATCCCTAGGCCTCAGTACAGGCAGGACAGGGGGCCCTGACAGGAGCCCAAACCAGGTACAACACCTCCCCCTTGCACAGCCGATCGTCCAGTCGTGGGCGATGCACCCCCCTGCCCCCATCCACCAGCATAGCGCCCTGCCCCCAACCCAGTTGGTGTACTGAACCACCCTCACAGCCCCAGCATTAGTGGAGGGGGGGACAGGTGAGGGGGTGCCTAATGTGAAGGAGGGGAACCTGGGGGTCCCACCATTCCATGGAGGTGCCCCATGTCCACCCCAAAACCCTCCAGGAGGAGAGGGGGGGACAGTTACTTACCATACCAGGAACCAGGCAGTCACCGTTCCAGACAGAACCTCCTCTGTATCGAAATGGGGGGCTGTTGGCTAGGAGGGACCGGGTTGTATGTAACCTCACGAGACGTTTAACTCGTAGGCCAGCCCCCGTCCATTGGGGTTATGTCGCAGTCAACTGAGCGCGGAGCTGTGGTCTGCGCGCGCTTGCTGGGCAGACTGAGGTGACCGCTGGATCTAGATTTTCCAGCCCTTTGCCCAGTCCGGCAGTTGATTGTAGATCTCACAGAAAAAAAAACAGGACAAATAAAAATCTATCTAAAAGAAAAAATGTTGCCAGGACCAGAGAGCCCAGCAAGGAACTAGCTATAGCAGAAAGAGGGAGTATACCCCCTGGGACAGCCCATAGGCATAGCAAGACTTTATTTCTGCCTAGTGTCCGACTCCTGTAGGGGGCAGTATAACCCAATGGTGATGATCAAGAGCTGTGTGAGTCAATGAAGGAAAGAGAAAACGCGTTTTTTCTTTGTTTTTCGGTTATAAACTTCTGCAAATAAATAATCTTTCTTCTTAAATTTAGGCCAAAATGTATTCTGCTACATTTCTTTTGTGAAAATAACCCAAATCAGTGCATATTATTTAGTCAATGTGAAAGTTATAGAGTCTACAAACTATGGTATATACAGTTCTGTGCAAAAGAATAGGCATGTGTAAAGAAATGCTGTAAATTAAGAATCGAAGAGAAGAGAGGCGCCAGGCGACCAATAGTGTAAAACAGTTTAATAAAAAAATATAAACCACAAAAACATGTTCAACTCAGGGTAATAATGAAAGACTGTCCATGCCCAGGTGGGCTGTGTGGAGGATCCTGCACAAGATAGTGGCACAGTCCTAGCTGCAGCAGCGGGTCCGTGTAGACAGGAGGAAGGAAGCTGGAACCATGAGCTGCAGGGAGCCAAATTACAGCTGTCAAGCCCAGAGTAGAAATGACCAATCGGAATGCGTTTCAGAGGCAAGTCACGCCTCCATCCTCAGCGGATGGTGAACACCAGACAGAGGGAAGTATTTATAGCGACTGAGAATAAACCCTTACAGGAGTGCCGGGCTAAAATAGTGACGGAGCAGGGGGGGGGGAATACAATATAGTCAGTACACACAGGAGCAGTAACAAAATTAAGGATACATGAATAAATATGGATTCCTCCTATGTTTGGGGATGGAAAAATCGAAATTGAATGGAAAATAGGATATAACCAGAAGCAAAAAAGAGGGGGGGGCAGATCGTAACAGAAACAAATGTAATGTCCTGATGGTAAATTCAAAACAAAAATAAAGAAAAAAATAAATATAAAAATGAAAAAGAAAGTAAAAAATAGAAAATGAAAAAATAAGGCAAAAAACAAAAATGGAAATTGAAGAATGAAAATGAGAATGAGCATAAAAGGTGAAGAAAAAGTCAATATTAATATTAATAATAATAACAATAATAATAATTAAAAAATTAAAAACTGTAAAAGTGAAAATATGAGGAATGTAGCATTGAGAAATAATGTGAAAACCTGATAAAAAATTAAAAATGGGTGATTTAAGAAGTGGAGATGAAAAAGTGAGAGACTGAAAAAAATAAATAATATACACACAAAAGGAATGGTGGTACAAAACCATGTGAACATGTGTGATCAGGGGATGATGAATGGTTTAGAAAAATGGTAATGGCATCAATGATGATAGTAATAAACCCGATAAGAAATATATAATTAAGATATTCATATTAATGGTGGCTATGACTACACCATGACCAATAATAGAATGAAAAGTGGATTGTAAAAGGTCTACAATTCCAAATCATAAACAAATATAAGAAATCTTACATAGTGGTTGTTAAGGTATTCCATTTACAGATAGGGTTCAATCTGGTGGTGGTGGCAAAAAAATGGTCCCCACAATAGGCAGTGTAAAGAGGCTGCATATTTAATGGATCATGGTGGTAGTCCTAGTCACCATGGAGAACAATAGTTATATACATAGGATAAGTTCATAGTGACGTAAGAACTGAGTAATGACCATATACCAGAAGCTGCCAGGGAAAAGGGGGGGGGGATGTATAAATAAAACCAGGTAGGAAGGGGCAAGAGAAGGAATGGGAAGTGAAAAATGGTGAAGGTGACAATTAGAAATACAAAAATACAAAAGGTTTTGCTGCCATCTGAGCTAATTTCCTGCCCCCCCCCCATACAGTAGCTCAAAAAAGTGAGTACACCCTTCACATTTTTTTAAATATTTTATTATATCTTTTCATGTGACACTTTGCTACTATGTAAAGTAGTGTACAGCTTTTATAACAGTGTAAATTTGCTGTCCCCAAAAAAATAATTCAACACATAGCCATTAATATCTAAACAGCTGGTAATAAAAGTGAGTACACCCCTAAGTGAAAATGTCCAAATTGTAAAGGTTAAAAGATAGTACTGACATTCCAGGTTTTACTCATGTATGCATGTTCTTTTATCTATAGAAGATCGGATATCTTGCTATCAGCATATGTGATCCTTTTGGGTCATTCATACATCTTCTGCTGTTTGAAAAACCACACAGTTGTTACTTTTGTCACTACATTTCTCTCCTAGCGTTCATTGAATCATTTTTTATCATCCACACAATAAATTATCTACTGATTATGGAATCAGTGGGCTCCCGCAATACTGCTAGGAAACATAAACTGGAGGGGTGAATGACACTAATCACCACTACCTTAGCCAATACACAAAACAGATCTGATCCACATCTGAAAGCTACCAATACAGTCACAAAAGATGGTGATCAGCTTAATAATGATTTCCTTCACATAAAAAAAGTTATTTTATGAGCTGGAAAGTTTATTAAATAATGTATCCATGCAGTGGTGGGATATATAATTTGCCAAAAAATAGTATGACCTCAAGATTACACCTAGAGGCCTTAAGGCCACCAAGAAATGCAATTTTCTAGATGAAGACCTCAATTTATAATGGTTTATCTCTACAAAATGTACCATTGAATAGCTGAATGTCATTAGGGAACATAGAATGTTATCCAAACGTCAAGCAAAAGTTGATGAAACCTAGACAGTCCGTCTAAAATGGAAGGATCATGAAAAATAGGCTGATTTGAACTGGGAGTGAGGAGACATCTACAGGATAATGAGGAGCAGTTGATAGTGAAAAAAACTGGGAAACTTGAGAGGGATATTATAGATTTCCAGAGAGGGAGAATTCTACAGTGGCACAGAAGAGACTCATATACAGCCTCCTCTGAAGAGCAAGCGGACACCATTCAAGAAAGATCCCATTCTTCCCCGAGCAATCATAGGACCACCCCCATTTCTAAAGACACAAATACTAAAGGACCCCCTAGACACCCCACATCCAACAGAAACCCCAACAATCAGCCCAACATCCGACCCAAGCGTCACCCTGCCAAACATGACAAACATGCTAGAAATAGCCAGACACAACAACTGACGAAATGACACCAACAAGACCACCAGATCAGTGGACTCCAAGAAGATCCACAATTCCCTAGGTGCCGTGGGGGGGGGGGGGGGGGGGGGAGGTTCCAACAACCCCAGATAAAAAAGGACCCATCAACACTCAGAAAAAATCATCCCTTACGGCCTCAAATCCCAACACATATACATCAGAAGGAGCACGGCTTAAGGCATCCAGGGACACACTGGATGTAAAGGGGCTCTCTGACGGGGACACACTGGATGTAAAGGGGCTCTCTGACGGGGACACACTGGATGCAAAGGGGCACTCTGACGGGGACACACTGGATGTAAAGGGGCTCTCTGACGGGGACACACTGGATGTAAAGGGGCTCTCTGACGGGGACACACTGGATGCAAACGGGCACTCTGACGGGGAGACACTGGATGCAAAGGAGAACTCTGACAGGGACACTGGATGCAAAGGAGGACTCTGAGGGGAACACATTGAATGTAAAGGAGGACTCCGACGGGGACATACTGCATGTAAAGGGGCACTCTGGGACACCGGATGTAAAGGGGCACTCTGACAGGGACACAGATGTAAAGAAGGACTCTGACGGGGACACAGATGTAAAGAGCCAAGAAGGAATGTGCATTAGCCCCTGGAACCTGGCTACAATATTGTAAAGATAAGGATCCAACTCCCTATCACTGTCCCTTTATCACACTCTCTCTCTCTCACTGTGCATGACTCAAACATGGGGGACAATAGATGAACTGTGTTTAAAAACACACAGATTGCCTGATAAAAATAGATATTTGCATAACACTATCTGAACAATAACCTAATTCACATGATTCTAAATGCACCATTTGGGTGGGAGCCATGTTCGGATTCCCAGCAGTGGTTGTGGAGCTCAAATCAGGAATTGGGACAACTGGCCGTGGCAACTGGAATGCTGCTAGCAAACCTATACATGAGTGCGAGTCAGTGTACGTCTCTATCGCTCTCACATAGAGTGAGACAGGTGAAGTGACACAAAGGGTATGAGAATGAGTGTCACAGTGTCTGTGTCTTACTGGGAGTGTATCATGGAGTGACACAGAATGTGAGAGGGTGAGTATTACAAAGAGTGTGTGTCACTCTCTCTGTCACGGTGTGAGAGTGAGTGGCTCAGACATTATGATGTAGCGTGAGTTACACAGAGATTGAGGAAGGGAAACAGACGCACTCTGCAGTGTCATTTCACAACTTCACTGATACACTCTGTGATATAGGTGTACTTTTAATAAACAGAGAGAAGCAGTGATCCTCAGGATTACGACTATCTCTGGTGTGTAACGGTTTAGTTAGCTGAGATGAAGAGCAGAGAACACGTTCTTCTCTTCTCATCACAGTACATGACCGTTCTGTCACAAACGGCCAGTTTAGAAAAGTGAGATCTGAAGATCTCACAGCCATTACTCTGAAATATCTCCATTCCAGATTCTCCAGCTCAGAGGTGGAGAATCAGGGGGAGAAGCTGTGTGATTAGAGGAAGACTTCTTTCTTCCTATATATCAGCACCAGTGGGTTCAAAATGAATATTAAAAAAATATATATATGTATATATTGTATGTATGTGTGTTTGTGGGTATATGTATGTGTGTGTATATATATATATATATATATATACACACACTGGTGTGTGTGTGTTTATGCATGTATGTATGTATATATATATATATATACGGTTATGTACTGGTGTATGTATATATATATAAATATATATATATACACACACACTGTATGTACTGGTGTATGTATATATATATATATATATATATATATATATATATATATATATACGGTTATGTACTGGTGTATGTATATATATATATATATATATATATATATATATATATATATATATACACACACTGTATGTACTGGTGTGTATACATATATATATATATATATATATATATATATACTGTATGTACTGGTGTATATATATATGTATATATATATATATACTGTATGTACTGGTTTATATATATATATATATATATATATATATATATATATATATATATATATACACTGTATGTACTGGTGTATAATATACATATATATATATACACATACTGTATGTACTGGTGTATATATATATATATATATATATATATATATACATACTGTATGTACTGGTGTATATATATATATATATATATATATATATATATATATATATATATATATATACACACTGTATGTACTGGTGTATATATATATATATATACACACTGTATGTACCCCCTGCTATGTCCAGTTGCAGTCACTGCTAATGCACAGTGTGTTTTACAGACCTCAATGTATACTGTGTTATGTATGGTACAATGTACAACGCACTATGCTATATATAACATTGTGCTGAATATAACACACTAAGTTTTAAAAGAACACACACAGCAAATTGTATAATGCACAGTGCATTAAATATCACACAGGGTGTTTACATCAGTGTCCCCATCAGAGTCCTCCTTTACATCAGTGTCCCCATCAGAGTCCTCCTTTACATCCGTGTCCCCGTCAGAGTCCTCCTTTACATCTAGTGTGTCCCTTCCAGTGTGCCCTTTTACATCCAGTGTGTCCCCGTCCGAGTCCTCCTTTACATCCAATGTGTTCCCGTCAGAGAGCCCCTTTATGTGCCCCGGCCAGAGCTGTGTGTTCTGCAATCACGACAATATTCCGTCCTCCTGTCTACACAGAGCCGCCGCTGAGGCTAGGACTATTTCACTATCTCATGCAGTATCCTCCACACAGCCCACCTGGGCACAGACAGTCTTTCATTATTACCCTGTGAGTTGAACATGTTACTGTGGTTTATATTTACTCATTAAACTGTTTTACACTATAGGTCACCTGGCGCCTCTCTCCCCTTCCCCTCATCTGTTTCAGTGTGGGTTTCCTAACCCCAGAGCAAGCTGCCTGTTTCAAATGGATACTACAGACATTTCTCATTTTTTGTCTTCCATTCGCATTTAGACAGAGTATATAACAGACACTGTTTTATATACAGATACTAGGTGCATAACTTATTTTTTTTAATTTCCACAATTCTGGACATTTCATCCATCATTTTTTGGACCTTTTATCAGACAAACCTGGGCAGCGCTGGGAATTTGTTAGTACATTAACCACTTCCATACCGCGTCATGTTAAATGACGTCGGCAAAGTGGTTGTCTAGATCCGGGCCGCCGTCATATGACGTCGGCCCGTTCTAGCCTCCAGTGCGCGCTCCCGGCGGCGCGCAGCGGCGCGATCAGGGATGAGGCTCGTCCCTCGGACATAGCCCATCCCTGATCGAGGTAAACAGCCAATAGAAATTGGCTGTTTACCACGTGATCGGCTGTGTCAATCACAGCCGATCACATGAGCGGCTCAAGCACGAGCCGCTCGTTCTCTCTGCAATGCGCGCCCCCGGAGGCGCGCAGAGCAGCGATCGGGGACGAGGCTCGTCCCTTGGACAGAGCCAATCCCCGATCTTGGTAAAGAGCCAATGAAATTGGCTCTTTACCACGTGACCGGCTGTGTCCAATCACAGCCGGTCACAAATGTCAACAAAGATGAGGGTAACTCACTGTTACCAGGCTCTTCTCCTCACACACCGATCCAGTGTGAGGAGATCAGCTAACAGTGAGTTACCAGTGAGAGTACTGTACCATTACTGTGCCCTGATTGCCCCCATCAAATAAAGAGGACCTGTCACCTGCCCATCTGAGTACCTGTCACCTGCCCATCTGAGTACCTGTCACCTGCCCATCTGAGTACCTGTCAACTGCCCATCAGCGTACCCGAGTACCTTTTCCCTGCCCATCAGGGTACCCGAGTACCTGTCACCTACCCATCAGGGTACCCGAGTACCTGTCACCTACCCATCAGCATACCCGAGTACCTTCCACCTACCCATCAGAGTACCCGAGTACCTTCCAACTGCTCATCAGAGTACCTGACGCCTGAAGTACCTGATTACTTGCCGCCTGCTCATCAGTACCCATCAGTACTCATCAGTACCTATCAGTACCCATCAGTACTCATCAGTACCTATCAGTATCAGTACTGATCAGTACCCATCAGTAACACCTATCAGAATCAGTACTACTCATCAGTACCCATCAGTACCTATCACCTGCCTGTCACCTGCCCAGCAAAGTACCCGATTACCTGTCACCCTTCATACAGCCACCATGTCACAGTCCAAAAGGGTTTTCTCTGCCGAAGAGGCCTGTGAAATGATATCCATGATGAGTGACGGCAGCGGGGAGCTCTCACCTTCCGACGCTGAAACAATTTCTGAATCCGGTTCAGAATTTGAGCCCTTTGAAGGCTTTACATCCGGCACTGAATCGGAGGAGGAAGAAGTTCGGCCTAGAAGACGCCGCACTGAAAATCAGGCAGACATCAGCAGCGCCAATGGCCAATCGGCAAACGCCAACGGCGCTGGACCCCAGGAGGAAATGCCCAGTACAAGTACTGGGATTTCACACCAGCCCCAAAGAAGAAGAGCCCAAATGCAGCTTCCGGATGCCTTGGCAAACCCATTGTGGCTGCCTTCTAGCTCTGGGTCAGCTACAATCCCCCCCTTCACAGCACAGCCAGGTTTGCAGGTCAACACCGAAAATTTTATTCTGATTGATTTTTTTAATTTATTTTTCCCTTTGGAGTTCCTTCAAAACATCGTGGACCAAACCAATCTTTTTGCCCAACAGTTTATCTTGAACAACCCCACCTCATATCATTCCCGTCCTTTTGAATGGAGACCCCTAACAACGGAAGAGTTCAAAGTGTTTTTGGGCCTTACAATCAATATGGGGGTTACAAAAAAAAATGAGCTGCACTCTTATTGGTCCACCCAACCCATCCACCACATGCCAATTTATTCTTCAGTCATGCCCAGGTCCCGCTATGATGCTATAATGCGCTTCCTGCATTTCAACGATAATTCCCAGTGCCCTCCCCGAGATGATCCCAATTACGATAAACTCTACAAAATTCGCCCCCTAATTGATTACTTTTCTAGACGGTTCCCCGAAGTCTATGTCCCTGACCAAAAGATCGCTGTGGACGAATCACTGGTCCACTTCACAGGCCGGCTGGCATTTAAGCAGTATATTCCCAGCAAGAGGGCTAGGTACGGCTTAAAACTAAACAAGCTCTGCGAAAGTAAAACGGGATATGTGTACGCCTTTCGCGTGTACGAAGGCAGAGACTCTGAGCTCCAGCCCCCTGAGTGCCCAACGTACATGGGAGTAAGTGGGAAGATTGTCTGGGACCTAGCCTTCCCATTGCTGCAAAAGGGGTACCATATTTATATGGACAACTATTACACCAGTTTGCCCCTTTTCCGCCACCTGTACCTGAAGAAAACCCTGGCATGCGGTACAGTAAGAAAAAATCGGAAGGGCTTCCCGCAGAGTCTTATCACCACTCAATTACGAATTGGGGAATCCGCAAGCCTTAGAAACGAGGAGGTAATGGCTTTAAAGTGGAGGGACAGTAAGGACGTTTACCTCATGTCCACCATCCACGATGACAGCTCAGTGGAAATTCGAAGACGACGCGGTTCCGTTCAAAAGCCTGCTTGCATCCACGAGTACAATAAGTACATGGGGGGGGTGGATTTAAACGATCAAATGCTGCAGCCCTATCTCCCGACACGAAAGACCGTCTTTTGGTACAAAAAGCTTGCAATGTACTTTTTCCATTTGGCCATGTACAATGCCTTTGTCACCTATAAAAAGTCCACAACAACACCAATCCCCTTCCTCCAGTTTATTGAAGACATTGCCACTGCCCTCATTTACCAGCAAGGATCCCCCCCAGAAATCATTCGTTCGGATTGTGTCAGCAGACTTCATGAGCGCCATTTCCCTTTCCGTATCCCACCATCTCAAACCGGAAGAAGACGCCAAAAAAGGTGTCGGGTGTGTGGCAAAAGAGGAATTAGGAAAGACACCAGTTTCCATTGTCCCGATTGTCCCTCCCAACCTGGCCTTTGCATTGGAGAATGCTTCAAAATATATCACACTGCCCTAAACTTTTAGCCCATATTTCACTGCTGAATATTTTCCTGCTGCCTCAACCAACCATATTACTGCCTTCCTTGTGAACCGACCCTGGCCTGTATATCGACTATGTCTCTGCCTGCCGTCTGCATTGTTTATCCGCCATGTTTCTGCCTTTCAAGTGAACTGACCCTGAACTGTTTATCGACGATGCCTCTGCCTGCCGTCTGCATTGTTTATCCGCCATGTTTCTGCCTTTCAAGTGAACTGACCCTGGATTGTTTATGGATTTTGCCTTAGCCTACCGTCTATTTCTGCCTTTTACCTGCACTGACCTCGGCCTGTTACGACCATGTTTTTTGCCTGCCACTTAAACTGATCCTTCGCCCTGCTACTGTAGTAGTGGGATTCAAAATGACACAGGGGTCTCACTTTTGTGAGGGGCTTCAGAATATAGCGTTCTGATATGAGAAAACCAGTTTTTGGATTTCTCTGGGTTTGTAAACTCAGAACAGGGTCTGGAGTCCGGAGGCTTCAAAGCGATTTGGGTGGGAGAAGCCTCTACCCCTGTCCCCATTCTTTCCCGACCGAGGCCCTAAGCTTCATGGTCCTGCCTGCTGCCTGGACCAATACTTTGGCTGTGCTGATCATATCCCTGCCTGCACTGACCCAGGACTTTTTATGGAACATGTGCCTGTTACCTGGACCAATAATTGGGCTGTACTGACCATATCTCTGCCTGCTGCCTGTACTAATTATGGACAGTATTCCTGCCTGCTGCATGGACAATCCTTTTTCTGCTGCTGACCTGCCTGCTACCTGGACCAATGCTTTGGCTGTGCTGACAATATCTGTGCCTGCTGCCTGTACTGACTATGGACACTATTCCTGCCTGCTGCCTGGACAATCCTTTCACTGTCGCTGTCTACGTTCCTGCCTGCTGCCTGAACCACTGCACTGCTAAAACCACAGGTATTTTTTTGTTTATCCTTTGCTCAGCAGAATGTATTTTGTATGTATTATGCTATGTGTTAGGGGCCTTCAACAATGTGATAGGTTGTCAGGAATTTATGTGTGTGATTTATGTCCCTAGCCACTTGCCAACCGGCCAATGTATATATACGTTCTCGGTTTAAACCTAAAAACCGGTGTTATGGCAGCAGATAGCTGCCATAACCCTGGTATTTTTTTAAACGGTGGACAGTTGGCTTTCCGATAAGGGTGGTCCCAGCGGCGGATTCGCCGTGGGATCACCCTTCCGGGATGGCGGAAGAGGTGACCCCCCCCCCTCCCGCCGCTTCCCGGTCCTTTTCCCCGCTTACCGGACCCACCGGCAGCGGGGAAAACGATCCGGTCCCGGATCCTCATGGACAGGATGTTGAGTGAGGGCAAGCTTGCCCTCACTCAACTCTATGGTCTTGGAGGACCGGAGCTACGGCAAATGTTGTTGCCTAGCAACCAGCTTAAAGGTCCCTTTTTTTTTTTTTCATTTTATTTAATTTTTTTTTTTTTTTTTTTTTTTTTTTTTTTTCTATCTTTTAGTGTACTTGTGAGATCTGAGGACTTTTTGACCCCAGATCTTACAAAAAAGAGGTCCTGTCGTGCCTATTTCTATTACAAGAAATGTTTACATTCCTTGTAATAGAAATAAAAATGATCAATTTTTTTTTTTTTTTTTAAACGGTGTAAAAATAAAAAATAATAAATAAAATAAATAGTAAAAAAAAAAAAAAAAAAAAATTAAAGCACCCTGTCCCCGTTAGCTCGCGCGCAGAAGCGGAAGCATACGGAAACCCCGCCCACATATGTAAACGGTGTTCAAACCACACATGTGAGGTATCGCCGCGATCGTTAGAGCAAGAGCAATAATTTGAGCCCTAGACCTCCTCTGTAACTCAAAGATGGCAACCTGTAGAAATTTTTAAAATGTCGCCTATGGGGATATTTAAGTACCAAAGTTTGTCGCCATTCCGTGAGCGTGCGCAATTTTGAAGCATGACATGTTGGGTATCTATTTACTCGGCATAACATTATCTTTCACATTATGGAAAAAAATTGGGCTATTTTTACTGGTTTCTTATTTTTTAATTAAAAAAAGTGATTTTTTTAAAAAAAAATTGCGTTTGGAAGACCGCTGCGCAAATACGGTGTGATAAAAAATATTGCAATAATCTCTATTTTATTCTCTAGGGTCTCTGCTAAAAAAAAATATATAATGTTTGGGGGTTCTAAGTAGTTTTCTAGTAAAAACAACTGATTTTAGCTTGTAAACACCAAATGTCAAAAATAGGCCTAGGCAAGTGGCTAGGATGCATGATGGGGCTCCTTGGATGTTGGGTCCCTCTATATGGCTAGGCTGTGAAAAAGTCTCACACATGTGGTATCGCCATACTCAGGAGGAGTGGCAGAATGTATTTTGGGGTGTCATTTTTGCTGTATACATGCTATGTGTTAGGAATATTCAATAAATCGACAACTTTGTGTAAAAAAAGAAAGGTTTTAATTTTTTTCCCACATTTTCCAAAAACTTGTGGAAAAAAATGACACGTTCAAAAGACCCATAATGCCTCATAAAATATACGTTGGAGTGTTTGCTTTCCAAAATGGGGTCATTTTGTGGGTGTTTCCATTGTCTTGGTGCTCTAGGGCCTTTAGAAGTGTGATAGGTAGTCCGAAAATGTTGTGTGTAATTTATGCTCCTAGAACGCCTGAAGCTGCTTCTTGAATGTGGAGTCTCTTTATGTGGCCAGGCTGTGTAAAAGTCTCACACATGTGGTATCGCCATACTCAGGAGGAGTAGCAGAATGTATTTTGGGGTGTAATTTTTGCTATTTACATGCTATGTGTTAGAAATATCCTATAAATTGACAACTTTGTGTAAAAAAAAAAGGTTTTCATTTTTTTCCCACATTTTCCAAAAACTTTTGGAAAAAAATGACGCGTTCAAAAGACCCATAATGCCTCATAGAATATACGTTGGAGTGTTTGCTTTCCAAAATGGGGTCATTTTGTGGGTGTTTCCATTGTGTTGGTGCTCTAGGGCCTTCAGAAGTGTGATAGGTAGTCCGAAAATGATGTGTGTAATTTATGCTCCTAGAACGCCTGAAGGTGCTAGTTGAATGTGGAGTCTCTTTATGTGGCCAGGCTGTGTAAAAGTCTCACACATGTGGTATCGCCATACTCAGGAGGAGTAGCAGAATGTATTTTGGGGTGTAATTTTTGCTATTTACATGCTATGTGTTAGAAATATCCTATAAATTGACAACTTTGTGTAAAAAAAAAAGGTTTTCATTTTTTTCCCACATTTTCCAAAAACTTTTGGAAAAAAATGACGCGTTCAAAAGACCCATAATGCCTCATAGAATATACGTTGGAGTGTTTGCTTTCCAAAATGGGGTCATTTTGTGGGTGTTTCCATTGTGTTGGTGCTCTAGGGCCTTCAGAAGTGTGATAGGTAGTCCGAAAATGATGTGTGTAATTTATGCTCCTAGAACGCCTGAAGGTGCTAGTTGAATGTGGAGTCTCTTTATGTGGCCAGGCTGTGTAAAAGTCTCACACATGTGGTATCGCCATACTCAGGAGGAGTAGCAGAATGTATTTTGGGGTGTAATTTTTGCTATTTACATGCTATGTGTTAGAAATATCCTATAAATTGACAACTTTGTGTAAAAAAAAAAAGGTTTTCATTTTTTTCCCACATTTTCCAAAAACTTGTGGAAAAAAATGACGCGTTCAAAAGACCCATAATGCCTCATAGAATATACGTTGGAGTGTTTTCTTTCCAAAATGGGGTCATTTTGTGGGTGTTTCCATTGTCTTGATGCTCTAGGGCCTTCAGAAGTGTGATAGGTAGTCCGAAAATGATGTGTGTAATTTATGCTCCTAGAACGCCTGAAGGTGCTAGTTGAATGTGGAGTCTCTTTATGTGGCCAGGCTGTGTAAAAGTCTCACACATGTGGTATCGCCATACTCAGGAGGAGTAGCAGAATGTATTTTGGGGTGTAATTTTTGCTATTTACATGCTATGTGTTAGAAATATCCTATAAATTGACAACTTTGTGTAAAAAAAAAAGGTTTTCATTTTTTTCCCACATTTTCCAAAAACTTGTGGAAAAAAATGACGCGTTCAAAAGACCCATAATGCCTCATAGAATATACGTTGGAGTGTTTACTTTCCAAAATGGGGTCATTTTGTGGGTGTTTCCATTGTCTTGGTGCTCTAGGGCCTTCAGAAGTGTGATAGGTAGTCCGAAAATGATGTGTGTAATTTATGCTCCTAGAACGCCTGAAGGTGCTAGTTGAATGTGGAGTCTCTTTATGTGGCCAGGCTGTGTAAAAGTCTCACACATGTGGTATCGCCATACTCAGGAGGAGTAGCAGAATGTATTTTGGGGTGTAATTTTCGCTATTTACATGCTATGTGTTAGAAATATCCTATAAATTGACAACTTTGTGTAAAAAAAAAAAGGTTTTCATTTGTTTCCCACATTTTCCAAAAACTTGTGGAAAAAAATGACATGTTCAAACAACCCATAATGCCTCATAGAATATACGTTGGAGTGTTTTCTTTCCAAAATGGGGTCATTTTGTGGGTGTTTCCATTGTATTGGTGCTCTAGGGCCTGGAAAAGTGTGATAGGTAGTAAGAAAGTTTTATGTGTATTTATGCTCCTAGAACGCCTGAAGGCGCTTCTTGGACGTGGAGTCTCTTTTTGTGGCCAGGCTGTGTAAAAGTCTCACACATGTGGTATCGCCATACTCGGAAGGAGTAGCAGAATGTATTTTTGGGTGTAATTTTTGCTGTGTACATGCTATGTGTTAGAAATAGCTTATAAATTGACACCTTTGTGGGAAAAAAAAGAAAAAAAATTTTTTTTCTTCATTTTCCCAACAATTGTGGGAAAAAATTACAACTTCAAAAAACCCACCATGCCTCTTACTAAATACCTTGGACTGTCTACTTTACAAAAAGGGGTCATTTGGGTGGTATTTGTACTGTCCTGACATTTCAGGGCCTCAAGAAAGGAGATAGGCAGTCAGTACATCTGGTGTGATCAATTTTCAGTAATTGGTACCATAGCTTCTAGACTCAATAACTTTCACACAGACTAAATAATATACACTAATTTGGGTTCATTTTACCAGAGACATGTAGCAGTATACATTTTGGCCCAAATGTATGAAGAAAAATTTATTTTTTGCAAAATTTTATAATTGAAACTAAAAAAAAGTGTTTTTTTTTCAAAATTTTTGCTCTTTTTTTGCATATATCACGAAAAAAAAAAACCCCAGTTGTGATCAAATACCACCAAAAGAAAGCTGTATTTGTGTGAAAAAAATGATAAAAATTTTGTTTGGTTGCAGTGTAGCATGACTGAGCAATTGTCATTCAAAGTGTGAGAGTGCTGAAAGCTGAAAATTGGTCTGGGCAGGAAGGGTGTCAAACTGCTCTGTATGGAAGTGGTTAAGAATGCTTTAAAAAAAAATAATAATAATTTTTTACTTACCGTAAAATCCATTTCTCTGATGTTCATTGACAGACACATCTCTTGATATTCTTAACCATTGGGTTATACTGTCCCCTACAGAAGTAGGACACTAGGTAGAAAAAAAGTCTGGCTATGCCTATGGGCAGTCCCAGGGGATATACTCCATCTCTCTGCTATAGGTACACAGTGTCATAGAACATACAACTCCACAGAGTGGTGGGTGTTGTGTCCGTCAATGAACATCAGAGAAATGGATTTTATGGTAAGTCAAAAATCCCATTTTCTCTTTCATTGACGGACACAGCTCTTGATATTCTTAACCAATTGCACTTCCCAAAGCAGTATTAAACATGAGGTGTGGGGACAGCAAAAAATTCCCAAGGCTAAAAACAGTTGCCAACCTGGCAACAAGGGCTTAACCAAAACAACTAGGAACAAAGAGACCGCACTGGAGACCGCACTGGAGGAACCAAATGGTGAACACCCTGAAGAAAGGTACGCACCAGGAAGTGTTTGGCCAAAGATCGACAAAAGAAGACTGCCAAAGCCGACACCTGATCTTTGATGGTACTCAAGGCCAATTTCGGTTCAACCTCCCGAAAAGGATGGTCAAGATCCGAGCCACCGAGAAGAAGCGAGGATGAACCCCAAGGGACTCACACCACATGATGTATGTCTTCCACGTATGATTGTAGATCTTCCTATAATGTAAGATTCCTAGCTTTTAACATCATTGGAATCACGGATACAGACCAACCCCTATCCATCAGTACCTGGCTTTTAACAGCCAAGCCGTCAAAGCCAGCGACTTTAAAGCCGGGTGGAAAATTGGCCCTTGGGAAGCAGATCCGCCTGAGAGAAATCTGCCAAGGAACATCTGCAACCAGCCGCACCAGATTGGCATACCAAGCCCGGCAACATCAGTCCGGGGCCACTAAGATGACTGGAATCCCTTCTGCCTCAATCCTGCGTAGAAGTCTTGGCAGAAGCTTGAGAGGAGGAAAGGCGTAAATCAGAGGATAAGGACCCCATGGGGCCACCAGCGCATCTGTGGCGTCTGACAGAGGATCCCGTGACCGTGCCATGAACCTCTGCATCTTTCCATTGAGCTGAGACGCCAACAGATCCACCGGAGACACAACTAATGAAACACATGGGGATGAAGAGACCATTCCCCCTGGTCCAACGCCTGCCGACTAAGGTAATCTGCCTGCCAGTTACGGCGGAAAGGGCTGGAACGAACGTTTCGAGCACCGGAGAATGCCAGCTACCCGGAGAGCCGCCAGGACACTTCTTGTGCCCACTTGGTGATTGACATAAGCCACGGCTGTGGCATTGGCTGATTGAAAGCGCACTAGACATCCTTGGAGATGATCCATCCAATGTTCCAGGCACAGTCTGATCGCTCAGAGCTCCATAATATTGATCAGTAGTCTGGACTCTTCCAATGTTCAGACCCTGTTGTGCATATTTAACAGTGGCTCACTAATGATACCTGTCTTTTGTAAAGATTTTAGAAAGGAAGTTTGGACAAGCCTAACCCCCCCCCCCCTTCAAAGTCACTGTACAATGGATAAACAGTCCTTTTGTCCTCAGAACAAATGGTGTTGGTTAGGGGGGATGGTATATTCCTTAATCACAAGTCTAAATGACTGCTAAAATCTGCAAGTCTGCAGTCTCAAACGGAACATCTATGAAGCAAGAAGCTAAACCTGACTTCCCTGAGCCATGTGCTTTGGAATGAGACTCCATGGCTACAAACTTCTTTAGTTAAGTATATCTCCTTTATCTGCTAGTCTTGTATTATGCTCCTAAATATTGTAATAGTTTTGTATGTACAGATTGTTTTTGCATAGTAAAGCACATTTACACACCACAAAGGTCTAAGTTTCCTTGGTTGTACCGCAAAGTAACCGCACTAGAAACGCACGCAAAACATTTGGGGGCTTCGTCCGCGATTTGCGCTATAAATTCAACTGAAACAGACCTGTTTGTTTTCTGTGGTGTGTTGTGTAGCTTGTGCTAGGTAAAAAAAAAAAAAAAAAATGCTGCGTAAGCTGTTTAGGAAAGGCAAGACTGCAGAGGTTTCTGGTGTCCAGAAGGAAATGTGCAGTTTACCTATCTGGGCCAGAGACAATGAGTGGGAGTCTATTGCTAAAGTATTTGCAAAGTATGCTTCTCCTTTGAATAAGACTTGGGGTGGTAAAATCTCAGATCATTTTGTAGATTTTAGCCTTAAGGGGTTGGATTTGAGTAAAGCAGAGAAGAGGACAGTTTCCACAGTGGGCTGGTATTTTCTTCATGCTCTCTATACAGAATCAAAGAGAAGGGAGAAGGCAGAGGCAGAAGTTAAGTTATTGAAAGACCAGCTAGCAGTTGCTTCAGAGTGTGTGCGTTCAACTGCTAGTAGGGCTGATGATTTGCAAGAGCGGTGTGCAGCCCTCATGACCAAATCAATTAATGCCTTAAGGAAAAGAAAGGGACGTAAACCTGTTAGTAAAGCCAGGGTACGTGCCATTGTCACATCCCAAAACTGGGATAGTGAGGATGAGGAGATAGAATTTGATGTTTCTGATGATGATCATCCAATGGGAAAGAAAAAGTGTGCCAGACCTCTCATTACTAAGCATAGGAAAAGGCAACATGATAGAGAGGATATGGCAGATGGGGAGGTGCATTATCGCAACCCCAGAGATGTTGAATTTGAAGAAGTTAGGGAGTTTACACAAACTGAACTCCATGAGCTGGCAAAACAATACAAACAAAGGTCCGGGGAACCCCTATTGAGTTGGCTCCTACGTTTGTGGGATGAAGGGGCGGACAGTGTTGTTTTGTCAGGCAAGGAAGCAGTGGCTTTGGGAGTGTTAACCCATGATCCACAATTGCGTCAGGCCATGCGAAAAGCCCGAGAGTTTAGTGTGAATTTTTCACTCTTAGACCTCGTGAGAGATGGTATAGTCCGAGTATACGCTAATCCTAGTGACCTGGAAAATACCTACTCGTGGAGAACATTAGGAGAAGGTATTTCCAGGTTACGTAAGATGGGTTGTATAACCGGATTAAATACATTTCCAGAATGGATGGGTCCAGATATGGAACCCTTCACGTCTGCTCTGCGCTCTAAGCTAATGAAGTCTGCACCATTTAATCTCAGGGCTCCTTTATTGTCTTTGCTGGGAGGCCTGGGTTTAAACAGCAAAATTCATGAAGCAACAACCCTTTTAAGCTAGTTGGGGGAGCTAGAGGAGACTAAAACAAAACCTGTCAGGGCAGTAGATAAGGTCAGACAGGCAGAGAACAGGCTGAAAAGGACTTTTAAAGAGAAGAAAGGGAATGTGGGAGAGAAGACAGGAGGTGAAGAGAAAACCAGGCTAGTTATCTCTAGGAAACAAATGTGGGTGGACCTATTAAAGGCAGGAGTACCTAAAAGTGAGATAGATGGCATCTCTACTGCAGAAATTTTGAAGCGGTGGAAACATTTAGTGGGGAAAACTGTCAGGGTTAGAAACACTACTCCTAGTGAAGATAACATCAGCCTAGATTTAGAAACAACAGAACAGACCCCTCCTGTTAGTCCCAAACCCATTCCCAAAACTGAACATGAACCCAAACCCAAATCCCTTTATCCTGGGGAGGAGTTAGAGAGAATTAGAAAAGGGGATTGGGAGGTTCCTTATCCTTTATGAAGGGAAGGTGGGTCTCCTGTAATAGCAATAAGAACAGTGACAGCAGGAGACCGACGCCCATATGCACCTGTCACTGTATGGTGGGGGGTCGTCTCCTCCTACACATGTCATGGCTTTAGTGGATACTGGAGCTGAAGTTACACTTTTGCAAGGAGATCCTTCCCATCACAAAGGAGAAGTGATTTATGTAGAAGGTTTGGGAGGGCAAACCACACCAGCAGTTAGGACACGGGTGAAATTGGCTATTGGCAAGGGACCAGGATTTTGGACAAATGTTTTGGTATCAGAGTTACCTGAAAATATTCTTGGGATGGATGTACTTCAAGGTCAGTCTATTCAGACTGAACAAGGTACATTCACATTCGGGTATCCTGATAAAACGTATCTGGTCAGGGCGGTGAAGGCTGTGGTCAGAGGTCATGCAAAATGGACCCCTGTCTTTATTCCTCCACCAGAGAAGCCAGTCTGTCTCAAGCAATACAGACTTCCTGGAGGCCACAAAGAAATTGGGGAGACTATTCATGAACTATTAAGAGTAGGGATCCTTAGACCTGCTGTAAGTCCATTCTCATCTCCGGTGTTCCCAGTAAAGAGACCTGATGGGACATATAGAATGACTGTGGATTACAGAGGTCTAAACAAAGTGGCACCTCCATTAAAGTCAGCTGTACCGGATATGATCTCGATCATTGAGAAAATTGCTAAAGAGGCAGGAGAATATCATGCTGTGATAGACCTGGCTAATGCTTTCTTTTCGATTCCAATAGACCCAGAGTGTCAGAACCAGTTTTCCTTTGTGTGGAATGGCCGCCAGTACACTTTCACTGTCCTTCCTCAAGGATACCTTCATTCTCCAACGATTTGTCATGGACTGATTGCCCGAGATTTAAGCACCCTAAATCTGAAAGTCGCTGTGTTTCACTACATTGATGACATCATGATCTCTGGAACAAAGGAAGATGTAACTGAAGCACTGCACCTGCTGATACAGCACATGGAGAACAGAGGGTGGGCTATCAACAGAGACAAAGTCCAAGGACCTGCCACAGAGGTGAAATTCCTGGGAATGATGTGGACCGGGCCACAGAGGAAAATTCCAGAGACAGAGATCATTCATCCCACATCTTGGACTGATTCTGAGGCCTATATACAATGTCACAAGAAAAAAGACTGAGTTCACATGGGGTTCAGAGCAGCGGACCGCATTCCTGGCTGCTAAAGAAGCCATTTTGCAGCATCAAGGATTGGGACCTGTGAGGCAAGGAGTACCATTTCAGCTGGATGTAGTTGAGCAGGATGGTACAATATCTTGGAGTCTGTGGCAGCCAAATGAAAAGAAGGGACTGAGAGCAATACCCATTGGATTTTGGTCCAAACAACTTACAGGGGCACAGAAAAGATACACGCCCCTGGAGAAGTACCTGTTTGGGGCCTACACAGCACTTCAACACGTAGAGACCATTACAGGAAAGGACACAGTCACCATCCATACTGCATTGCCAATAGCAGGATGGGTGAGAGATGATGGACTGACCACTAGGGCAGCTGTAGCCCAGAACCAAACACTGATGAAATGGAAATGGTACCTTCAAGAAAGAGGGGGTATTGCAGCTGGGGATGTCAGAGACATTTCAAAACAGTTGGCTGGGCTTGTCACTTTTACCAGCACCCATACGGAAGAAGAAATTCCTGTGCTGCAGTCATCCCCCATTCATGAGGCTCCACCCTTTGAGTCTTTGCCCGATAAGATGAAGGAGTCAGCATGGTTCACTGATGGTTCAGCCATAGTCACCTCGTCTGGGCATAAATGGACAGCAGCAGCCTACAACCCGAGTACAGACACAGTCCTGCAGGAGACCGGAATTGGAGGGTCCAGTCAGTATGCAGAGTTGAAAGCTGTAGTGATGACTCTTCAGGAGGATCTTTCTTCCCATGTCACTATCTACACTGACAGCTGGGCGGTCTTTAAAGGACTGACAACTTGGATGCCCACGTGGAAGTCCAATGAATGGTTGATTCATGGAAAGGTGGTGTGGGGAGGCAAGGAAGTCTGGGACTTCATCTGGAAGGAAGCTCACTCCCGCACCATAAAAGTGGGGCATGTTGATGCACATGTGCCCCTGGTCCCAGACTTTGAGAACTATAACAGAGTGGCAGACGAAATTGCCAAGGTGAATGCAGTTGTGCCAATTGATCCTGTCTTGATGAACTTGGCAAACTGGGCCCACAAGCAATCTGGACATTTGGGGCAGAAAGCCACATATGAATGGGCACAGCAAAGAGGATTGCCCATATCAATGGACATGATAAGGACTGTAATAGGCAACTGTACAGTGTGTGGAGAAGTGCGACAATGGCCATTGCAAAAGTACTCCACCGGGTCGATTAAGAGGGGAGAGAGGCCTGCAGAGATTTGGCAGATTGACTTCATCGGTCCCCTGCCCCGGGGAAACAATGGACTGAGGTATTGTTGCACTGCAGTGGACACCTATTCAGGACTTTTGTTTGTTCATCCTTGCAAACGTGCAGATCAAGCCGCAACACTTCAACTGCTACAGAAAATTGTTGTTGCGTATGGCTGTCCCAAACAAGTCCAAAGTGATAACGGCTCACACTTCACCGGATCTACAGTACAGCAATGGGCCAAAGATTCTGGAGTGTACTGGTTGTGTCACATCCCATACCATCCACAGGCAGCTGGTTTGATTGAAAGATACAATGGGCTATTGAAGGACCAGATACGCAAACTTACACCCACACGTACACTAAGGGGGTGGGATCGGGTCCTCACACAGGCAGTCATGTTGTTAAATTCTAGGCCACTAGCCAAAAGCACACCATATGAAAGGATGGTTGGGGCTGGGGTGCAGATTCCACAGCTAGCGTGCAGAGTTCAGTATTTACACAAGGTTCCTGAAAGAACAGGGTTTAACAGATACCAAGTTACTGCTTCCCATGACATAGAAACCAAGAGTGAAGTATCTGAAGCTGAAGCCTATCTAGGAATGAGAGGGAATCTGGCAGGAAGGTTTGAAGTTATATTTGCATTGGCAGATGAGCTTCAAGACAGTGGCTGGGACTCTGATTGGTTAGTGGATACTTCCCAGCAAGAGTGGAAGGTGAGGCTCTATAATATCAAACCTTCCAAAATAAAAAGCAGTGATCTTCTAGGAAATATCAGTATATTTCCTCTCCTCCCTATTGATGTCCTTTGGGAGGGTCAGAAGTGGATACAGGCAGGTGGAAAAGTGTTGGTCAGAGATCCAGGCAAGAAGTCAGTTAGAGGAGAGATTGTAGCTGAAGGGCCGGGATCTACTGTATATGTATTATTAGAAGGAACAGATAATCCGCTTTGTTTTCCACTCCACAGGCTGTCTCCGATTTGATCCATAGAAAGACCAGAGAAAGTGGTTACATGATGGACAGAATGATGGAAGACCGCAAGATCTATGGAGAGCAAGGCCTTTTGATGTATTACAAGCCTGGACTTGTTTTCTAAAGAACGTTAGATTGGACTTTTCTAATGAACTTTTAGCCAAAGACTGAAATACCTTCATAGTTATAGGAAGGGGTTGTATTTTAGTTAGTTCCCCCATTGTGTTTTATTTAAGATAAACCGGGGGGGGGGGGGGGGGTGGGAGAATTATTAGATGTCTTTATGTAAAGTTGGAGGCATTATGTCATTTGTGAGCCAAGGGGTGGAGTGTTGTGCATATTTAACAGTGGCTCACTAATGATACCTGTCTTTTGTAAAGATTTTAGAAAGGAAGTTTGGACAAGCCTAACCCCCCCCTTCAAAGTCACTGTACAATGGATAAACAGTCCTTTTGTCCTCAGAACAAATGGTGTTGGTTAGGGGGGATGGTATATTCCTTAATCACAAGTCTAAATGACTGCTAAAAGCTGCAAGTCTGCAGTCTCAAACGGAACATCTATGAAGCAAGAAGCTAAACCTGACTTCCCTGAGCCATGTGCTTTGGAATGAGACTCCATGGCTACAAACTTCTTTAGTTAAGTATATCTCCTTTATCTTTATCTATATCTGCTAGTCTTGTATTATGCTCCTAAATATTGTAATAGTTTTGTATGTACAGATTGTTTTTTGCATAGTAAAGCACATTTACACACCACAAAGGTCTAAGTTTCCTTGGTTGTACCGCAAAGTAACCGCACTAGAAACGCACGCAAAACAGACCCCCTGAGCAGAAAATTCTGTAGAGAATGCCCCCCACCCCAACAGGCTGACATCCTTGGTAAACACCGTCCAATACAAGGGGAGGAGGGATTTGCCCTGCCGGAGTGCAAAAGCCGCCATTTCAGGGACCCTTTCCACCCCGACTCAGCTGGATTTGGTTGTCCTGAGACTGCGGAGTCTTGTTCTATTTGATCAGGGTCTCCCTTGCAGGGACCTCGTAAAGAACCATGCAAACCGGACCGCCTCGAAGGTAGACACCATCAGGCCCAGCACTGCAAGTCCAGAGGAATGACCATCTGCTGGACAGCAGGAGGCGAATTGCAGCCTGCAGTTTCTGGAGTTTGTCCAGAGGAAGGAGTACTCTGTGCTAAGGCTGAGTCCACAGTCAGACCCAGATAGTCTAGTTTTGTGGAATGAACCTAGCCAGACCTCTAAAGATTCAGAAGCCAGCCAAACGTCCTCAGGGTCCATATGGAGATCTCCAGGTTTTCCACCAGCACAGTAGGAACCTCTGCTCGCAGAAGAAGGTCGTCCAAGCAGCCCAGGGTTGTGATCCCCTGCTGACGTAACAATGCTAGCACCAGGGCCAACACTTTCGTGAAAACCGGAGGAGCAGAGGCGAGACCAAAGGGTAATGCCACAAACTGATAATGCTCCTCTCCCATTGCAAAGCAGAGGAAGTGCTGGTGACTGATACATATCGGAATGTGAAGGTAAGTGTCCCCTAATGAAGGTAAGCCACCACCGCCACTCCATTCTGAACATCTGCACCCGCGCAAGCAGCTCAGCACCTTGAGGTACAGGATTGGACGCACCTTGCATTCCTTTCTGGGAACTGTAAACAGGTTTGAGTAAAACCCCTGAAAGCTTTCCGAAGTCGCAACCGGGACAATCACCCCTTGAAGTAAAAGAAGGAACAGACCTTCTAAAAAGCAGCCTGCAAAATCTTGCGGCCAAAAGAAGCATCCGTAGATGCCAAAACATCCACTTTGTAGAAATTGGTGAAAGTGTGCACTGACGACAAGCTGGTTGCCTTGCAAACCTAAGCCACTGACGCCTGAGGACAGAAGGCCCAAGAAGCACTAGGCACCTGAGTAGAGTGCGCCATTACAGGGAAAGAAGGAACCCAACCCTTGTTAGAATAAGCCTGAATCACCGCCTGTCTGATCCACCTGAAAATGGTCGCAGAAGATGCGGACAGTCCTTTTGCTGGCCCATCCGTGATCAAACAGTGAGTCTGACCTCCGAAAAGACTGTAGCGGCCAGATACCCCCGAATCGCCCGAACCACATCCAGGGCATGCAATGCGAATTTCTTGAGATGAGCGGACCTAGGACACAAAAAAGGCAACACAAGGTCTTCATTCAAATGGAAGTCAGACAACCTTAGGTAGGAACAATGGGCGTGGATGAAGAACCACCTTATCATTGTGGACCACCAGATAGGGGGTTCCGACTCCCTGCAAGCAGAGATGACAACCACCAAAAAAAGCCACCTTCTGAGACAGCTTAAGCAGGGGAATCTCCCAAATATTTTCAAAGGGAGGCTTCTGGAGAACTGAGAGCACCAGGTTCAAATCCCAAAGTGGTAGAGGAAACCTTACTAGTGGAGTCAGGTGTCAAACCACTTGAATGAAAATACGCACCAAGGAATGCGTGGCAAAGGGTTGCCGAAAGAACTCAGCCATGGCAGACATCTGACCCATGATGGTACTTAAAGCAAACTTCTGTTCAACACATCATTAAAGGAAGGTCAAAATCTGGGCCACCGAAAAGGAATGAGGGTGAACACCGATCGACTCACACCAGGAAATGTAAGCTTTCCACGAACAATGATAAATCTTTCTAGAGGTAGACTTTCTAGCCTTCAGCATAATCCAAATCCCGACCCAGGCAAACCTCTATCCTTCAGCACCTGTCTTTCAACAGCCAGGCTGTCAAAACCAGCATTTGTAAAGCAGGATGGAAGATCGGCCCTTGGGACAGCAGTTCCTCCCTGAGAGGTAGCCTCCAAGCAGTGGTGGGATTCAGCCGGTTCGCACCGGTTCCATAGAACCGGTTACTAACTTTCTGCAAGTTCGCAGAACCGGCTGAATCCATCTGCGCGTCCCGCGTTCGGACCGCGCGTCCGCAGACGTGGCGGCCAGGGAGCGGAGCAGTGCGCCCCGACCCGCCCATTCTGTGACAATAGCGAATGAGAATTCGCTATTGTCACACGGATTCTCCTCCTGGCCAATCAGGGAGCGGGTCCTCCCGCTTCCTGATTGGCCGAAAGGCAAACATCGTGCCATTGGACGAGGAGGTGGCGCAGCGGCAGGACTGAAGACTCGGAGACGCGGGGAGCCGGGGACTGAAGAGAAGCTGCGAGACCGTCCGTGAGGTAAGTGCGGGGGGATCGCTGGCACTCTGCAATCATTGGGGGCAATGCTGTGGCTGGCACTCTGCAATAATTAGGGGCAATGCTGTGGCTGGCACTCTGCAATCATTGGGCATTGGGGGCAATGCTGTGGCTGGCACTCTGCAATCATTAGGGGCAATGCTGTGGCTGGCACTCTGCAATCATTGAGGGCAATGCTGTGGCTGGCACTCTGCAATCATTGAGGGCAATGCTGTGGCTGGCACTCTGCAATCATTGGGGGCAATGCTGTGGCTGGCACTCTGCAATCATTGGGGGCAATGCTGTGGCTGGCACTCTGCAATCATTGGGGGCAATGCTGTGGCTGGCACTCTGCAATCATTGGGGGCAATGCTGTGGCTGGCACTCTGCAATCATTGGGGGCAATGCTGTGGCTGGCACTCTGCAATCATTGGGGGCAATGCTGTGGCTGGCACTCTGCAATCATTGAGGGCAATGCTGTGGCTGGCACTCTGCAATCACTGGGGGCAATGCTGTGGCTGGCACTCTGCAATCACTGGGGGCAATGCTGTGGCTGGCACTCTGCAATCATTGAGGGCAATGCTGTGGCTGGCACTCTGCAATCATTAGGGGCAATGCTGTGGCTGGCACTCTGCAATCATTAGGGGCAATGCTGTGGCTTGCACTCTGCAATCATTAGGGGCAATGCTGTGGCTGGCACTCTGCAATCATTAGGGGCAATGCTGTGGCTGGCACTCTGCAATCATTAGGGGCAATGCTGTGGCTGGCACTCTGCAATCATTGGGGGCAATGCTGTGGCTGGCACTCTGCAATCATTGGGGGGAATGCTGTGGCTGGCACTCTGCAATCATTGGGGGCAATGTTGTGGCTGGCACTCTGCAATCATTGGGGGCAATGCTGTGGCTGGCACTCTGCAATCATTGGGGGCAATGCTGTGGCTGGCACTCTGCAATCATTAGGGGCAATGCTGTGGCTGGCACTCTGCAATCATTAGGGGCAATGCTGTGGCTGGCACTCTGCAATCATTGGGGGCAATGCTGTGGCTGGCACTCTGCAATCATTGGGGGCAATGCTGTGGCTGGCACTCTGCAATCATTGGGCATTGGGGGCAATGCTGTGGCTGGCACTCTGCAATCATTGGGGGCAATGCTGTGGCTGGCACTCTGCAATCATTGGGGGCAATGCTGTGGCTGGCACTCTGCAATCATTGGGGGCAATGCTGTGGCTGGCACTCTGCAATCATTAGGGGCAATGCTGTGGCTGGCACTCTGCAATCATTAGGGGCAATGGAGTGGCTGGCAATCTTCAATCATTGGGGGCAATGCTGTGGCTGGCACTTTGCAATCATTAGGGGCAATGCTGTGGCTGGCACTCTGCAAGCATTGGGGGCAATGCTGTGGCTGGCACTCTGCAAGCATTGGGGGCAATGCTGTGGCTGGCACTCTGCAATCATTGGGGGCAATGCTGTGGCTGGCACTCTGCAATCATTAGGGGCAATGCTGTGGCTGGCACTCTGCAATCATTAGGGGCAATGCTGTGGCTGGCACTCTGCAATCATTAGGGGCAATGCTGTGGCTGGACCTCTGCAATCATTAGGGGCAATGCTGTGGCTGGCACTCTGCAATCATTGGGGGCAATGCTGTGGCTGGCACTCTGCAATCATTGGGGGCAATGCTGTGGCTGGCACTCTGCAATCATTGGGGGCAATGCTGTGGCTGGCACTCTGCAATCATTGGGCATTGGGGGCAAAGCTGTGGCTGGCACTCTGCAATCATTAGGGGCAATGCTGTGGCTGGCACTCTGCAATCAATAGGGGCAATGCTGTGGCTGGCACTCTGCAATCATTGGGCATTGGGGGCAAGGCTGTGGCTGGCACTCTGCAATCATTGGGGGCAATGCTGTGGCTGGCACTCTGCAATCATTGGGGGCAATGCTGTGGCTGGCACTCTGCAATCATTGAGGGCAATGCTGTGGCTGGCACTCTGCAATCATTGGGGGCAATGCTGTGGCTGGCACTCTGCAATCATTGGGGGCAATGCTGTGGCTGGCACTCTGCAATCATTGGGGGCAATGCTGTGGCTGGCACTCTGCAATCATTGGGGGCAATGCTGTGGCTGGCACTCTGCAATCATTGGGGGCAATGATGTGGCTGGCAGTCTGCAATCATTGGGGGCAATGCTGTGGCTGGCACTCTGCAATCATTGGGGGCAATGCTGTGGCTGGCACTCTGCAATCATTGGGGGCAATGCTGTGGCTGGCACTCTGCAATCATTGAGGGCAATGCTGTGGCTGGCACTCTGCAATCATTGGGGGCAATGCTGTGGCTGGCACTCTGCAATCATTGGGGGCAATGCTGTGGCTGGCACTCTGCAATCATTGGGGGCAATGCTGTGTCTGGCACTCTGCAATCATTGGGGGCAATGCTGTGGCTGGCACTCTGCAATCATTGGGGGCAATGCTGTGGCTGGCACTCTGCAATCATTGGGGGCAATGCTGTGGCTGGCACTCTGCAATCATTGGGGGCAATGCTGTGGCTGGCACTCTGCAATCATTGGGGGCAATGCTGTGGCTGGCACTCTGCAATCATTGGGGGCAATGCTGTGGCTGGCACTCTGCAATCATTGGGGGCAATGATGTGGCTGGCAGTCTGCAATCATTGGGGGCAATGCTGTGGCTGGACCTCTGCAATCATTGGGGGCAATGCTGTGGCTGGCACTCTGCAATCATTGGGGGCAATGCTGTGGCTGGCACTCTGCAATCATTGGGGGCAATGCTGTGGCTGGCACTCTGCAATCATTGGGGGCAATGCTGTGGCTGGCACTCTGCAATCATTGGGGGCAATGCTGTGGCTGGCACTCTGCAATCATTGGGGGCAATGCTGTGGCTGGCACTCTGCAATCATTGGGGGCAATGCTGTGGCTGGCACTCTGCAATCATTGGGGGCAATGCTGTGGCTGGCACTCTGCAATCATTGGGGGCAATGCTGTGGCTGGCACTCTGCAATCATTGGGGGCAATGCTGTGGCTGGCACTCTGCAATCATTGGGGGCAATGCTGTGGCTGGCACTCTGCAATCATTGGGGGCAATGATGTGGCTGGCACTCTGCAATCATTGGGGGCAATGATGTGGCTGGCACTCTGCAATCATTGGGGGCAATGATGTGGCTGGCACTCTGCAATCATTGGGGGCAATGATGTGGCTGGCACTCTGCAATCATTGGGGGCAATGATGTGGCTGGCACTCTGCAATCATTGGGGGCAATGATGTGGCTGGCACTCTGCAATCATTAGGGGCAATGCTGTGGCTGGCACTCTGCAATCATTAGGGGCAATGCTGTGGCTGGCAATCTGCAATCATTAGGGGCAATGCTGTGGTTGGCACTCTGCAATCATTGGTGGCAATGCTGTGACTGGCACTCTGCAATGATTGGGGGCAATGCTGTGGTCACTGTGCATTGAAAGGGAGCACGCTGGTCTCTCTGCATTGAAAGGGGGGCACGGTGGTCACTGTGCATTGAAAGGGGGCACGCTGGTCACTGTGCTTTGAAAGGGGGCACGCTGGTCACTGTGCTTTGAAAGGGGGCACGCTGGTCACTGTGCTTTGAAAGGGCGCACGCTGGTCATTCTGCTGGGAAAATCGGAACTGGTTACTAAAATTTTTGAATCCCACCACTGCCTCCAAGTGACCTCAGCGACCAATGGCACTAGGTCGGCATAACAAGACCAGTGAGGCCAGTCCAGGGCCACCAGAATGACTGGAATCCCTTAAGCCTCGATCCTGCGCAGAAGCCATGGAAGAAGCTTGAGAGGAGGGAAGGCGTAGATCAGACGATACTGGTCCCACGGGGCCACTGAATCATCTGTGGCGTCCACCAGAGGATTCCGTGACCTTGCCACAAACCTTGGTACCTTTCTGTTGACCCGAGATGCCAACAGGTCAACCTTGGGAGTGCCCCACCACAAACATATCAGATGAAACACATCTGGATGAAGGGACCACCCCCTTAGTCCAACACCTGCCGACTGAGATAATCCGCCTGCCAATTTTTCACACCTGGAATATGCATGGTGGAGAGGGCTGGAATGAAGCGTTCTGCCCACCGGAGAATGCCAGATACCTCCAGAGCCGCCAACACACTTTTTGTTCCACCTTGTTGATTCACATTAGCAATCGCCGTGGCTTTGTCCGACTGAATCCGTACTGGGAGCCCATGAAACCGATCCGTCGAGTGATCCAGGCAAAGTTTGATCGCCTGAAGTTCCAAGACACTAATCGGTAGTCTGGCATTTTCCAGATTCCAACAACCCTGAGCAGAGCTCAGCCCCAGGACACCTCCCCATCCCAACAGGCCGGTATCTGTCGTGACCACTGTCAAATACAAGGGGAGAAAAGACTTACTCTGCCGAAGAGTCAGAGAACGAAGCCACCAGACCAGGGAACCGCTGGTTTCCCAGCTCAACTGAATCTGATTGTTTAGAGACCTTGGACACTTTTCCCAGTTTTGGAGAATCTCTCTCTGTAGGAAACTCGTATGGAACTGTGCAAACCGGACCCCCTCGAAGGAAGACACCATCAGGCCTAGCATACTCGTAAGTGCAGGGGGGGAACCACCTGTGGGACAGCAACAGATGAATCACAGTATGCAACCTCTGGAGTTTGTCCAGAGGAAGAAAAACTCTGGCCAGAGCTGAATCCAGAGTCAGACCCAAGTAATCCAATTTCCTGGACGGGATCAGGACAGACTTCTGGTAGTTCAGGAGCCAACTAAACTCCTTCAAGGTCTGGATAGGGATCTCCACATCGTCTGTCAATGCCAAGGAGGACTCTGCTCGCAAGATGAGGTCATCCAAGTAGCCAAGCACAGCAATCTCCCGCTGACGTAGCAACGCCAAAACCGGGGCCCACACCTTCATGAAGACTTGAGGAGCAGAGGCGAGACCAAAGGGTAACGCCAAAATGGATAGTGCTCCTCTCCCACTGCAAAGCAGATAAAACGCTGGTGTCGGGCACATATTGGAATGTGCAAGTAAGCATCTTTGACGTCGATACAGGCTAATAAATCACCCTGATGTAGGGAAGCCACCACCGTGCGAATGGACTCCATTCTCAATTTCTGTACTCGCACAAAACAGTTCATGTCCTTGATGTTCTTTGGGACCGTAAACAGGTTTGAACAAAAACCTTGAAACCGTTCCGATACTGGAACCGGGACAATCACTCCCTGAAGCAACAGGTCCTGCACCACCCCGAAGAGAGTTTTCAGCCGGTCCAGGGACAGATGCATATTGGAGGGAAATAACCTTACCAGGAGGGCACGAACTAAACTATCTTGTAACTGGACAGAATTAGTTAATCGACCCATTTGTCGTTCACCAAGGAGGTCTACGGGCCCGGAAACCAGCGATAACGTCACCCCCACCTCAGGCATGGGTGAGGGAGCACCTTCATGCTGAAGAGGCCTTGTCCGCAGATCTAAAGAAACCCGCTCTCGGATTTCCAGACCAGGGCCGCTTGGAACCTTCTGAGGCGGATTTGAAAGGTTTGGAACCCTTGTCAGTGGACCATGAGGAACGAAAAAACTTTTTGTGTGCCGAGGAAAAAAGGGTCACGTCTGCGATGAGGCTCCTTCCCCTTCCCAGACTGCAGAAGAAAGTGCTTCCCCCCCCCCCCCCCGTGAGACTCTTAACAAGGTCATCCAGGGTAGCCCCAAACAGGCGGTCGCCTTATTAAAAGGGCAAACCAGTTACAGCTTTTTTTAGAGGTTTTGGTCCGCATACCAACACTTAAGCCACAACACACACCTAAGCACCACTGCCAAAACAGAGAGCTTCGAAATCAAGGGAGCCACGTCCAGAGAGACATCGCAGACAAATTTCAGCCCCTGGATAAACTGGTCCACCAATTCAAGAAAGGCAGTGGGAATCTGCTCACCCCCAGACGATGGTGCAAAAGTTAAGCCCACCATGGTAATAGTCCACTCCTTCAGAAGAGACTCTTCAAAAGGGCACCTCACCGCAAAACATTTAGGAACCACAAGCGGACGTTTTGGGTGCTCCCAATCTTTGTAGACAAACTTGTCAAAATAGGGGGGATAAGAAAACACTTTTGACGTGCGAGACGACTTGTGAGTACCAAAAGGAACGGCCATCTCCATAGCTGCCTCAGCTGCATCTCTCCATCTTCAAAGTTTCCCGCACAAATGTAAACAGTGCATCAACCAGCTCCTTCTCGTGTGCCTCTGCAGTTGTGGAGGAATTATCCTCACTATCTGGCAGATCATGGCTACAAGCCCCGCAGGGTGACCCAAAGCCACGGCGACAGAGCAAGAGCAAGATTCAGGATCTGACGAGACAGATGAGGCAGGGGAGGGCAGGGAGGTGCTCTCTGCTAGCCCCCTGCTCAAAGGCCATTCCTATCCCGCAAACAAGGAACTCCAGGATCACCATCAGTGCATCAATGGAAGGCTGGGACCCTGAGGAACCTTCTGCTTCTGAGAGGGGGGTCAGGTGGTAAAACATGCTCCTGAGGCTCGATAAGTAAAAAAAGGGAGAACCCACCAGCAAACGTGTTTTGCATCACTAGGAGACTTACCTACTTAGGCACCGCACCCGCACTACCACAGGGGTACCCAGAGACAACCCAGAGACTCACCAACCCACTGGAAGAGTGCACCAGAGAGCCAGGGATCCACGTGCGGTATCCAGGAAAAAGGAAACCCAGGAGTCAACACCAGAGGAAAGAGGAGGAGCCCCACTACAATATTTATCGTCCTGTAGGCTCCACTGCCATGGCTGCCGCTCCTGTGGATGATGGACTAACCAAAAATGAACGCCGAACCACACAAACATGGTCACCAGGAGAGAAATAATTACAGGCCTCAAAAGCATGGAACTGACTACGGCAAAATGACCGCCATGAGGCCCCTAGGGACCTGGAAAACCTTCCTGGGGCCTAGGCCACAACTTTGCGGTGGGAGGGGGACCCGGGCCACAAGACCACAAAAACAGGCAGCGCCCACCTCATCAGGGAAGCCCGCCTGCCCCCCCCCCACCGGTACTGTGCTGCACACACCACCAATGTCCACCACTGTCCCACCGTGCTACCCCAGGGGGACAACGACAAGGTGGCCCACAGGGACCACACAAAAACACACGGGGGTCTGAAAGAAAAGAGGGGAATCTGCAGGTCTGACCATCCAGGGGGGTGACCACGTCCGCCCCCACTGCATCCAGCAAGAGAGGGGGGACATCAAACTCACCAAGCCCATGGAAATCAGACGGTTACCACTCCAGACAGAACCCCTCACCACCGAAATGGGGGGGCTGTCATCCAGAAGGAACGCTGCGACTCGGGCCAGGACCTGGTTGTATGAGATCTTGCAGGCCAGCCCCTGTCCAGTGGGGCTATGTCGCGGCTGACCTAGCGCGGAGCTCTGGTCTGCACACGCTCGATGCCCAGACCGGGGGGACCACTGGATCTAGCAATCCAGCCTGTCTCCCAGCTCGGCAGTTGATTTAAGATCTTACAGGAAAAAACACCCCAAAAAAATGCCATTTAAAAAGGAAAAAATTGCAAGAACCAAAGAATCCAGCAGGGAGCTAGGTCTTTATTCCTGACTAGGCAGAAAAAAAAAACTGAAAGCCTATAGCAGAGCGGGGGATGTATATCAGCTAGGACTGCCCATAGGCATAGCCAAGTTGTTTTTTCTGACTAGTGTCCTACTCCTGTAGGGGGCGATTTAACCCTATAGTTCTGAATATGGAGCTTGTGTCTGTCAATGAACAAAAGAAAAATATATATTTTAATTGTTTATTTTTATTATTGTACAAAATGCAAAGTAAGCACACAGAAGAAAAATCTAAATCAAATATTCGGTGTGACTCCCCCTTAGCTTTAAACCAGCATCAATTCTTACACTTGCCCACAGTCAAGGATTTTGTAGGATTAGAGTCAGGTGTATGATTAACCAATCATACCAAGCAAGATGCCAATAATCATCAATTTCATATGTACTGTAGGTTGAAACACAGACATTAACTAAAACAGAAACAGCTATGTAGGAGGCTTAAAACTAGGTGAGGAACACCCAAACTCTGCTATTGAGGTAATGAAAGACAGTTTCAGGTCACAGGTCATACACCATGGCAAGACGGAGCACAGCAGCATGACACTACAAGGTAGTTATACTGCATCAGCAAGGTCTATCCCAGGCAAATATTTCAAAGCAGACTGGGGTTTCAAATTGTACTTTTCAAGCACTTTTGAGGAAACACAAAGACATGGGCAACGTTAAGAACTGTAGATGTAGTGGTCAGCCAAGGAAACCTAATGCAGCAGATAAAGGACACATCATTCTTGTTTCCCTTTGACATCGCAAGATGTCCAGCAGTGCCAATCTATTACCAATGGCAAACAAATGAAAGCCCAATTTGTAATGGAAAAAAACAAGGTATAATCCACCTGGATACACTAAATAGTTTTGATGATGTGCAGTTATACTAACACAAGTTTACGTTGCAAAATTGAGCTTTGGTGTCAAAGAGGTAGAAAAAAAATCTGGTCCCTGCAAGATAGAGTCATAATGTGCTAGTATGCATTGCATACTTTATTTTAGTGGTATTTGATCACCGCTGGGTTTATTTTGTGATTGGTTTCTCTGCAGAATTGTGACTAATTTTGCCCTCTCTAGCTTTAATAAATAAACCCCTAAGTGACTGACGCTATCATCAATAGCGACACTAATACAGTGATCAGTGCTAATACTAGACACTGTCACTGTACTAATGAAACTGGCTGTGAAGGGGTTAACATCTAGGGGCAATCAAGACGTTAAATGTGTGTCTAACAATGTTTACTGTGTGTGTTATGTGCTTCTTTTACTAAGCAATGTCAGTTTACAATACAGAGCTCCCTTCTCTAAATGGCTGAGCCGATCAGCGGGTGCCGGTGACCAATCATTGGCCGGGACCCACTGATCAGCTTGTGCTGTAACATATCAAATCACAGCACAAATCACAGCACAGCCGGGATGGCAGGGGCGTGCGTGCCCCCTACTCGGAAGTGCTGATCTCTGATACTGTATCAGATACTGCAGCAGTATACCTGTGTGGGGCAGTCAGCAAACAGTTAAAGAAGTTAAAGACGGGCTAGGATGTAGACGGAGTAGGACGTGTCTGCTGGGATCTCCTCAATATCTGAGAAATGATACACATCTATTGCCGGTCTATAACCTGTTTTTGATTGCGGTTGCCTGTTTCCCTGCACTGCGCTACCTAACGGACATGTACCTGGAAGGAAAGCCGCTGCAGCGGCTCCGACTCCTAAGGTCCCAAGGACACTGACGCCACGAGGTGCGTGCGCAGCCGGCGCCATCTTGCCGTCCTCCCAGGCTCCCGCCACACGCTCTCCTCACGGAGCTTTGCTGGGCATGGAGAAGTCGCCAAAGAGCGCGGGTGAGTGCACCAAGGGGACCCCAATACAACTCCCTGTATCACAGGGCTTGCAGGATCATCATGAAGAGGGCCTTATAGGGGAAGATATCACCGCACCAATTTTGACAGCGATAGATGGCTGTAAAACCGCACTTTTGGTGCGGATAGATCATCTAGCTTCTGAATGTGCTTTGATCAGGCACGATTTGGATAATATTAGGGGCCGCCTAAATGGGGCAGAGGACAGACTTTCTGTGATGGAAGATGTTACCCATAAACATACTACTCAAATTACTGAATTAGGGCCCAAGTCAATACTATGCTTGATAAGATTGAGGATGCTGAGAATAGACAACGTCGTAATAATATCAGGGTCGTGGGGCTTCCAGAGAAAGCTGAAGGAGTTGATCCTGTCTTGTTTGCTGAACAATTTTTTTGAGACCTTCTCAACTTAACAATTGTGTCCCCCACTTAGGTTGTGGAACGTGCTCATAGGATACCAACTGGGGCATGGCCCCCGGGAGCGCCCCCAAGACCCTTTTTGGTGCACTTAATTACAGGGACAGGGATAGGATTCTTACTGAAGCCAGGAAAAGAGGATTTGCAATATGAAAACATGAAGATTATGCTATTTCCGGACTTTTCGGTGGAGACGCAAAAGAAAAGACGGTCATATATTGAAGTTCGCAAACGATTGCGGGCAAAGGGCTTAAAGTATTGTTTGCTGTATCCTAGTAAGCTGAGAGTGGAGTACCTGGGCAATAAATGGATTTTTGTAAGATCTTACCGTAAAATCCTTTTCTCTTAAGCTCATTGACAGACGTAGTCTTCTTGATTCTCAAGAGCTGGGTTATGTTGTCTCCGCAGGAGTAGGACTAGGCAGAAAGACAAAACGTTCTGGCTCCACCTTAGGGGCAGTCCCTGAGGGTATATCCTCCCTCTCTCTGCTACAGGGAATCAGTTCTGTTTTAAAGCAGTACAGAGAATTTAACCCAACCCAACTCAATGATAGAGGGGCGGGTACTACGTCTGTCAATGAGCTTAAGAGAAAAGGATTTTACGGTAAGATCTTAGAAAAATCCATTTTTCTCTATCGCTCATTGACAGACGTAGTCTTCTTGATTCTCAAGAGCTGGGACATCCAGAAGCAGTGCCACAAATGAGGGGTGGGATTGACAAATCAAATCCAATCTAGAAGGCCCAACCGGTGCCAAACTAGAAGTTTTAAAGGCTCATTATAAACAAAGAATGAGACTAAAGAAAAAATTTTCCAACGGAAAAAACCCTCGAGGTAGACCACTGGTCTCCTCAAATTGCGGCCTGCAAAACCTTGCGGCCAAACGAGGCATCAGACGATGCCATTACATCAACTTTATAATGTTTAGTAAAGGTATGCACCGACGACCAGGTAGCCGCCTTGCACACCTGGACCACTGACGCCTGATGGCGAAAGGCCCATGACGCACTAAGTGCCCAAGTGGAGTGCGCCTTAACAGGGAACGGGGGCTCCCGACCCTTAATAGAATAAGCCTGTACTACCGTCTGTCTGATCCATCTGGAAATGGTCGCGGCAGATGCAGGCAACCCCTTTTTGGGTCCATCTGGGATCACAAAAAGTGAATCCGTCTTGCGAAACGAGTCTGTCGTTTTCAAGTATACCCTGATCGCCCGGACCACATCCAAGGAGTGTAAAGCAAACTCTCGCGGATGACTGGGCTTAGGACACAGGGAAGGTAACACAATTTCTTCATTCAGATGAAATTCTGAAACCACTTTTGGTAGGAAGGATGGATTCGGACGAAGAACCACCTTATCTCTATGAACCACCAGATATGGTGAACGACAAGATAATGCGGCCAGTTCTGACACCCTGCGTGCAGAAGTAATAGCCACCAAGAAGGCCACCTTCTGGGACAACGTAGGTAGAGGAATCTCCCTAATATCTTCAAAGGGAGGTTTCTGAAGAACCGACAACACTAAATTAAGATCCCAGGGGGGTAACGGCGCGTGCACTGGCGGAGCCAGATGTCGCACCCCCTGGATGAAATTCCGCACCAAGGAATGAGTAGCCAAAGGCTTCTGAAAGAAGATAGCTAATGCTGAGACCTGACCCTTGATAGTACTCAAGGCCAGTTTCTGCTCAACCCCTTGTTGCAGAAAAGCCAATATTCGACTAATCGAATAAGACCGAGGACAGAACCCCAAAGGTTCACACCATGCAATGTAGGACTTCCATGTGCGATGATAAATCTTTCTGGAAATCGCTTTCCTTGCTTCAACTAGAGTAGGAATAACTGAAGCTGACAAACCTTTGTCCTTCAGCACCTGGGTCTCAATAGCCAGGCCGTTAAAGCCAGCGATCGTAAAGCAGGATGGAAGATCGGTCCCTGAGACAGTAGATCCTCCCTGAGAGGAAGTCTCCACGGGACGTCCGCCACCAGTCTGACCATGTCGGCGTACCAAGCTCGACGAGGCCAGTCCGGAGCTACCAGAATTACTGGAATTCCTTCCTCCTCTATCCTGCGAAGAAGTCTTGGCAGTAACGCGAGAGGAGGGAAGGCATACATTAGCTGGTATTGCCCCCACGGGGCGATCAGTGCGTCTGCGGTTTCTGCTAGAGGATCGCGGGAGCGAGCCACGAATCTCTGAACTTTCCTGTTGAATCGTGATGCCAACAGATCCACATCCGGGGTGCCCCACCGTAGGCACAACTGGTGGAAAACGTCTGGATGGAGGGACCATTCCCCCTGATCCAGAGTCTGACGGCTGAGATAATCTGCCTGCCAATTCTCCACCCCCGGAATGAACACCGCAGAGATTGCTGGAACAAATCGTTCCGCCCAGCGAAGAATGCAAGCCACTTCTTTGGCCGCTCGGACACTCTTGGTGCCCCCCTGGTGATTGACATAAGCCACGGCCGTGGCATTGTCCGACTGGATCCGAACCGGGCTGCCCTGGAGCTGCTCGGTCCAGTGAATCAGACAAAGTCTGATCGCTCTCAGTTCCAATACATTTATCGGTAACCTGGATTCTTCCGGGGACCAAAGTCCCTGGACAGATAACTGACCGAGAATTCCTCCCCATCCGAATAGACTGGCATCCTGTGATCACTATCGTCCAATATATTGGCAGAAATGACTTTCCCTGGCTGAGCATTGGAGACCGAAGCCACCAGACCAGAGACTCTCTGGTCTGTTTGCTCAATCGGATCTGATTGTCCAGGGATTCCGGATTCCGATTCCATCTGAGAAGAATCTCTTGCTGAAGAATTCGGGTATGGGACTGGGCAAATGGGACTGCTTCGAATGAAGCCACCATCAACCCCAGAACCCTCATGCAAGTTCCCCATCAGGGAAGACCAGCTGTTGGACAGTAACAACTGGACTGCTGATTGAATCTTTCGGAGTTTCCCTACCGGAAGAAAAACTCTTGTCTTGACTGTGTCTAAAATTAGACCCAGATATTCGAGCCTCTGGGTGGGAACCAGAAATGACTTTTGCTGGTTCACCAGCCACCCGAATTCCTGTAAAGAAATCATAGTAATTTCTATGTTTTGTAGCAAGGTCTGAGGAGACTCTGCATGAAGCAGAAGATCGTCTAGGTAACCAAGGATCGATATGCCTCTTTGGCGCAGAAGTGCCAACATTGGGGCCAACACCTTTGTGAAGACCCGCGGAGCCGTGGCGAGACCGAAAGGTAACGCCACAAACTGATAGTGGTTCTCTTCTACGGAAAAGCGTAGAAACCGCTGATGTCCTGCGAAAATGGGAATGTGAAGATAGGCGTCCTTGATGTCTATGGACGCTAGGACATCCCCTGGATGCAGGAAGGCTGCTACTGTGCGAATGGACTCCATTCTGAATCTTCTTATGTTGACAAAAGAATTGAGTGCTCTTAAGTCCAGAATTGGACGCACTTTGCCCTCTTTCCTAGGTATTGTAAATAGGTTTGAATAAAACCCTTGAAACCGTTCTGTCCAAGGAATGTGGACTACCACTCCTTGTTGTAGTAAATCTGTGACTGCTCTCCGCAGATCTTCTAAACGATCTGAGGATAGTCGGATATTGGAAGGGAAGAATCGCGCCGGTGGGAGAGATCGAAACTCGATCTTGTACCCTGACCTTATGACTTCGCAAACCCATTTGTCCGGGATTCTGGAAAGCCATGGATCCGGGAACCGGCGAAGACGTCCCCCCACCCCAGTTATGGGTGGGGGCGCACCTTCAGGCTTTGGACGGTTTATCTTCAGGTCTGGAGGGGGCGGGCTTTTGCTTGCCCGACCAACGACCCCTGACGCCTCCTGCAGGAGCTTTGGAGGACTTAGTTTTTTCACCCGCGGGACGAAAAAACCTCTTGTGAGCAGAAAAAGAAGGCCCTCGTCTTTGACGAGTTCCTCTACCTTTAAAATTTTGCGGTAAAAAGGTGCTCTTTCCACCCGTGAGATCCTTAATGATCTCATCTAAGTTGGCTCCAAATAGACGCTCTCCTGAAAAGGGGATATTAGCCAATGCTTTCTTGGAACCTTGGTCGGCTAACCAACCTTTTAGCCACAGTGTACGCCTGAGAACCACTGCTGAGACTGATGCTCGCGCCAATAATGGAGTGGCGTCTAACGCCGCATCACACACAAACTGTAACCCCTGTATCATTTGTTCCAACAAAACTGATACCGCCTGAGGGACCTCTTCTAAGTCCCGGCGTAACCACTTGGTCCATTCAGTTACAGTCTGCGAAACCAGACCAATAGCTATTATAGGTCTGAAAGCTGATGCAATCAAGGAAAACATGGTGCGAGACATAGCTTCTATCTTGCGATCCACTGGATCTTTAAAAGACGGAGCGTCTTCTAAAGGAATAACCGTGGCTTTATTCAATCTAGCAATTGGTGAATCCACCACAGGTGGTTCTGTCCATTTCTTAATAAGGGTTTCCTCAAACGGATAACGCCTGCCAATGCGTTTAGAAATAGTAAAAGTGCGTTTTGGCAGACGCCATTCTTCTTCGATTGGATTGCCAAAACATTTGGGCAATGGAAAAACCTTCGCCACTTTGATGCGTTTTTTAGTCCCAAAAGGGATTTCAGTTTCAGCTATTTCCGATGGAATACCCTGTAACCTTAAGGTCTCTTGAACAGATACAATGAGTGCGTTTACCAACGCTTCCTCTCGGGCTATGGCGGATGCCGAAACATCCTCCTCACTGTCTGAAGAGACAGGACCCGAGACACCAATCCCAGATGAAGTACCTGCAACTGCAGACATGCCCTCAGAGTCTGAATCCGAGGTTTCAGATAATATGGGGTTAGGCGGGGGTCGCTTTCTTGCGCCCTGTCCCTGACAAGCCACTTCCACCTGGGACACAAAAGTTTCCATAATAGCTGACAATGATTCAATTGTCAATGGGGTGCTGGAGGATCCCGCAGACCCCTCGAGGGGATCCGGAGGAGATACATGAGTGGCAGGGTCCATGTTAATTCAGGACACCTTTGCCAGCAAAACAAAAAACTTTTTCTTTTTTTTTTTTTTTTGTGTGTCTCCCCCTAGCGCAATAGCGCCCCTCAGAGTACCTGCTTCTCGATCCCACAGAGAGAGAGAGGGACCCCCAAGGCTCACCAACCGATGCAGTGCAGTTTTCAACAAACTGCAGTCAGCGTCTATCTTACACAGACTGGAAGGAGCTGTTTGCTTTTTCCCGGGTAGAAGGACGTGGCTCCGCCCCCTGTGTACGCCTTCCGGCGTTCCCAGCTCTCCACGAGGTAGCTGGGCTCACAAAACATGGCCGCCCCCATAGAAGAGACATAAGACTCCAAAAACATGGCGGCCGGCGTGACCTGAGGACATACATGCATTTGGTCTACGGCAAAATGGCGGCGGACCGCCGAAATCGTTTTCCCAGCACATCCACCTGCATCTCTGCTAAGAGGCGATATATGGATCTACAGAAGATATACTACACATAAGGTAGGATTATACCTCCTATGTCAGCTGTAATGTTACAGTCTGCTGGGTAGAGTGTTAGCTCTTAAACCAAGTCCACTTCCCACAAACACATGCTGTATTACAAGGGGGACTTGTAAGTATCAGATATATACTGACCATATATGGAGGGGCCCATAATACATACTGCCTCATAACGAGGAAAAAAGGGAACGTTTACTCACCATACCGAACCGACAGGCACCCTCTCTTCACAATACCCTCTCCACCGGGGTGGGGGTTTGTGGACCACTCCGGACGCCTCGACTCTCTGGTTCCTGGCGTCCAAGCGAGACTTTTAACTCGCAAGGTTAGTCCCTCCACTGGGACTCCGTCGCGGCCGACCCAGCGCGGAGCTCTGGTCTGCACGCGCTCGTAGGCAGAAACCGGGGTGACCACTGGATCTCAACATCCAGCCCGTCGCCCGGCCCCGCATACTTACTTGAATGTGTCGCGGCCGACCAAGCGCAATGCCATGGTCTGCGCGCGCTCGTAGGCCGGCTGGGGTGACCACAAGTGTCGCCCAGTCCGGCATTTTTGCTTGAAGATCTCACAGGAAAAAACACTGGAGAAAACTACCTAAAAAATGTCTTTTTCTTAAAGAAAAAAGTCTTGCCAGGACCAAAAGATCCCAGCAAGGAACTTAGGTCCTTACTCCTGACTAGACAGAAAAAAACTGATTCCCTGTAGAAGAGAGAGGGAGGATATACCCTCAGGGACTGCCCCTAAGGTGGAGCCAGAACGTTTTGTCTTTCTGCCTAGTCCTACTCCTGCGGAGACAACATAACCCAGCTCTTGAGAATCAAGAAGACTACGTCTGTCAATGAGCGATAGAGAAATTAAGTTTGAGTCTGCTAGTAAAGCTGCAGATTGGCTTGATTCTATAGAATATTCTTATGCCCTTCGGTGATGCCATAGGATACTACTTGGGGTGGGCTTTACCCAACCAGATTGTTCTTATCTCCATCTGAATGTTGTGGAATTTATTTACTATCCTGCAGCTATAAAGATATGGCTATACCTGTACATTACTGGAATATTTGCTGAAATTTGCATAATCTCCATTAATATAATGAGAGTTATTTCTACCGAGTTGCAGACATTTGTCTCCTAAAGATAAAGGGCAACCCGAAGATTTATGGTAGCAGGATGGATTACTTCAAGTGATTGGAACTCCTAGACTTTGTTCCTTTTATTTTTTATTTATTTTCCTTTTTTTTTTTGTTTTTTACTAGCCATGGACCTTTGAAAATTTTTTGGGGGGGATTAGTGTTATGGGTATAAAGCTGGACACCAAACTTTCTCCAGGGTTTGCGACTATGGGTATTACAGCAGTGAGGGGTGTTTCTTTGGGGGGTTCGATTTCCCCGCCCCCATCCTCTTGTTAAATTTATTAAGTATGGATACAAGATACCATGACTACTTCAGTAAAGGTTCTATCTTGGAATGTAAGGGGTGTAAACAATCGTATTAAAAGGGCTGCGATCTTTAATTATATAAAGACAGTTAAGCCCCAGATAGTACTGTTACAGGAGACTCATTTAGATGGCAGTAGGGTCTTGTCACTCAAAAAACCATGGGTACAGCATATGTTTCAGGCCACATATTCCATGTACGCTAGGGGAGTGACTATTCTATTGAGTAAGGGTTTGACTTGTACTGTTCAAAAGGTAATTACAGACCCTGAGGGAAGGTATATCATCCTATTATTTTATATTTTTCAGATAAATATGGTTATAGTTAATATACATTTGCCGCCACCTCTTCAGCCGCAACTCCTCTATGATCTTCTGATGACTTTGGCTCCATATACACATCTTGTCATAATTTTGACAGGTAATTTTAATGCGATTCTGGATGGGGTTCTGGATACATCCAATCCACAGCTGCTGGCCTCGGTGGATCTTCAGACCTGGGTTTTGGCTGCTCAGCTCACAGAGCTCTGGCGCTGGAAAAACCCAGGTATCCGGGGCTATTCCGGTTGGTCAGGGACACATAGAACATAGTGGGTTTACGCCTGGTACAGAATGCCACTTATCTGGCGGGGGGGATTGTTGGATCTTAATCCGCTCCTTCTGACTCTCATGTTCTCTACTGAGAGTATGAGGGGGGCGTGGCGTTTATCTTCAGGTTGGTTGCGGACTGAACAGGTGGTGCAGAAGGTACAACCAGCTTTGTCAAATTATTGGAATGAGAATGTTTCCTCTGCAGTGCCGACTATGGTGTGGGATACTTTTAAGGCAGTAATGAGGGGGTCAATATGTATCGGCTATTAAAGGCCACACGTAGGACACATGGGGAATTGCAGGAAACTTTGCAGTTGGAGGAACGTAGATTAGAAGGAGAATACGCTGCAGAACCTGGGGAGCCAGCATATATGGCTCTGGAGGGAGCCAGGCGTCAACTCACCCTGCATGATATCAAACTGGTGCATACTGCTGTGCAGCGTAATATGGAGTGTCTTTTTGATCATGGGGACAAGAATGGGAAGCTACTAGCTATGCTTGTAGCGGACCAGAGGGCATTAGAAATTAGGCTGGGGACTTCTTGAGGGAACCTGGGGCAGTCATGCAGACTTTTGTAGATTACTTTAAGAGGGCATACTCTCCAGGGCCAGTATATGATGTGAGAGAATTACTGTTCCTATTTGAGATGTTGCCCTCACCGGTCCTGGAGACAGATGATAGAGTTTGGTTGGAGGGTGATATTACTTTACAGCAGATAGAGAAGGCTATTTTTTCCTTTCCCTCGGGTAAGTCCCCGGGTCCGGACAGATTCCCGATAGAATGGTATAGACAGTATTCAGATACCCTATTATACATGCCTTATATGTGTATTGTTTTGAGTATGGGGATTTTACCCGATTCTATGCAAGAGGCATATGTGGTTCTCCTGCCCAAATTGGGTAAGGATAGCACCTGTTGTTCATCATATAGACCGATTGCACTCCTTAATGCAGATTTTAAAATACTTAGGAAGGTCCTGCCTACTAGACTGGCGGTAGTAATGCCATCCTTGGTAGATATTGACCAACCAGGTTTTTTGCCTGGGAAGTCTACTAATACCAACCTGCGCTAGTTATTTACCCATCTCCAAATTACACATGAATTGGTGGGGACAAAGGTGGTGGTGTCGCTGGATGTAGCCAGGGCCTTTGATTCTGTAGGCTGGAAATATATGGGGTTGGTGCTGAAATGTATGGGTTTTGGTCCAAATTTTTGTAAATGGATATCACTGTTTTATAGTAAGCCTTCAATGGCACTAAAAATAGGACAGTCTGTCTGGGCCCCCTTTGGGATCAGCAGGTGGACTAGGCAGGGTTGCCCATTGTCACCCTTACTGTTCTCTCTGATGATTGAGCCATTGGCTGTGGCGTTGCGATCATCACCGGAGGTGAGCGCTATACGGTTTGGTTCTATTAGAGAATGTATTGCTCTATATGCAGCTGATATCCTATTTTTGAATGATCCTGGACATTACTTGGGATTTTGGACAACTTTGCGAGATTTTCGGGTCTTAAGGTGAATTGGGACAAATCTACCATTTTGCCTATTGATCCATGTGTAGGGAGGGTGGCGGATGTTGCACTGCCCTTGCGATTGGTTTCGGAATTCACCTATCTAGGGGTCCGGGTTACGGCTAGGGTTGCAGATTATTTCAATCTAAATTTACGCCCATTGCTCGATCTCCTGAAGAGGAGGTCAGAGGGATGGCAACATTTACCATTAACTGTCCTAGGGCGTATAAATCTTTTCAAAATTTTCTTATCTATTTTTTTTTAGAAACTCCCCGCTGTGGGTCTCAACCTCTTTTTTTAGGAGGGTAAATAGTCTATTGATTTATTTTATTTGGGGTGGCTCTTCCCCTCAAAAAGGGTTGAAGGCACTTCAGGAACCATGGGGGCAGGGGGGACTTTCAGTATCAGATCTTTTTAAGTATTATTTGGTTGGGCAGGGTTTTTATTCGTAGGTGGCTTCTTGGTGTGGATAACGACTTTTGGCTTGGTTTTGGGCTCCTTTGAAAGTCTCTGTTTGCTTGTGCATCAGGGACTGGGAGCCCATTTTTCATTGACTGGGACTATGAGAGCCGCCGTTAGGGCTTGGGACCACATGCAGAAATTGATGGGGTCCAGGGCTAACTCTTGGTCACCGGCGTCTCCACTGTGGCATAATCCCTGCTTTTGGGAGTTTTTATCCATACCGGATACCCTACTTTGGGCATCCAGAGGGGTTAAAACTCTGAGTAAACTTACAGTAGGGGGTGTGTTACGAACATTTGATGATTTAAAGGACAGCTATGACTTGCCAAATATATATTTGTTTAGATACCTACAATTGAGACATGCCTTTTTTTCTCAATTTGGCTCCTCTAGGGTGAAGGTTGTGACCTCAGCTTTGGAGGCTGCTATTAAAAATGTTTCTATGAAAAAACATTGTCAGAATTATATAGGATATTGTTTCGAGTTGCCCCTCCTTCGGTGGTCAAGTATAGGGCAAGGTGGGTGGAGGAGATACCGGATTTGGGAGTTGAGGATTGGGACAATATGTGGATATTTCCTTTTTCGCATTTGGTGTCGGTGAAGGATAACTTATTCAATTCAGTGTTGGGGTAGTTACTCAAAAAATGTAACTAGTTACTAGTTACTTCTGTAAATTGTAATGAGATTACTTTACTAGTTACTGCATTTGAAAAGTAACTTCACTACTTATTACTTTACTTTCCTCTTTCTTAATTGTACATGTAGAAGAAGATACATGACACTCTTTCTGCATAGAGTTTATTGTATAAACACAGGCTTTGGGAAACATGAGAACAAAACCTGAAAAAACAGAATAAAACATAAAGTGCAACAAAAAGTCATAAACTTCCTCCCTCTCTATTCTTTGAAATAACGATTGTATCGCACGGCTTGGGTAACGCAGGAAAGCGCGTACCTATAGCCTAGTAAAGTAGTGTAGTTACCTCCTATAGCCTAGTAAAGTAGTGTAGTTACCAATATTAGTATTGTAACTAGTTACTTTACTTCGTTACCAAAAAAAGTAATGTAGTTACTGTAATCCGTTACTTTTTAACTAGTTACCCCCAACACTGATTCAATTTAAGTTCTTGCATCGTATTTATTATACACCTGCCAGACTTACTAGGATGTTTCCTGGTTCGTCAGCAGAGTGCTGACGTTGTACGCATTCTCCAGCAGATTTTGACCATATTTTTTGGTATTGTTCTGGGGTCCAGGGGTTTTGGGAGGAAGTTGTATTTTTCTTGTGTCTATCACCCTGTGTGGCGCACTGTTTTTTTCTATTTTATGCACATGTCTTTGATAAAAGTAAATAAATAAAAAAAAAAGGAGGTTAAGGACGTCACCAAAGTCTGGATAAACAAGTGGGAGAGTAGGAAGGGAGAGTAATACAGTTAAGGACTTCACCAAAATTCTGGATAAACAAGTAGTAGAGTTGGAAGGGAGAGTAACTACAGCTGAAGCCTTGAACAGTAGGTCTGTGATCCTTCTTCTAGTAAGGGACTGGATGTCTAAACTTACAAGCCAATCTCAGTGCACTGTTATATTGGGCAACTATGTGGCAAATGAGGTTTATTGTGGATAAATGTAATGCTATGCGGTTGGGGGCTAAAACACGTGTGCATCATACATTCTGGAAAACAGCTGGGGTAGCCAATGATGGAGCAGGATCTGGGTATTCTGGTAGAACATAGACTTAATAATAGCATGCAATGCCAAGCTGCAGTTTCTAAAGCTAGCAAACTACTTTCTTGTATTAAAAGAAGTATACAGAGAGAGAGAGAAACATAATTTTGCCCCTGTACAAATCATTAGTAAGACCTCAGCTGGAATATGCAGTTCAGTTTTGGGCACCAGTTCACAAATAAAGATAATCATAGAACTTGATAAAGTGCAGAGAAGGGCAACCAAATGTATAAGCAGCATGGAGGAGCGCAGCTATGAGGAAAGATTAAAACAAAAGAGCAGCCCCAAACATAGAGATGTAAAATTGCAACAATAAAATCCTAAAATAGAGTCTTTGGATGAGGTAGGATTGAAAATAAGGTCCTCCAATCACCAGTGCACAGAAGTGGGAGAAGATGTTCAAAACCACCACATGATAATTAAAAAAAACTGCAAAAAAAACTGCTTACCAGAAGCTCTGACCCTCCTTTCACAGAGTAGTCAGATATAGCAGAGGTAACATTTTAAGGCAGCAATATTGTTGGAACCTTCCTCTTCCTTCAAATAAACATCACCAGAAAAAATGAACCTCCCTGAGCAGAGGGGTCAGAAACAGCAGGACTGGCAATAAGGCATAGAGGCAGCTGTGACCCTCCTCCTCTTTAATAGCAAAAACGCCACCTCAGAACAAAAAGGGGAATCCAGATGGTGCAGTATGTCCAATAAAATACATTTATTAAAAGAATAACACTCACATGAATATGAAGTATTGAAGGCATATGTGCAGAGTAAAATGCCGCGGTGCAGGAAGCTTGCTAGTCGTCCGATGGGTCCGCCTGATGCGTATGGTCATAGATTGACATCATCCGAGGCGTGAGAAAAGATTAGCTGAACTGAATTTATTTTCTCTTGAGAAGAGGCAAGCAAGGAGGGATATGATGACCATGTATAAATATATAGGTCAATATAGTGAATTTGGTGTTGGCTTATTCATTTTCAGGTCATTATGGAGGACAAGGGGGCAATCTTTATGTTTGGAAGAGAGATTTAACTTTCACATACGGAAAGCCACTTGCTATGGGGGCACTCGTGTCTGCTTGCTCCCAAGCCTCGCTCTATGTGTCCATTGACAAACAGAACAGGGCTCAGCCCTGCCCCCTGTTCCCTTCCTTACTGGCTGGGGTTGAAAGCAGCGGGAGCCAATGCTTACCGCTGCTGTGTCTGAGCCAATGGGGAGGGAGAGAACCACTTTAAATAAAAAGAGGATGCTTATAAATGTGTACATAAAACAAGACTTATTCAACATAATGCATGCATGGTCAAATATTATATTATGTAAACCTACCCTTCATTGCAGGTGTAAGTGGCTTTTGAGCCAACGTAGAAATTTGGAGCTGATATTTGACCATTCTGTATAGTGCCAGGATCGCCACATGATATCCCTGCAGGTGAAAAAACATTGATAAAATTAATAGTTACAAAGATTACTCAATTGTTAAAGTCTGCATCATCCATGTACACTGTTCTAAATATGTGGTTGCAATCATGTACACGGACCCAAGGTAGGTTACGTGAAGAAAGCTGTTCAAGTCTGAAATCACCTTGTATAAATTAAACACCACCAGGCATCACAGACACACCTTCAACATACAAAGGAGAGCTAAATAAACTTCAAGGAAAGGTTCAGAAATAGTTTAACGAGGGCTACAAACATTCGTGTTATTAGCAGCTGATGGTCTCCATTAAAAAACAACAAACAGAAACTCCTAGCTCACTTACTAGCCAGCCTGCAACAAACCAAATTGACCCTAATAGTTCACGTTAAAAACTAGTCTTCACACTATGAATCTCGTATAAATCACACAGAAACCTTACCGCATTCCTGTACAATTCACATGTGAGTGGTGTGATTTCAGCCTATCCATTTTAAATGGCTCAAAGGGCACCGCAGCAGCACCAAATCTGAGCATGCAGCAATTTCTGGAATGCACTGCAACTGGATTGCATGGTGATTTTGAACCATGCGATCTGGTGCAGGCAAATGCACTGTGCTTGCAATCTGCCTGGGTGTCGCTTTGGGATTGCACAGACACCTGCTGCAGATCGAGGCTTAGTCTTAAGCCCCGTACACACGTACCGATGGTCGGCTTACAAATGTTCCTCTTTTCTCCCCGGGATGTCGGTGTCTGCTGAAAAGTGCAAAGACAGCACAAGGACAGCACAAGAATTTTGTCCGCCGACTGCAGAAGTGATGTCATGTAATGGTTAACTTTCCCTGTGTTTTCTATTTTCTGAGCATGCCCAGTCTTGCAAATCTGCAGTCTGTCGGCCGAATTGTGTACTGACAGGCGAACAATCGTCCGTTCTGGTGTCGGCATACAAATATTTTCATGTTTGCACGAAAGACTTTTGTCCGCGGATTGTGCGCAGACATCTGTCGGAGGCACCATACTAACACGCGTACAATCGGCAGATCCTTCGTCCACCGACGTTTGTATGCCGACGATCGGTACGTGTGTACGGGCCTTTACCAGTAACAATGTTATTAGGAATCCTCCAGAACAGCCAAATAAGTGATGAATGGTTCCACCATGATCAATTTCCCCAATCATCTTTCCGGACAGCCACACGGGAGGATAATGAAGTAAATAAGCTCATACCCCTAGGGTGGGACGACAGTCGGTAGAAACTTTTTGCTGAGGCCGGGTAACACTGCGACAGTGCCTCCATTCTATGATGCTTGATGAAGGCATCTCATCTTGACTATGTAGTGGCTGTACAGATTTGTTTTTCTGATGCCTCTGTTCTTTCTTCCCAAAATGTTGCTAGAGTGTGGGTGGAATGAGCTTCTGACTGCCTTCTGCTGTATAAACTAAAGTTTATACTCAGGCCACATAAAAAAAAAAATTAGGGGATTCTTAGATCTAAACGATTTGGTTGTCTCTAAACACTGCAAAATACACCTACGACCATCTAGAGCAGTGTTTCTCAACTCTGGTTCTTGGGGCACACCAACAGGCCAGATTTTAAGTATTACCTTGGGGAGATGCAGACTAGAATACTGCATTCACAGCAAATGATATCACCTGTGATGTATTTCAGTGTTCTTGCAAACCTGGCCTGTTAGTGTGCCCTGAAGACCGGAGTTGAGAAATACTGATCTAGAGTATGAAAAACACTTTTCTTGTCATTTTTGGGGTTTTAATAAAGGGAAGGCAAAACAATTTGACTTCTATGAAAAACAGGATGCTACCTTATTAAGGTACATAGGATAAGGTGACCACATTTTTAAAATGAAATCCAGGAACATATTTTTTTTTATTGGCAAATGGTAAACTATTTTATAAGCATATTCTCCTCAAATGATATATGCAAAGTATGTGGTATGTGTTTATGGAATGATTGTATGATATATATGTTATTTCTCACATTTCCTCCATGAGATAAAAAAAAAAAAAAGAAAAGGTATGTTTCTTTTTTAAGCCAGTTTTATATATGGGAGTCACTGAATGGCTTAGAGCGTTAGCTAACCACCCTCAGCCAATCAGAGGCGCTGCTGGCAGGTCCTGCATGAGCCTTCTAATTTAGAGGAATTTTTAAACTGGAAGAGTCAGGATGCTGGGAGATTGATTGCTGGAACACAGACTTTGGGTTATAACTATTCCGGGAATAGTGAGCCAGTCCCAGGGACATCATGGCACCATAACAACTTAATTTAGATGATTGCTTTGGTGCCTGGAGTGTTCCTCTAATATTCTAGGCACATGCCATTTTTATGGGCCTCAACGACCAGATGATGGCGTCGTACATAATTGCCCGGAAAGCAAGACGCTGGTACAAAAAAGTGTCTGTATACTTATTCCAATTGGCTTTACTGAACGCTTTTGTCTTATACAAGGCGTCAGGACGAAGTGGATCCTTCCTAAATTCCAGGAAGAGATCATCACAGCCCTACTGTATCCAGGAGGTGCTGTGGCCCAATTCACAATCCAGATGCAGTGAGCCAGCTGCATGAGAGGCATTTTCTGGATGTCCTCCAGAGTACCCCCTACCCAAAGATCACCGCAAAGAAGATGTCGTGTCTGTCAAAGATGCAGATTTAGGCATGACACCCGTTATTTTTGTCCCTCCTGTCCTGGCCAACCTGGTCTCTGCATTGGGGACTGTTTCTGTCGCTACCACGCTCTAGTGGAGTATAGGGTACAGAACGGCACAGTCTAGGGCACACTTACACAGGGTCTCAAAAGATGTGGCATTTGGAGAGACCCTAACCTGGAATCTTTTTATAGTTACAAGAAAAGTGTAAAAAAAATGTTACAAAAAATAAATAAAAAAAAGCAAAAAATAGTTGTTGCTTTATTGAGTTAATTTTCTGTCCTTACTCTACTTTTCTGCTCTTTCTGCTTTTACTTTACTTTATAATATACTGTAATGTTTTATTGTTACTGTTTTTTATTGTTAACCATTTTTTCCTTTTCAGATATCCCCATTCTATGCCATTATAATGTAATGAAAGAAAGAAATTAATGTATATATACTACAGAGTGTATATATCATAAAATAACAGTAGCGCCCCCAGTTGAAGTCGGATATGACGAAACGCGTAGGGGCGTGACCGAACGGCGTCCTTGGTCACTGTTACTGCGGAGGAACTGGATGGTCCGGAGGAACTTGTTACTCGGCGTGGAGCCATGATAAACGTCCGAAGGGGGTCCAATACTCTATATGGTGTGATGCAATGCAATTACCTATCTATTTACAAGTCAGTGTAATGTGTGGGATGTTTTAATAAATTGTGTTAAAAACGATGTCACACTAGTGGAACTTTCTCTCTTTACATACACTGGAGCCATATGATCCGAAGGGGTGTTTCTTGGTCGTCTGGTGGACCCTTAGCTGGTTGTTATCTAAGTGCTGTATGCTTGTTTCCACGAGAGTGGGGGGCATAGACGTCTGGTGAGTGGCCCATTCAGCTATTATCCCGGCACATTGGTGGTGGAGAGTGGGGTGTCCCTCTTAAACATCACGGAATATTATCAGTCCCCGAGGACTTTTTTTTGCTCTATGGACTAGTGTGTGTGCTACAATCAACTATAAGGACTTTTCTGTATGATTTTATTGTACATTTAGGTCCCTGCCTGTACATTAGGTTTATTATTAACTGTGTGGGGGTAAGGGGTTCCTTTGCGCTACTGTTATTTTATGATATATACACTCTGTAGTATATATACATTTAATTTCTTTATTTCATCTTATCAATTAAGTAGCAGCACTTATTTAGTTATTTGTTTTACTGGCCTTCTAAGCGCATAGGGTTACTCCCTGTATTTCCATTTGTTTACAAATTATAGTGAGTATCATCTCTAACATTATAATGTAATTTTTTATTGTTACTGTTTTATTGTTAACCCTTGTTTGGCTTCCAGGCTGGGCCGCTGATAGGGGGGGGGCACCAGTCCTCCTGTAGGGCGCCCAGGCACACAGGAGAATCCGAACAGCACAGGGAATCCGTGCGGTTAGACAAAGGGGCAATAACAGTAACAGGATGCCCTCTGCAGCTCTGTGCAGCAGCTGAAAACCGATTTCTCTGCCCCCGGCTTTCAGCTGCTGTAGGGAGAGACAGAGACACAGCCCCCCCCCCCCCAAAATAACAATCTGTAAAAAAAATAATAATTAAAAGAAAATGCAAAATAAAATAATTTTGAAACATTTAAACATTTTTTTTAAATTATAAAATGTTTTTTCAAAAATGTAAAAAATGGATTTTTGTAAAATCTTACCGTAAAATCCTTTTCTCTTAGCTCATCGACAGACGTAGTCCTCGGTGATACACCACCTTCGGGTTATGTTACCTCCGCAGGAGCAGGACTAGACAGGAAATTAAAAAGCTCTGGCCACACCCTAGGGGCAGTCCCAGAGGGTATATCCTCTCTCTCTCTGCCTCAGCAAATCAGTTATGTGAAAAAGCAGTGCTTAGAGAATTTAACCCAACCCAACTCCAAAACAGAGGGGCGGGGACTACGTCTGTCGATGAGCTAAGAGAAAAGGATTTTACGGTAAGATTTTACAAAAATCCATTTTTCTCTAGCGCTCATCGACAGACGTAGTCCTCGGTGATACACCACCTTCGGGACGTCCCAGAGCAGTATCACCACTGAGGGGTGGGAAAATGGAAATCAAATCCCAATCTAGAAGGCCCAACCGGTGCCAACTAGAAGTTTACAATGCTCATCCTTAATGATGAGACTCAACAAAAAAATTTTTCAAACAGAATAAAACCCTCGAGGTAGACCACCGGTCTCCTCAAATTGCGGCCTGCAAAACTTTGCGGCCAAATGAGGCATCCGCCGATGCCGTCACATCAATTTTATAGAATTTAGTAAAGGTATGTACCGACGACCAAGTGGCCGCCTTACATACCTGGACCACTGACGCCTGATGGCGAAAGGCCCAGGAAGTACTGAGCGCTCGAGTGGAGTGCGCCCTAACAGGGAACGGAGGACTCTGACCCTTAATAGAATAAGCCTGTACCACCGTTTGTCTAATCCATTTGGCAATGGTCGCGGCAGATGCAGGCAAACCCTTTCTGGGGCCATCCGTGATCACAAAAAGTGAATCCGTCTTACGGAATGATTCCGTAGTTTTCAGGTATACCCTGATTGCCCGAACCACATCTAAGGAATGCAACGCATGTTCCCGATGATGCTTGGGCTGAGGACACAAGGAAGGTAGTACAATATCTTCATTCAGATGAAAATCTGAAACCACCTTAGGAAGAAAAGATGGCTTAGAATGAAGTACTACCTTATCCCTATGAATCACTAGGTATGGGGACTGGCATGATAATGCAGCCAGTTCTGACACCCTGCGAGCAGAAGTAATAGCCACCAAGAAGACCACCTTCTGGGATAAAGTAAGCAAGGGAATCTCCCTGATGTTTTCAAAGGGAGGTTTCTGTAGAACCGACAAAACCAAATTAAGATCCCAGGGCGGTAAGGGCGCGCGGACTGGAGGAGCCAGGTGCCGCACCCCCTGGATGAAATTCCGCACCAAGGATTTGGTAGCTAAAGGTTTCTGAAAGAAGATTGCTAATGCTGAAACTTGACCCTTGATGGTGCTCAAGGCTAGCTTCTGCTCAACCCCTTGTTGCAAAAAGGCCAATATTCGAGACACCGAATAGGTACGTGGAGGAAATCCTAAAGATTCGCACCACGCGATATAAGTTTTCCATGTGTGATAATAGACTTTGCTGGAAGTCGCTTTCCTAGCTTTAATAAGGGTAGGAATGACAGAAGTAGACAAACCTCTGTCCTTCAGTACTTGGGTCTCAATGGCCAGGCCATTAAAACCAGCGACTGTAAAGCACGAAGGTAAATAGGTCCTTGAGACTACAGACACTCCCTGAGACGAAGTTCCCACGGAACGTCTGCGACTAACCTGTCCAAGTCGGCCAGGCCGGCTTGAAGAGGCCAGCCTAGAATTTCTAGGACCACTGGCGCTGATTGGATCTGAACCAGGCGTCCCTAGAGGTACCTGGCCCCGACCATCCGAGAAGGTCTGGTCGTTTTCTGTTCCCACACATTTATCAGATACCTGATAGTTATCAGGCAAGGTGATCTTTTCTGGTTGAACCTCAGGGACCGAAGTCACCCGACTAGAGGCTACTTGGCCTATCTGGTCAATCAGATCCGATTCCTGTGAGGTATCGGGACTAATCTTAGGAAAAGGTAAAGGAAAAGATCTATACAGGGAACGGTAGCTACCGCTTCCTGTACTAAAATGTTGGAAGGGAAGAATGGCACCGGTAGTAGTGGTTGATGCTCGATCTAATGTCCTGAATACCAGTGAAAACGTCCCCCCACCCTGAAATTGGGTGGGGGCGCACCTTCAGGCTGTGTACTCCTTTACTTCGGGTTTGGCTGGGTTGGTCCTCTGCTTGTCCGACCAGCCCTTCTTGAACCCTCCTGGAGGAGTCTTGCCTTTCCCGGAAGTACCAGCCGGGCGTCCTTTATGGGCGGTAAAGAAAGGTCCTCGCTTGTTGCGAGGTTCCTTAGCTTTTGCAGCCTGTGGCAAAAAAGTACTCTTGCCCCCGGTGGCATCCTTAATGATTTCATCTAGGTTGGCTCCAAATAGACGATTCCCCTGGAAAGGGAGATTGGTCAAAGTCTTTTTGGAACCTAGGTCAGCTGACCAGCATTTTAACCACAGCACACGTCTGAGGATCACTGCTAACTTAGATGCATGCCCTAATAAGGGAGTAGTGTCCAAGGCTGCGTCACAGATAAACCGTAGCCCTTGTATGATCTGTTCCATCAAATCAGATGTCTCCTGGGGAATATCTTTTCCCCTAAGGTCTTGGCGTACCATTTTCGCCCATTCCGTAAGTGTCTGGGAAACTAGACCAATAACAATTACTGGTCTAAATGCTGACCCTATCAGAGAAAAGATAGTGCGGGACTCCGCTTCTATCTTTCGATCCACCGGATCCTTAAAGGACGAAGTGTCCTCCACTGGAATAACCGTGGCTTTATTCAGCCTGGAAATAGGCGGATCCACGACTGGTGGTACCGTCCATTTCTTAATGATGGATTCCTCAAACGGATAGCGTCTAGCAATACGCTTGGAAATAGTAAAGGTACGTTTAGAATGCTCCCATTCTCCTTTAATCTGATTTCCAAAACATTTAGGTACAGGAAAAGCCTTCGCCGTCTTGATGGGCTTATTAGTCCCAAAAGGCCTCTCTGTTTCAGTTACCTCTGTCGGTAAAGCCTCAAGTTTTAAGGTTTCTTGCACTGCCACAACTAGTGCGTCCACCAATGCTTCTTCCTGAATTATAGCAGGAGAAGAAGCGTCCTCCTCACTGTCTGAGGGGGCTTTACCTGGGATAGCAGCCCTTGCAGAGGAACCTGCAACTGCAGTGACCATCTCTGAATCAGAGTCAGAGGTGTCAGATAGTATAGGGGTAGGCGGGGGTCGCTTCCTTGACCCCCGTCCCTGACAGGCCGCCTCCACCCGAGCCACCATAGACTCCAAAATTGCTGTAAATGACTCTATACTCTGTACACCGGCGGGTCCCGAGGCCCCCTCGAGGGAAACAGGTGGGGGAATCTGTGTGGCAGGGTCCATAATAACTCCAGTTACCTCCTGGATGATATAATTCAAAGTAAAGAAAAACTTTTTTTTTTTTTTTTTTTTGACCCTCAGCGCCACAAAAAACCCCTTAGTGTTACCTGCTAGGGATCCCTATCGATCGAGAGAGAGAGAGATAGACCCCCAGGCTCACCACTTGATGTTCAGAGTTGAACTGCAACAGCTTACAGCGCTGTCTTAGACAAACAGGAAGTCTTTTGGCTGGCTGCCCAGGAAGAAAGGAGGCGGCTCCGCCCCTCTGTACGCCTTCCGGCGCCTCCCCCAAGCTCCACGAGGTGTAGAATCACCTAAAACATGGCCGCCCCCATGCTGGAGACACGAGGCTACACCAAAATGGCGGCTCGTGCGATCCAGCAAAAAAAATGGCGGCGGCCTGTGCTGACTAGCGGTGTGCTACAGGCACACAACACTCTCTCTGCATGGGGATATGGCGTGTTTGGCGGTACCGGCCCTGGCGGACCGCATGGCCGTTCGGGAGGCCTGCTATTAGCTGGAGATCTGACTTGGAAGGCAGTCTAATGTCCATGGCTTCTGACTGGTAGGTAGCTTATACTTAACCCATAAGATTCCCAGAATGCCACAGATTACATCTTTAAAACATGTATACAATAGATAGTTAGCTCCCAAACCAAGCCTCCTGGCTTTTGCACACATAAAATCACACTCAAAGTAGGAGGATTTGTGACATGTTATAGGATAGAAAGAAACTCTTTCTTACCATACAGAGAGGGGCCCGCGTTCACCACAAAACCCGTCAGGGAAAACAGGGGGAACATACTACTCACCATACCGGAACCAGGCGGGCACCAACTCCTGACAGTACCCCTCTCCACCGGGGCGGGAGGGCTGTCGACCGATACAGACGCCGTGACTCATGGTCTTTGGCGTTTCAGCGAGACGTTTAACTCGCGGGTTCAGTCCTTTAATGGGACTTTGTCGCGGCCGACTCAGCGCGGAGCTATGGCCTGCACGCGCTCGTAGGCTGAACTGGGGTGACCACCGGATCTCAACATCCAGCCCGTCGCCCAGTTCAGCTTTCTTGCTTGAAGATCTCACAGGAACACTGGAGAAAAAAAAAAAGCTGTCCAAAAATCCTTTTAGAAAAAAATTTCTTGCCAGGACCTAAGATCCCAGCAAGGTATCTAGGTCCTTACTCCTAACTAGACAGAAAATAACTGATTTGCTGAGGCAGAGAGAGAGAGGATATACCCTCTGGGACTGCCCCTAGGGTGTGGCCAGAGCTTTTTAATTTCCTGTCTAGTCCTGCTCCTGCGGAGGTAACATAACCCGAAGGTGGTGTATCACCGAGGACTACGTCTGTCGATGAGCGCTAGAGAAACAAATTTTAAAAAAGGGCTAATTCACACAGCTTCTTTGATATCTTTGTGTCCTCTAAGAATGATTTTAGAGTATATTTTTAGTGAAAATGTTGTTTTGCTATATACGAGGGGGCCCTGTCAGGTAGGCTGTACGGGGGCCCCATGAATTCTATCAGCAGCCCTGCTTTCAGATACGCCCATCAGCTGCCGCACTGATTTGTTTATGCTGACAGCGACACAGTTTGCTCTCAGCATATACAGCAATCTTTGTTGGCAGCGCTGTAGGAGGTGATTTCACCACCGCAGTTATAAAAAGAGCATATATGGCGAAGCATAGGGGATGGGGGTGTGGACACAGGGAGGATATATTCTATGCTTCGCTATCTATTTTTTAACACTTTTTTTTTTCGGCATAGATTTCTTCATCCACATCGCTCGATGCGAATGGAGTAATCTGCTATGTTCTTATGTTTTCCTTCAACCCATAGTCTGAAGGAAAAAAAAAAAGAACATTGCACATATGCCCATCATTAGATGTGGGTTGGATGCTGGGAGGTCTAATGGTGGGCATACCACCCATTTTCTGGCAGAGATTTCTTCATCCACATTGATCGATCGATGTGCATGGAGGAATCTGTTATGTTCTCTTTTTTCGTTCAGCCACAGGCTGCATGAAAAAAAAAAAAACTTTACAATATATACCCAACAAAGACAAGCAATGCTGGACTTTGAGTGGCTGTGCCAGGATGATGCCTGCAGATTTAGGCATCATCTTGGTATCATTTTTTACAGGCAGGGGTCAGCTTTCATGTAAAAGCGTTTCTAGCGGATAATTAGCCGCTGGACTGCTTTTACAAGCAGTGGGAGAGGACTCACCCCCACCCCTCCCGCCACAATTCACTGTTTTCTCAGGCTCTCCTTTCCCCTCGGGTAACCCGAGCCTGCAGCTGGTGGTTCCATCAGTTGGCCATAGAGCTGATTGGAGACCAGAATGGTTCAAATCATCTCTATGGCCTAAGATAACGGAAGCTACAAGCATTTTATGACTTCGATTTGGCCAGATATAAACAACGCTATTGGGAAATTGGGAAAGCATCTTATCACACCAATCTTGGTTTGGTCAGATGCTTTAAAGTGGAGTTCCACCCTATTTTTATACTTACCTCCATCTTCTCGCTCCGGGTCACCTGAAAAATAAATGGATAATCGCATATTTTTTTTTTTTTTACTTACCTCGTAGCGAAGAAAATATACTTACCTTACTTCCTTCTTCCTCCTTCCTCGGCCGCGGCCCGTCGTCACTTCCTGGCTCTGCAATGATTCCTGGGAGCTGAACGTCATAGCTCCCAGGAATCATTGCGCCTGCACCGGCCCCGACGTCAGTTCCGGGTCGCGCGCGTCATCCCCTTCTAAACAGCTTCTGGGCATGCCCAGAAGCTGTGGAGGGGTGACGCGCGCGACCCGGAAGTGACGTCGGGGCCGGCGCAGAGCATCGTGGGACCACAGAAGGCGGAAGAAGACGCCGAAGAGGACGCGCTGGCTTCAAGCTGCCCACATCTGAGATGGCAGCGCTGGACAAGACGTTTGCAAGGTAAGTATTTCGTCTTGCAGGTAAGTGCAACCCGGGACAGATCAGAGGCTAGCCATTGTGGAATGCACTAGCCCTGACTGTCCCGGGGGTATTAAAAAAAAAAAAAACAAATCCTGGGTGGAACTCCGCTTTAAGGGCAGAGGAGAAATCTAGAGTCTAAAGTGGGGTACACACTAGTAGAAAATGTGCCGAAAATTCCCATCCGAGGTAAAATCGTACGATTTTCGGCTAGTGTGTACACAACTTTCAGCAGCCGATGCCAACATTTTCAATGAAAAAAAAAAACGGAGGGACAAACACCAAAATTTTTTATCGTCCGTCCCCAGCACGACCAATTTTAGTTTAATGTGTATGCAGTACGTCCGCGAAAAATAGGATATGAAAGACCGCACATGATCTGAAGTTTCTGATGACCCGGAAGTCTAGGAACACACATCCCAAAAAAAAAAAAAAAAAAAAAAAAAATCGGACGAGAAATTTCGTGAACATTATGCACTGTCAACTAAAAACGGTTATGACCGCTGAGCATATGAGAGAAAAATCGGAGGGTAAACTGATAATAAAATAGAAAAAATGAAAGAGAAGGTGCCACAATAACATAAAAAAGCAAAATAAATAATAAAAAAAATAATAATTCAAGCACCCCTGTCCCCCCGTGTTTGCACGCAAAAGCGTGCGCATGCATCATCTAGTGTCATATGTAAACAGCAATTGCATGTCAGTTCAAGGGCAATAATTCTTGCAGTAGGCCCCCTCTATAGGTCTAAAGTGGTAACCTGCAAATTCTTTTAAAGGCTTTTAAAATGTGCATAGCTTGTTGCCGCTGCACGGGCGTGTGCAATTTTAAAGCATGTCATGTTTGGTATCTATGTACTCGGCATAAGATCATTTTTTAAATTTTAACAAATATGTGCCTCCGTCCCTAATGTCTCGATGACGCGGCGGTGTCCTCCGTCGCACCTCAGCCCCGCATCCTCTCAATCAGCTGTCTGCTCTCTGTTATAATTTTTCCAAACCTCGAAAAATGTCTTCTGCGCATGCGCACGGACGACTCCTATCAGCTGTTTTGTGATGCTCTGTCACCGGAAGTGACGAGGTCCGATTTTTTCACGGGTCCGACAAAATTTTACAACACCGGCCTGTACAGACGCACTGCCCGCCCCGCAGCTGACGTCACATCCAGGCCGGGGAGACTGTACCTATCACAGCCCCGGCCTGTACAGACGCACCGCCTGCCCCGCAGCTGACGTCACATCCAGGCGCGGCGGTGGTCCGTTACTGGGGAGTTCGGTGGCTGCACAAGGCAGAAAAAAGTATTGTAGAAAAAACTCGAGTTTGAAAAAAAAAAAGTTTAAAAGTCAAACTAAAAAAGGTGGCCGGTTACTGTGGACTCGTTCTCTGGACTGTACCTATCACAGCGCAGCCCCTGTACAGACGCACCGCCCGCAGCTGACGTCACATCCAGGCGTGGCGGTGGTCCGTCAGAGTCAGACACACATACAGCGCTTCTCCTTCTCCTCAGTCCTCCCTCCAGACTCTGCAGTCATTTTTTAAGTGCATTGGAAAAAAAAAATCGAAAATCGAAACTCAGATTTTTCTTTAAAAATAGAAGATTTTTTTTTTAGGCAAAATCGCCCAGCCCTATTAGACACACACAGGAACCCGAAAACCAATCACCACCTTCAGGCTTTCTAAAGGAGTAAATTGTTGATTTTACTCCTCTCTACCTATCACAGTTTTGGAGGCCATGAAATGGCAAGAAAGCACAACCCCTCCCCCATGCCCTTATTTTGGAAAGTAGACACCCTAATCTATTTGCTAAGAGGCATGGTGAGTATTTTGAAGATCTCATTGATTTTGGAAAATGAAGTAAAAAAAAAAAACTATTTTTTTTTTCTTTTTTCAATTTTCAAAACTTTGTGACAAAAAGTGAGAGCTGCAAAACACTCAACATGCCTCTTAGCAAATAGCCAAGGGTGTCTACTTTCCAAAATGGGGTCATTTAGGGGGGTTTTGTGCTTTCTTGGCATTTCATGGTCTCCGAAACTGTGATAGGTAGTGAGGAGTAAAATCAACAATTTACGCCCTTAGAAAGCCTGAAGGCCGTGATTAGATTTTGGGGTCCTGTATGCGGCTACCAAAAAGTTTCACACAAGGGGTATCCCCGTACTCAGGAGAAGCAGAAAAATGTATTTTGGGGTGGCATGTGTGAGCAATATATAATTTAGTGACAACTTTGTGTAAAACAAAAAAACAAAGAAAAAACTAATTGTCATTTTCCTGAAACTTGTGGCAAAATATAAAATATTCCAACTCACCATGCCTCTCAGCAAATGGCTTGGGGTGTCTACTTTCCAAAATGGGGTAATTTGGGGGGGGGGGGGGGGTTGTGCTTTCTTGGCATTTCATGGCCTCCAAAACTGTGATAGGTAGTGAGGAGTAGAATCAACATTTTACGCCCTTAGAAAGCCTGAAGGTGCTGATTGGATTTCGGGGTCCTGTACCCGGCTAGACTCCCAAAAAGTCTCACAAATGGGGTATCCCCATACTCAGCAGAAGCAGCAGAATGTATTTTGGGGTGTATTTCCACATATACCCATGGCATGTGTGAGCAATATAAAATTTCAATGATAACTGTGTAAAAAAAAAAAAATGTTTTTTCTTTGTCATTTTTCAAACACCTGTGACAAAAAAATTCAAAATTCAATGGGCTCAACATGCCTCTCAATTCCTTGGGGTGTCTAATTTCCAAAAATGGGTAATTTGGGGGGGGGGGGGGGGGGTTACTGTCCTGCCATTTTAGCACCTCAAAAAATGAGATCGGCAGGCCAAAAGTAAAAGCTGCGTAAATTCCTGTGTATACACCATAGTTTGTAGACGCTATAACTTTTGTGCAAACCAATAAAAATACGCTTATTGAGATTTTTTTTATCAAAGACGTAGCTAAATACATTTTGACCAAAATGTATGACCAAAATTGAGTTTATTGGATATTTTTATAAGAAAAAGTTGAAAATTTGATTTTTTTTGCAAAATTTTCAGTCTTTTTTAGTTTATAGCGGAAAAAATAGCGGAAAAAATTAAAACCGCAGATGTGATCAAATACCACCAAAAGAAAGCTCTATTTGTGGGAAAAAAGAACATACATTTCGTTTGGGTACAGCATTGCATGACTGCGCAATTACAAGTGCCAAATTGAAAAAAGTGGACTGGTCATTAGGGGCAAATCCTTCCGATTCAGAAGTGGTTAATTACCCCCTCTGTGCAGTTGGTTTTGATCAGGGCAGCCCTGATCCTCCTCTTCTTAGGTTCCGGGCTGTAAGCTCCTGGGCCCTCCTTCCTGCTGAGTGCCCCCAAAGCAAGCATCTTGCTATGGGGGCCTCCGAGCTGAGCTACAGCTTCGTGTGCCTATTCAGACACGAAGCTGTCGTTCGGCCCCACTCCCTCTCTCTTCTGATTGGCTAACTGAGATTGGCAGCAGTGGGAGCCAATGGTGCCGCTGCTGTGTCTCAGCCAATCACGATAGAGAGTCCCGAACGGCTGAGGGACTCGTGGACATCGCTGGATAGAGATCCACCAGCCAGTTCTCAAAACCTGGTATATGCATGGCAGAGAGGGCTGGAACAAAATTTTATGCCCATTTCAGGATCTCAGTCACCTCCCCGGCCGCCAGGACACTCTTGGTGCTCCCTTGATGATTGACGTAAGCCACGGCTGTGGCATTGTCCGAATGGATCCAAACTGGACAACCCTGCAGCCGATTTGTCCAGCGACTCAGGCAAAGCTTTATCGCTCGGAGTTCCAGAATATTGATCGGTAGTCTAGACTTTTCCAAAGCCAAGGTCCCCAGGACACACAGCTTCCCAAGTACTCCAGGCTGGCATTCATGGTTACCACGGTCCAATACAATAGAAAGGAAGGATTTTCCCTGACCCAAGGCCAACGAGCGAAGCCACCACAGAAGAGCACTCTTTGTGCTGTGACTCAACCGAATCAGATTGTCCAAAGATTTTGGATCCTTGTTCCACTTGACAAGAATTTCCCTTTGCAGAGGTCTCGTCTGGAACTGAGCAAATGGAACCGCCTCGAAGGTAGACACCATCAGGCCTAGAGCCCACATGCAAATCCGCAGAGAGGGCAGATTGCTGGATAACAGCAAACTAATCGCCCTCTGCAACTTTTGCAGCGTTTCCAAGGGAAGCAACACCCTCGCAGAGGCCGAGTCCAGAGTCAGCTCTAGATAAACCAATTTGGAGGTTGGGACCAGAGCAGACTTTGCAGATATGTGTCCTTGATATCAATAGAAGCCAAAATGTCTCCTTAGTTTAAAGACGGCACTACTGTGCGAATGGACTCCATTCGAAACCTCTGAACATGCACAAATCGATTCAGAGCCTTGAGGTATTGGAGCACTTTCCCCTCTTTTTTGGGAACAGTAAACATGTTTGAATAAAACCCTTGAATGCGTTCCCGAGAGGGAACCGGCACAATCACCCCTTGCGACAGCAGGTCTTGTACTGCCCCTCATAAATCCCTTAGCCAAACTGGAGATAGGCGGAGATTGGACGGGAAGAATCTTTACGATGGGCGGGACCTGAATTCTATCTTGTAATCCGATCGGATCAGTTCCTGGACCCATTTGTCCTGAATCAAAAAGGTCCATGGTTCCGGAAAGAAAGATGTTCCCCCCACCCCAGATACGGGTAAGGGCGTCCCTTCATGCAGACTGAGATTTGTCCGCAGATCTGGAAGAGCCTGCTCTCGGCTTGCCTGACCATGTCTTCTTGGAACCCCCCAGAAGACCAAATGGCTTAGGATCCTTTTTCCTGCATGCCGGAGGCATGAAGGGGCCGCCTGTGGGCTGTTAAATAAGGCCCTTGTCTATTACGCAGTAACTTGCCCTTAGAGGATTGAGGAAGAAGAGTACTCTTCCCACCTGTAAGTCCTTTGATCGGTTCATCCAAAGAAGCCCAAATTAAGCCGTCCCCCGTAAAGGGGAGATCTGATAGAGCCTTTTTAGAAGCCTGGTCCGCAGACCAGCTTTATAGCCACACCATGCGTCTAATGGCTACCCCTATCGGGGATACTCTGGCCACAAGAGGGGCCACATCTAAAGACGCATCACATATAAATAGTAATGCTTGGACCATTTGGACCGTTAGCTCCGCCACGCCTGGGGGGAACTGTTCTGCTTCCAAGTCACTTTTTAGTAAGTTAGACCAATCCATTATGGTTGGGACACCAGAGTGATAGCGAAGACCGGCTTAAGTATTGAGCCCGCTATTACATGTAAGTGGCGAGACAGAGTTTCAATCCAAATTGCTAAAATGCAGGTGTGGTATGATCCAAAAAGGATATTAATGGGCCCTACCACACCTATTAAAATAATGGGATTTTAGAGGGGGCTGCTGGATTGGTGCAGGTGAGCATAAGACATCAAAACAAATAAGATATTGTAAACAAGAAAATCATTTTATTGACATAGAATCTTAAAACATCGCAAAGCTAAAAATGAATAGACTTGGCAAACGCTCTGTCTAATCATAACTATAACAAGATAGTCTTAGCCACAAAGGGACAATGACTCAAATATTCACAACCAAGTAGGGATGGGTCTGACACATTTCTCTGAAACACACAGGTTCACAACAGCTTCTTCAGAGACCCTTTTTGAATCCCAGGCGGACAACAATACATAAAAAATCGCATAACTGCGAATTCAGGATAAGAGATGCCCTGGATCCATGCCGTGGATATCCCGTGAGGGCAACAAAATGGGCTCCTAGGACAATGTCCAGGGACCCAGGTAGGGAAGTGTCGAGTCCCACAATCCCAAATATAGGGGATACTTCAATCCAAATAGGCCAAAGCCAAGTATGGGCAGAGAAAACCATATAGTGTATGGAAACGATCTCCGATACCGCTAGATCATTAGATTAGATAAACATCAGAAAGTGTAAAGTACTAATGCTTCCCCTGGGAAGGAGACAGCCGCCAATCCTTCTATCCACAGGGTCTTTAGAGACCGGAGACTCCTCCATCGGAACCACAGTCGATTTGTTCAGTCTGGAGACCGGATGGTCCACCTTCTGTGGAACTTTCCATTTTGTGGTTACAGCGTCCGCAAATGAATAGCGCCTCATAAAGCGCTTCGGGACCACTAAAATGTGTTTGAGGTGCCCCCATTGTTCAGAGACAATTTTGTCAAAAAGATCTGGACAAGGGAAGACCTTGCCCGACTTCGTGGATTTTCGTGTGCCAAATGACACCTGCGTCCCTGACGCTGCAGAATCATCCGTCATTTTTAAAGTTTCCCGCACCGGCACTATCAGTGCCTCCACCAACGAGTTTTCCCATGTGGCTGCAGATGAGGATATATCGTCCTCGCCATCAGAGTGCAAAGACGCAGAATCCTCAGGGTAACCTGCGTCCGCTGCAGTCTACCCCAGAGTCTGAGGATACCGGAGAGGCAGGGGAGGGCATAGGGCGCTTTTTACTAGTTGTCTTTTTTAAAACCAAATCCACTTTTGACACCAGGTTCTCCAAATCCGCCATTAAGGCAGACAGGGGTTGCGACCCAGAGGCCACCGCAAACACAAGGAGGGGATCAGTAAGTGAAACCTGTTCCTGGGACTCCATGTGAACCCTGGAACAGCGCAGTGTCACTTTAAGAAAACTGCAAAAAAATGCACCAGAAGTATTACAAGTCCCTGCCACTAAGCACTGCAGATAGCAGGGTGAAAGAGAGAACTACAGGGACCCCTATAGACATGCCACCATCTGATATTCAGGAGAACAGAATTGGTCTGCATGTGCAGAGAAACAATCTTCACAGGAAAAGGAAGTACCTGGGTCAGCACTAGAGTAAAGGCCTAGCCACTCCCTGCTTTACAGCGATCGCAGACTCCGAGAAAATGGCCGCCCAATGCATTCCTATAGGGAAACCACAACAAAATGGCCACCCATGCATTTTAATGGGAACTTCTGAAAAATGGCTGCTGAAATGATCTATGGAAAAATGGCAGACCCTCAGGGTGCCATGCAGTTTCCACAATCCCGAGGAGTCCAACGATCATTTTGCATCAGGGGGACCCCGGTAAGGACCACCACCAGGATTAAGCCTCCCCCCCCAGTGTATCCACGATAGTGGCATCTGTGCATCCCCTAAAGGACCCTCGCCCCCGACTGAGGTAGAGACCCCCTATGAGAGTGGGGAGGTTGGCCCTGGGGGGGCCTGTACACACAAAGGAGCAAGGGGGGTGGGGGGTACCTGAGGGTCCGACCTTCCCGGGGAGGGGCCCACCTCCGCCCGAGACCGCAAGAGCTATGGGGGGACACTACTCACCATACCAATGGCAATCGGGTGGGCCCTACTCCAGGCAGACTGCCTCTCTACTCGGGGTGGGGTGCTGATGGCCATGGGGCACACTGTGACTAAGGCCGAACCAGGTCGTGTGCATCCCGGCTAGTTGTTTTACTCGCGGGTCAGCCCTAGTCCATTGGGGCTCTGTCGTGGCGAGGCCTAACGCGGGGCTATAACCTGCACACGCTCGCTGGCCAGACTGGGAGACCTTAAGGATTTAGAATATCAAGTCCGATGCCCAGTCCGGCTGTTGATTGTAGTTCTCTCAGGAACATAACTAGCTAAAAAAAAAAATTTAACAAAAGGTTCCCTTTCACATAAAAAAAAAACATGCTAAGTCCCAGCAGGGAACAAGGGCCTACTATACTAGGCAGAAACAAACTGAATCCTATAGCAGAGTGAGTGGGGTTATACATTCAGGGACTGCCCCATAGGCGTGGTAAAGTGTAATTCAATAATATGCAAATCTCAATAAATACAATTATTTTCACTGCTGCCACCATAAAATATAACTGTATAAAAAATATTTTTAAAGTGCAAAATTTTCACTTTAAAAGTAGCGCTAGTGATATAAAAATATTCTCAGTGCTAATGATCATAAACAAATATTGTCCATAAAAAAACAAATAATCGGCCATGAAAAAACATATCCACTAAGTGTTTTGTGCTGATAAACTCCATCAAGTGCTTTTACTGATAAACAGCAGTGATAAACAGCGGTGATTCAATCTTCCCTGGCTGAGATATCTTTAACAAAAAACACCTCCTCGCGTGCACAGATGAGATTTTCATGGTTGACATGACATTCTTTATATTCCAATACACCAGCTCTTGCCTCATACGGATGTCACTTTGTGCCTCCGCAAGGTTGATAAATGGGCAGATAACATATGAAAGAAAAAAAGAATGCCTCCGATGGTACAGTAACCACGCCAAACAATTTATTTAACCACTTAAGGACCAAGCCTATTTCTGACACATGTTGTTTAAAAGGTAAACCAAACATTATATATATTTTTTTAGCAAAGACTCTGGAGACTAAAATGGCGGTCATTGCAATATTTTTTGTCACGCAGGATTTGCGCAGCGGTCTTTCAAATGCAATTTTTTGGGAAAAAATACATCTCACTTCATTTAAAAAAACTAAACAGTAAAGTTAGCCCAGTTTTTTTTATATATTGTGAAATAGATACCCAGCATTTTACGGTGTAAAATTGCACACACTTGTGGAATGGAGACAAACTACAGTACTTTTTTTCTTTCCTATTTTATTTAATTTTATTTTTAGCACGGTTCTTAAAAAAAAAAAAATCTGTAAATCTGTCACAATGTAAACATCCCTTGTGACAGTAATAGGCAGTGACAGGTACTCTTTATGGAGGGATATGAGTCTAAAAGATGCCAGACCTCTCCACTGCACTTCAAAGTATTCAAAATGCTGAAATCTGCATTTTTGAATACTGACAGTTTTTTTAAAATCGGCACCATTCGCAGATGAGTAAACCGGAAGTGACGTCGCTTCCGGGTTACTATATTGGAGACCCGATCAAAGCCGAATACGGCTTTATTCGGGACTCCAACCAGCCGATGGACATGCCGGCTGGTTGCTCGGGTCTCCCAGGGGGACCAGTGACACGGGCAGAACCGTGGAAGGCAGCGGGAGGGGGGGACGGGCATCTCCTCCCGCTCGCTGGAATAAAGGCCGAGCAGCTGCTGAGCTACACATTTCAAAACTTTTACATTAGTCGCAGGGGGTGGCTACATGGCGCGATAACCCTGCTTAAATATCCTTAACACTCGAGCTGCCTTTCATGTGCTCAGCCTGCATCGAGTTATCACACTGCTATACAATACATCCAATGCAGCTCCTGATATGGCATCAGGCATTCATCACATCAGTATTCAGTTTAGTAGCAAGCAGTATCAGAAGTATCAACAACTTAGAGGGGCGAATGCTGTGTTCGATGAACTCAGAGAAATGGATTTTATGGTGAGTAAAAAAATCTAATTTTCTCTTTCGTTCATCGACAGACACAGCGCTCCAGAAATCATATCTACAAGGACGTCCAAAAGCAAAATGAGGGTTGGGGAAAATAACCCAAGGCTAAACACAAGAGCCCTAACCGGGTCACAGGAGCCCCATCTGAAATAAAAAATTAAAAGAAAAAATACCCCTCAAAGGGGAACAGCCCCTCTTAAACAGCAGCCTGCAAAACCTTACGGCCAAAAGAAGCATTCACAGGAGGGGGTGTAGCCAGCTGTGGAAGCAGATGGCCACATTGTAACCGAGCCCCGTGATCACACACTTACCTAGTTAGTTACATAGTAGGTGAGGTTTGAATAAAGACAACAGTCCATCCAGTTAAACCTGTGTAGGTGTGTGTGGCTGTAATCATCTCACATAGCCCTGAATGTTCTGATCCTTGAGATGTACGTCTAAGAGTCTTTTGGAAGCCACCATACTTCCCGCAGAAACCACCTCTTGTGGTAGAGAATTCCACAATCTTGTAGCCCTAACAGTAAAGAACCCCCCTCGTCCCTCAGGCGTCTCTTCTCCAGGGAGAATAAATCAAGTGATTGCAGACGCTGTTCATAATTAAGGTCCTGCAATCCCCTAATCAGTTTAGTTGCCCTTCTCTGGACTCTCTCCAGCTCCAACACATCCCTCCTGAGGACTGGTGACCAGAACTGGACAGAATACTCCAGATGTGGTCGGACCAGAGTTTTATAAAGTGGAAGGATTATAGTCTTATCTCTGGAATACATCCCTTTCTTTATGCATGCTAATATTCTGCTGGCTTTGGCAGCTGCCGCTTGACATTGCATGCTATTGCCTAATCTATCATCAACCAAGACTCCCAGATCTTTCTCCATTTTTGATTCCCCCAAGGGTTCCCCCCCTATATTGTGCTTTTATGTTTTTAGTCCCCAAGTGCAAAACCTTACACTTCTCCACATTAAACCTCATTTGCCATGTTGTTGCCCACTCTGTTATTTTGTCCAGGTCATTCTGTAGGATATCTGCTTCATGCTGTGCAGTTATTGCCCTGCCCAATTTTGTGTCATCTGCAAAAACTGATATTGAACTACTGATCCCGTCCTCAATGCTGTTCATGAATAAATTGAACAAGTTTGGTCCCAGGACTGAGCCTTGGGGGACCCCGCTTACCACCTCAGAGCAGTCTGAGTATGCGCTGTTTATTACCACCCTTTGGACACGCCCTTTTAGCCAGTTCCGTATCCAAGAGCAAACCCTGCTGTCGATACCTGCAGACCTTATTTTATAAATTAAGCGCTTGTGGGGAACTGTATCAAACGCCTTAGCGAAATCCAGGTACACAACATCCACTCGTCTGCCCCTATCTAGCTCACAGCTCACCTCCTCGTAGAATGTTAAGAGATTGGTTTGACAAGAAAGCCCATTTGTAAACCAGTGCTGATTACTGCTGATGATGTTGTTGTCTTTAGCAAACTCTACGATATAGTCCCTTATCATCCCCTCCAGAAGTTTACATACTATCTATGTCAAACTGACAGGTCTATAATTTCACGTTAGCTTTCCTCCAATCCCCTGGTACATTTCCTGTCATAATACTGTCAGCAAAGATCAGAAACAGTGGTCTAGATATAACCTTACTGAGTTCCTTGAGTACTCTCTGATGTACGCCATCCGGGCCTGGTGATTTGTTTGTGTTAAGTTTATCCAGCCTTTCCCTAATTTCACCCTCTGTTAACCATAGCGGCAAGACCTGTGTATTACTACTAACCATATAGTCATGATCAGTGTATCCCTACTTTTCCTGTGTAAAGACTTACGAGAAAAAAGCATTCAGCACGGTTGCTTTTTCAGTGTCCTCTGTAACCATCCTCCCATCATCGTTAATTGTGTGTGCAATATGCTCTGCCCTAGTTTTTTTGCTGTTGATATATTTAAAGAATTTCTTTGGGTTTTTTTTTTTTTTTTACTATCCTCCGCTATTTGTCTCTCAAAGTTGATTTTAGCCATTTTGATTTCATGTTTACTTTTCTTATTTGCCTCCTTGTATTGCTCGAAAGCCGATACTGTGCCCTCTGATTTATATTTCTTGAAGGCCATTTTTTTTTTCCCTAATAAGTTTAACGTTACGGTTTAGCCAGCCAGGTTTGGCTTTGTCTCTTCTAAATTTATTTCCCATAGGAATGCACTGCAAGATGTATTTGTTTAATATGTTCCTAAAGCATTCCCATTTTTCCTCCGTGGTCAGTGATCCCAGGGTTTGGTCCCAGTTTACCCTTTCCATCAATGAGCACAATTTTGGAAAGTTTGCCCTTCTGAAGTTTAGGGTTCTTATGTTCCCCACTTGCCTTGTTATATTGTTATTTACACTAAATGTGATCATCCTGTGATCGCTAGAGCCCAGGTTGTCCTGGACTCCTACCTCCGAGATTAGGTCTGGGTCATTAGTGATCAATAGATCCAGGACTGCATTTTCTCTAGTAGGAGAATCCACCAACTGTGACATGTAGTTATCCTGTAAGGTTTCCGTGAATAGACGGGCCTTCTGTGAATGTGCAGTCCCCTCTTCCCAGTCAATGTCCGGATAATTGAAGTCCCCCAATATGATGACTGATCCCAGTTTTGCCACTTTACCCAATAGTGATAAAAATTCCAGCTCTACCTCCTCCCTTTGGTTGGGTGGCCTATAGCAAACCCCCACAATTACTTTTCTCTTTTCTTCTTCCCTGTTGAGTTCTACCCACACGGATTCTAACTCCATACTCATCCCTTCTGTAATAGCACTCCTCTCTATCACCCTTACATTGTTCTTGACATAGAGACATACCCCTCCCCCTCTTTTTCCTACCCTGTCCTTCCGGTACACCGAATACCCTTGGATATTGGCCGGCCAGCCAGTCATGTGAGGGGTCGAACCAAGTCTCCGTTATTCCCACAAGGTCTATGTCATCCTCATGCACTAACATTTCCAACTCATCCATTTTATTAGCAAGGCTCCTGGCATTAGCATATACCCCTCTTAGTTTTGTGGAAGCTAATCGTGAATGGTGATTAGGTTTATTCCCGTTTGGTCTGAGGTTTTCCCGCACAGACCCCCCAATTGACGTTATGGAACTACTGTCGCTGCTGACTCTACCACTGCCTTCTGTACTTTGCTCCCTCCTGACTGACTCTACTTCTGAGCACCCCCCCGTCTCCTAGTTTAAAAGCCCCTCCAACTTGGTGGCCATCTTTCTCCCCAAAAGGGCTGTACCGTCCCCATTAAGGTGCAGCCCATCCTTACTAAAGAGCCGGTAGCCGACTGAGAAGTCAGCCCAGTTCTCCAGGAACCCAAACCCCTCCTTCCTACACCAATTCCTCAGCCACTTGTTAAGTTCCCTAAGCTCCTTCTGCCTCTCCTGTGTGGCTGGAGGTACAGGCAGTATTTCAGAGAAAACCACCTTGGAGGTCCTATTCCTCAATCTATTACCCAAGTCCTTGAAATCATTCTTTAGGATCCTCCACCTTCCTTTTACTTGGTCATTAGAGCCCACATGCACCATGACCGCTGGGTCATCCCCAGCCCCGCCCAATAATCGGTCTACCAGATCCGCAATGTGCCGAACTCGAGCGCCCGGTAAACAACATACTGTCCGGCTATCGCAATCTTTTCGACAGATTGCCCTCTCTGTTCTCTTGATGATTGAGTCCCCAACTACCACAACCTGTCTAACCTTTCCTGAATCTCGGCCCCCCTTTCTCCACTTACCCGACTAATGCACAGACAACGCGGCTAATGAGCCCTGAACACTCATGCAGGCACCAGAAAGTGACGGGAAGCTAAAGAGAATGACGGGGAAACCTAAAACTAGAGAAGGTCCCCACAAACTGGGAGCATTCAACAGCCAGACCAAGACACTGTGCATTAAAGATGGCGTCGGCTCCTCCCCACATTCCAGCAAAATACAACAGGCTGCACGTCCTGAGGAAAAAGAAAGGACATCCTCTGAAACACAATCTCAAAACAGCAATTCTCTTCAAGCTGAATTATCAAACCCAATTAAGCAGAGAAGACTTTCCTCCACTGTGTGTAATATAAATGCATCTTTAAATGAATACAGCTGCATATTAGAGAATAACCCTTATGATGAAAAACATAATGCATTTCCTACAGCAGGGCAACCTATTCTGGATTCAACAATACAACATATGATAATGTCTTTAAGAGGTGCATTGCAACTTGACATGATAAAGTTTATGCAAAAATTGAGAAATATGCAATAGGTGAAAGAGTGTACTATGTAGAGAATAAAATGTGCGAAATTGCAGCGGCACATAACGAATTAGTCAACTCTCGCTTTGACTTGAAGGATGAGGTCAAACAACTTAGAATGAAAGTGGCAGACCTAGAGGCAGGGTCCAGACGTAATAACGTGAACTTTAGAGGTATCCCAGAAAACGTAAAACCGTCAGATCTGAAACCTTTTATTAAAGGAATGAAGAGAATTTCTATGATTCCACAACAGGAATTAGAAATCGATAGAGCGCACAGATTACCTAAACCGCCGCACAACCCTGAGACACTACCAAGAGACATCATAGCCAGAATTCATTTTTATGTTGTTAACCACTTGCCGACCGCCGCTCGACTATCTACGTCGGCGGTCAGCCCCTCACAGGCAAAGTGACGTAGGGCTACGTCACTAGCTTGTGAGGGTCTAGGGAGCGAGCGCCGCCGGAGGCGCGCTCCCGCGTGGTCACGGACCCCCCCGCGCGTGTGACCGGCGGACCCGATGTCCGCCGGTCACTCTGCGATCGGCGGGGGAGAGGGAGAAAGTCAGGCGGCTTGTGTAAACAAGCTGCCTGTCATTCTCCCCTGTGTATGAAGGATGATCATACGGTTCTACTATGTAGAACCGTTGATCACTCTTCATACATCTGAAGCCACAGCCAATCACAGTAGAAAGCACGCCCCTAGGGACACACATAGCCCCTCCCTTTCAAAAAAAGTTAACCCCTTCACTGCCAGTGTATTTTTACAGTAACAGTGCATATGTATAGCACTGATTACTGTAGAAATGTCACTGGTAACCCCAAAAGTGGCAAAAATGTCAGTCAAGGGTCCGATCTGTCCGCCGCAATGTCGCAGCACCGCAAAAAAAAAATCGCAGATCGCCGCCATTACGCGTTAAAAAAAAAACAACAAAATGACAAAAATCTTTCCCTTTGTTAGTAAACGCGATAACTTTTGCGCAAACCAATCAAAATACGCTTTTTGCAATTTTTTTTACCAAACATATGTAGCATAAAACAAATTGGCCAAAAATGTTAAAAAATTTTGATTTTTACATTTTTTTGGGGGGAAATTTCATATAAAAATATTGCTATTTTTGCAAAATTTACGCTCTTTTTTTGTTTATAGCGCGTGATCAAAAAATCGCACAGGTGATCAAATACCACCAAAAGAAAGCTCTGTTTGTGGGAAAAAAAGGACGTCAAATTCGTTTAGGTACGGCGTCGCACGACCGCGCAATTGTCCGTTAAAGTCACGCAGTGCCGAATCGCAAAATACCCCCTGGTCGTTTAGCAGCCAAATCCTCCGGGGCTTAAGTGGTTAAAGACCAAATGATGCAATACGCACAACGCCACTCTCCTCTCCCAGATCCCTATGTTAGAATCATCTTATACTCTGATCTTTCACAAGCTACGATATTGGCTCGCAAAAAAACTAAACTCAATTACCAAGATAATTTGACCAGCTACCCCATCTGGTGAGTCTGTTTGGAGGATACGGTGGAAGGAACAGGTTTGGTGTTTTGCACGTCTTTTTCACAGAAGAAATTGTATCATTTGATAGACACTTTCTTGCCCTTTTTATATTCACTTGGGACTTGAATATTGCTTTTTAATAATCATCTTTCATAATCATTTTTATTTTTTTAATATTGCACATAATAATATAATATGAATTTATTGAATAATTTGTTTTTGTTTTTTTTTTTACATATTTACATTTTTATTAGCTCTGATTATATTGCACAGATACATTTTGGTATTTATATTTTGCACTAGCACTTTTTGATTAATATATTTTTATGATTGCACTGCACAGATTTTGTTGCACTAGCACTTTTTGAAATAGCCATTTTTTGTTTTGCACTGTTTTTTGATATGAGTGTTGTAAAAGATTTATGAGGCACTGTGATGCAATAGTTGGATTTTTGACTTACCGTAAAATCCTTTTCTCTTAAGCTCATTGACAGACGCAGACTTCTTGATTAATATCAGTAGGGATATACTGCCCCCTACAGGAGTAGGACACTAGGCAGGAAAAAAGTTCTGGCCACACCTTATGGGCAGTCCCAGGGGGTATATCCTCTCTCTCCCTGCTACAGGATGTCAGTTATGTAACAAAGCAGTGTCAGAGAATTCAACCCAACCCAACTCAAAAATAGAGGGGCGGGTCCTGAGTCTGTCAATGAGCTTAAGAGAAAAGGATTTTACGGTAAGTCAAAAATCCAATTTTCTCTGTCGCTCATTGACAGACGCAGACTTCTTGATTAATATCAGTAGGGACATCCCAAAACAGTGCCACAAATGAGGGGTGAGATAACAGAAATAAAAATCCAATCCAGAAGGCCCAACCGGAGCCAACCAGAAGCATCAAGGACTCATCGAACAAAAGGATGAGACCCAACTGAAAAAAAAAAAAAAAAACCCCCGAGGTAGACCAACGGTCCCCTCAAACAGCGGCCTGCAGAACCTTGTGGCCAAAAGAGGCATCCGCCGATGCCAGCACATCAACTTTATAAAATTTTGTAAAGGTATGAACCGACGACCAGGTAGCCGCCTTGCAAACCTGAAGCACCGACGCCTGATGGCGGAAGGCCCAGGAAGCACTAAGAGCCAGAGTAGAGTGTGCCTTAATAGGGAACGGAGGAACCCGACCCTTAATAGAATAAGCCTGCACCACCATCTGTCTGATCCATCTGGAGATAGTCGCGGCAGAGGCAGGCAACCCCTTTCTAGGGCCATCCGTGATCACAAAAAGTGAATCGGCCTTACGAAAAGAGTCAGTAGTAGCCAAGTACACCCTGATCGTCCGAACCACATCCAAGGAGTGTAACGCAAACTCCCGAGCATGAGTGGGCTTAAGACACAGGGAAGGTAACACAATATCCTCATTCAAATGAAACTCTGAAACCACCTTAGGAAGGAAGGATGGATTCAGACAAAGAACCACCTTATCCCTATGAACCACCAGATATGGGGAACGACAGGACAATGCGGCCAATTCCGACACCCTGCGTGCAGAAGTGATAGCCACCAAAAAGGCCACCTTCTGGGATAAGGTAAGCAAGGGAATCTATATAGGGGAAAGTTTCCGCGCTATTGGAGGAATTAAGTAAATAAATGACTGCAGCCTACCTCAAAAATATAGATAACTATATTTAGTGAATGTGGGGAAAAGGGAGGTAAAATGGCGCTGTCAGGCTAATAAATAGGAAATATAAATATATCTTATAAGTGCACTGGTGATAAAGTGAATAAAAAATCAAGGTATATAAAACTTAAATATGGTGAATCCTTAAAAAGTGTAAATATGTTTAAAAAAAATTAGTAAAAAAATATATATATATATATATATATTATCGTGGTAAATAGGTGAATAAGAAAATTAAGATATAAGTAATAAATTATTGAAAATCAATTCAGTGTGTGATCTTAAAGGTGTATATATGATTTCATACAAAATACATTAAATAAATAAAGTGATGTTTTAAATATCCTCCATAAATAATTAAGGTGCTAATTAATCAAATATATATTGTGCTAGTGAGCCAAACAATAAATAGCTTTGTATAAATCTGTACACAATCAATTCATAAATAGTGTCCCAGCAATTTAAATAACATAAATAAATAAATAAATGTAAAAGGAATATATAGAAAAATTGTCCATATAAATAGCCAAATATTAAATGGTGCTGCAAATGTAATTGAGTCCCAAAATGGGAAACGAAGCAGGGATTTAACAGGAAAAAATGGATTCCAGGAGTTCCAGACTGATGGGGGGTGCTCAATACAGGAATAAGTGCTCCCCTCCTATTACTCCCGCACTCACCAGATGGTGGTACCCCCACAGGGGTAATCAGCGTTTGGGGTGACTCTCAAAGGTCCCTCCGCAGGCTGGCTAGTAATCCACTTAATCCCGACTTCATATGCTGTATTTTTCTCCAGGGGAAAATTGATGAGAAATCCCTCCTCTTAAAGTACTCCAATATATTTGAGAGATCCGGATGAGGAAAGAAAAAAGGGGCTCCAATAGTGAAGTATTGCAAAAAATAGGTGCTTTATTCATATAAATTTACAATACTCACATTCATTAACAGCGTGGTTACGTCAGTTCCGCTTCCTGTTGACTGAGACGCACATCCGGCCGGTGGAACGCACCGCGTCCCGGAACTACCGCTACACGAGGGTGTTGCGGTCCCTAGGACATACATGCACCGTTTTTCTGTTAATGAATGTGAGTATTGTAAATTTATATGAATAAAGCACCTATTTTTTGCAACTTTTTGGCCACTTCCACGGCCGCTAGAACACTCTTGGTGTCCCCTTGATGGTTGACATAGGCCACGGCCGTGGCATTGTCCGACTGAATCCGAACCAAGCAGCCCTGAAGATGCCTGGTCCGGTGAACTAGGCAAAACCTGATCGCTTTCAGTACCAACACCTTTATCGATAACCTGGATATTTTCGGAGAAAAGGGCTTCCCCTGACTGAGCCCCCAAACCAGAAACTACCTGGTCTGCTCACTCAGCCGGATCTGATTGTCTAGGAAATCGGAATTCCAGTTCCATTTGGGAAGAATCTCCTTTTGGAGAGTCCGCGTATGACACTGAGCCTGCGGAGACTCCGCACAAAAGAGGAGGTCGTCCAGGTAGCCCAGGACCGATATGCCCCGCTGCTGCAACAAAGCCAGGACTGGGGCCCAAATTTTGGTGAAGACCTGGAAAGCAGAGGCGAGACCAAAGGGTAATGCCACAAACTGATAATGGTCCGCTCCCATGGCAAAGCGCAGAAACCGCTGGTGTCCTGCGTAAATGGGAACGTGAAGATAGGCACCCTCTATGGGCGCCATTTACATCCAGTGCTGCACTGCCCCCAACAGAGCCATTAGGCGATTCAGGGACAGTCGCATATTGGAAGGGAAGGACCGCACCGGTAGAAACGATCGCAACTCGATCTTGTGTTCCGACCGTATGACCTCGTGAACCCATTTGTCTTGAATACTGTAGAGCCACGGGTCCGGGAACCGGCGAAGACACCCCCCCCACCCTTGATCAGGGTGGGGGCGCACCTTCAGGCTGAAGCAGTCTTATCCTCAGGTCTGGAAGGACCGGATTTTTGCTTACCAGACCAGGGTCTCTTGAAACCCCCCGGGGGGGGGCTTTGGAGGACTTTGCCTTATCGCCCGCCCCGGAGGAGTGAAAAAACTTCTTGTGAGCTGTAAAGGAAGGTCCCTGTCTACGACGAGGTTCCTTACCTTTATTAGTCTGTGGTGCTCTTGCCCCCAGTGAGATCCTTAATAATCTCATCCAAGGTAGCACCAAACAGGCGATCCCCCTGAAAAGGGAGATCAGTCAAGGCTCTTTTGGAAGCCTGATCCGCCGACCAGCACTTTAACCATAGCATGCGCCGGAGGACCACCGCCGAGGTTGACACACGTCCCAGCAATGGGGCAGCATCCAGTGCGGCGTCACAAACAAATTGTAGCCCCTGAACTATTTGCTCCAGAAAATCCGGCACGGCAGTAGGGAGACTTTTCCCCTCCAGGTCATGGCGTAATAACTTGGCCCATTCTGTCAATGTCTGTGAAACCAGAGCAATGGTAAACACTGGCCTTAGGGCCGATCCTGCCGGGGAGAATATGGAACGGGGCACAGATTCCGCCGTACGGTCAACTGGATCCCGAAAGGACGGGGAATCCTCCACCGGGATAACTGTGGCTTTATTTAGTCTGGAAACCGGTGGATCCACCATAGGTGGCAGCGTCCATTTTTTAAGGAGGGACTCTTCAAACGGGTAGCGCCTAGCAATCCGTTTAGGCATCCCAGGGGGGTCGTTTTGGATGAGCCCACTCGTCTTTAATAATATCATCAAAGCATTTGGGAAAGGGAAACACCTTTTCCACCTTAGAGGGCTTGCGAGTGCCAAAGGCAACTTCCGTCTGAACTGCCTCCACTGGTGCAACCTCCAGTTTTAGGGTCTCCTGGACTGACATAATCAGTGCGTCCTCCAGTGCTTTGTCCTGCGCTATGGCAGAGGCAGGAAGATCATCCTCACTGTCAGAGGGACGCGGGACATCAACCCTAAAGGAGGAACCCGCGGCAGCAGCGACCGGCTCAGGATCAGAGTCTGAGGTATCGGACGAGACAGGGGTGGGCGGGGGTCGTTTTTTAGCCCCCCGTCCCTGACAGGCCACCTCCACCCGGGACACAAATGACTCCAGGACTGCTGAAAGCGAATCAATGGTGAGTGGAGAATCGGAGGGCCCTGCGGCCACCTCGAGGGGATCAGATGGGGACTCATGTGGAGCAGGGTCCATGGCAATGCTAGGGAAACCGGTCAGCAAAATTAAAAAAAAACTTTTTTTTTTTAAAAGAATTCCCCCGCGCTAAAGCGCCCCCAGTGGTCACGTGCTCGAGACCCCCGCAGAGAGAGAGAAGAGAGACCCCCAAAAGGCTCACCACTTGATGCACCAGAGTTCAAACCAGGACTGCTCTCAGCGCTGTCTATCTGACAGGAAGTCTTTTGTGGAGTGATTTTCCCGGGTCTAGGGAGGGGCCACGCCCTTGGTGATTACTACAGCTGCTCAGCTCTCAAGCAGGACGAGCCGGATGTACCAAGATGGCCGCCACCATGCCGAGGACATGCAGGCTACAACAAAATGGCGGCCCCGCGCGGCCTCGTGTGATCCGCAGTGTCAACAGGGGACCCCCGTGAGCCTACCCTACGGATCGATCATAGATGGTTAACCCCCCCCCCCTGATCGTTTTTAGGGTAACACCGGCGGCGCCCCCCCACCGCCTCCATATGTGGCCTGTACCCACTAGTGAGGGGGGCAGATAGGTGGGGGTGCGTAATAGGACAGAGGGGAACCCGGAATCATGAGGGTCCGACCATCCCGGGGAGGGGCCCGCGTCCACCCCAAAACCCGTCAGGGGGAGAGGGGGAACATTCTACTCACCATACCGGAACAGGCGGGCACCAACTCCTGACAGAACCCCTCTTCACCGAGGTGGGGGGGGCTGTCGGCCAATACGGACGCCGCGACTCAGATTCCGACTGGTCGTAGGCGACCTGGCGAGACGTTTAACTCGCGGGGCCAGTCCCTGTCCAGTGGGACTATGTCGCGGCCGACCCAGTGCGGAGCTAGGGCCTGCACGCGCCCGTAGGCCGGCTGGGGTGACCACCGGATCTCAACATCCAGCCCGTCGCCCAGATCCAGCATAATTGCTTGAAGATCTCACAGGAACAAACTGGAGAAAAAACGCTAACTAAAAAAGATTTATCTAAAAAAAGCTTGCCAGGACCAGAGATCCCAGCAAGGAACTTAGGTCCTTACTCCTGACTAGGCAGAAAAAAAACTGACATCCTGTAGCAGGGAAAGAGAGGATATACCCCCTGGGACTGCCCATAAGGTGTGGCCAGAACTTTTTTCCTGCCTAGTGTCCTACTCCTGTAGGGGGCAGTATATCCCTACTGATATTAATCAAGAAGTCTGCGTCTGTCAATCAGCGACAGAGAAAAAACTTTATATGAAAGAATAACATTATCCACTTATTGAGGGGAATACAAACTTGCGCTCATATATTTTTTTTTCCCTACTAGTGACTACAGGACCGCTGTCATAGCAGACGAAGCGGACTGGGTCCTCCGAGCACCCCATCACCTCAGAGAGAGCGTCAGGTGGTAAAACATAATCCCTCTGGCCCCCATCATCCGCTCTCATCCCCAAAACAGCCAGGTCTGTATGGACACCTATGGGGGGGGGGGGGGAGGAGGGGGAGCTAGGTTTGGGCAAATGGAGGGTGGTCCACAGCGGAACCCCCCGATGAAAGAGGGGGGCGCTCAGTGGGAAGGACGGGAACTTGGGGGGTCCGGACATCCCAGGGAGGGGCCCATGTCCACCCCAACAGGCTACCAGTGAAAAGGGGGACACTACTTATGGCACCATGGAAACCGGGTGGGCACCACTTCAGTCAGACCACCGCACCATCTTGGAATGGGGGTGCTGCGGGCCAGAGGTACGCTGCGACTCAGGCCATAACCAGGTCTGAGTGTCCTCGCGAGACGTTTAACTCGCTGGCCAGCCCCCGTCCAGTGGGGCTATGTCGTGGCCGACCTAGCGCGGATCTGAGATTGGGTCACGCTCCCTGGCAGAACTAGGAAGACTAAGGATCTAGGATATCCAGTGTGGCGCCCAGTCTGGCAGTTGATTGTAGTTCTCACCAGAACACAAAATAATAAAAGAGGAAAAAAATCAATTTAAAAAAGAAAAAAATGCTAGGACCGGAGATCCCAGCAAGGTACTAGGTCCTTACTCCTGACTAGGCAGAAAAAAACTGAGTGCCTACAGCAGGAAGTGGGAGTATACCCCCCAGGGACTGCTGCATAGGCATGGGAACGTTTTTTCCTGCCTAATGTCCTACTCCTGTAGGTGGCAGCATAACCCAATGGTCAAGAAGATCTGGAGCTGTGTCCGTCAATGAACTAAAAATAAGAGGTAATTAAAACTCCAGTCGAACCCCCTTTGGACAAAACGCCCAACAATACACATAATAATTCCATATGCTTATTCTTGCCAGAGGAACTTTACCATGAGGATGGAGATCAGAGTAGACTCCATCATCCCTCCTCACTTTATGACACTGACAGGTCTAATATTCTGTACACTCAGCACCTCATGAGCTCACCACCCATCCAACACACCAAGTTGAGACCCAAATCAACTTTCTTTCCCACTCAATCCAAAGGCTCACGCATTGATGCTTTCTATCGCATTGTCTATTCTGAACTCCTTGCAATGTGATAAGATAAGAGAATACACAATCTTACCTTGGTCGAAAAGAGTATTTGAAGCCCTCACCAATAACCATGACTTGGTCATAAAATCAGCAGATAAAGGAGAGGGTATAGTGGTGCCAGTGGCGTACCAATGGGGGGGGGGGGGGGGCGGGCCACCCTGGGTGCCACGCATGGGGGGCGTCAGGCCGCTCAGGGGTGCCCGCCGTCACCGTCGGGCCGGCACGCATCTCCCTGGAAGGCAGCTGCAGTAGCAGCTCCTTCAGTCTGCGCTGCTCAGGGGGCGGGAAGAAGGTAAGTGCTGTGTGCTGGATAGGAGAAGCGGCCAGGACAGCTGCATGAAGAGGAATTGATCTTTTCATATATCTCCTGTGCCCGCTGAATGCCTGATTCTCCTCCTCTCCCTCCTGCAGGCATTCAACGGATGCAGGAGATATATGGAAAGATCAATGCCTCTTTATGCAGCTGTCCCACCACCCCTAATATACAACTTCCTTTCCTGGCCCCACAGTGCTATCCAGCACCCCCCCCACCAGCCCCCCCAAGTGCTCTTTAGCTCCCTTCCACCCAGTTCTCTTCAGCTCCCCACAGTGCTTTGCAGCTCCCCCCAATGCTCCATGGCTCCTCCCAGTGTTCTCCACCCCCTTGTGCACCCTGCCCCCCCCTCAGTGATCTCCAGTTCCCCCAGTGCTCTCTACCCCCCTACGCACCCTGCCCCCCCAGTGATCTCCAGTGCCCCTCAGTGCTCTCCACCCCCCTGTGCACCTGCTCCCCCCTCAGTGATCTCCAGTTCCCCCTTAGTGCTCTCCACCCCTCTGTGCACCCTGCCCCCCCCCCTCAGTGATCTCCAGTTCCCCCCCCAGTGCTCTCCCCCCTGAGTGATCTCCAGTTCCCTCCAGTGCTCTCCACCCTCCTGTGCACCCTGGCTCCCCCCCAATCAGTGATCTCCAGTCCCCCCCCAGTGCTCTCCACCCCCCTGTGCATCCTGACTCCCCCCCAGTGATCTCCAGCCCCCCCAGTGCTCTCCACCCCCCTGTGCACCCTGGCTCCCCCCCTCAGTGGTATCCAGTTCCCCTCAGTGCTCTCCACCCCCCTGTGTACCCTGGCTCCCCCCCTCAGTGATCTCCAGTTCCCCCCAGTGCTCTCCACCCCCTGTGCATCCTGGCTCCCCCCCAAGTGATCTCCAGTTCCCCCCCAGTGCTCTCCACCCCCCTGTGCACCCTGGCTCCCCCCCAAGTGATCTAAAGTCCCCCCCAGTGCTCTCCACCCCCTTGTGCACCATGGTTCCCCCCTCAGTGATCTCCACCCCCCTGTGCACCCTGCCCCCCCCTCAGTTATCTCCAGTCCCCCCCTCCCAGTGCTCTCCACCCCCCTGTGCACCCTGGCTCCCCCCTCAGTGATCTCCAGTTCCCCCCCAGTGCTCTCCAGCACACCCCTCCACCCCCCCAGTGCTCTCCACCCCTCATACTTTCAAACCACCCTCCCTTTTATTCTCTCCAGTGCTCTCCGCTTCCTCTGTGCTCTCCGGCCCCCCTAGTGCTCTTCTATCTTCTCTCATGTCTGCAGTCTTTGCCCACCTCCTGTATCATGTCTGCAGTCTCTGACCATCTCTTATATCAGGTCTGCAGTCTGGCCATCTGTTGTATTATGTCTGCAGTCTCTGACCATCTCTTGTATCATATCCGCAGTCTCTGACCATCTCTTGTATCATGTCCGCAGTCTCTGACCATCTCTTGTATCATGTCCGCAGTCTCTGACCATCTCTTGTATCATGTCCGCAGTCTCTGACCATCTCTTGTATCATGTCCGCAGTCTCTGACCATCTCTTGTATCATGTCTGCAGTCTCTGACCCTCTCTTGTATCATGTGTGCAGTCTCTGACCATCTCTAGTATCATGTCTGCAGTCTATGACCATCTCTTGTATCATGTCTGCAGTGAAAAAAGTTCCAATGTAAAGACTCTGAAAGAGGTAGGGTAGCAAAAGTTCTCCAGTCACCGGTGGACCAAAGTGGAAGATGATCAATAACCACCACGTGACAGTTCTATAAACTGCTTACCAGAGGCTCTGACCCTCCATTCACAGAGCGGTCAGATATAGCAGAAATGCCCCTTCAAAGGGTAACTGTAGCACAGCTGATCAATCTCTCCTCCTTAGCTAATTCATCCGTAACTCCCTGAAGAGGTTAGAAACTGCAGGACATAGGCACACAGGCAGCCAAAGAGCCCTCCTCCTCTCTGTGTAAAACTTCACTAGCTGCCACTGTCCTCTTCGTCACACCTTTATGTGAAAGACGTCCACCAGGAAGACAGAGAAAATCTCTTTGACTTATATTCCTTCAACGGCCAATCAGCTTCCAGTTCATTATACAGACCAATATGGGAGTTACCATGTGTCAACGTCCTCCCTCCAGACCACTCCAACATCGCCACCGCCACACTTTCATACATGCTCTCAAAAGATGTTAGTTGGCTATCACATTTTGAGAGACCCTAGTCTGGAACATTTACAGGTACAAAAAAAGTGTAAAAAAAAAAAAAAAAAGAAAAAAAAAAGCTGTCGCTTTATTGAGGGAGTTTTCTGTTCTTACTGTTTTACTGTACTTTAAAATACACTGCTATACTTTGTTTTATTGTTACTGTTTTTCATTGCTAACCATAGTTTGCTTTGCAGATACCGCCATTCTACTGTTTTACTGTACTGCATACTATCATAATGCAATGTTTTATTGTTAATGATTGTTTGCTTTGAGGGTACACCGATCAGCTGCAGCACTGATCTGTTTATCCCCAATTTTTTGGTTCTCTCCGGGTTTCGTAAATTTCGGATTTGGGTTTGGAGTCTTCAAAGAGACTTGGGTGGGAGAAGCCTCTACCCCTGTCCCCAGGTCTTACCTGACCGAGGCCCTCAGCTGACTTACTACCATCATGCCTCTGCCTGCTGCATGATATTAGCTGTAGCAAGAGGCAGTATATTAATGAAGGGCTGGAGAGTGGTACAATGATTGTCTGCAGTGTACCGGGACCAATATTATGGCTGTGCTGACCATGCCTCTGCCTGGAAAATTCCTTTGGACAAATGCTGCGGCTCTGCTGACAATATCCCAGTATTGTCTATAGACTATATTCCGGCCTGCTGCCTGGAAAATTGCTATTGTAGTCGCTAAGCATGTCCCTGCCTACTGCCTGGACTAATGCTCTCCTCTGTGGACGACTGCACTACAAAAACCACAGGTAATACTTTTTTTACACTTTCCTTTATAGAATGTATTTTGTAGTGTAATTCTTGGTATGTACATGCTATGTGTTAGAAATATGAGGGGCCTTCAAAAATGATAGGTTGTCAGGAAATTAGATGTGTATTTTATGTTCTCAGAATGCCTGACGGTGCTACTTTAATGTTGGGCCTCAGTATGTGGTCAGGCTATGTAAAAGTCTCACACATGTGGTATCACCATACTGTACTTAGGAGTAGCAGAATGTATTTTGGGGTGCAATTTTTGCTATATACATGCAACCACTTACCGACCGCCTAACGACTATATACGTCGGCCATTTAAAGCTAAATATTGGGGCTATGGCAGCAGATAGCTGCCATAACCCCGGTATTTTTTTAAATGGCGGGCGGTCGGCTTTCAGATAAGGGTGGTCCCAGTGGCAGATTTGCCGCAAAATCACCCTTATGGTGCAAGGGAAGAGGTGCCCCTCCCGCCGCGTCCCGGATGTTTTCCCAGCTTACCGGACCCGCCGACAGCGGGGAAAACTAAGGCCAAGCATCATTGCCTAACAACCGGTTTAAATGGCCATTTTTTTGTTGTTTTTTTCCAACAATTTTTTTTTCTTTTTTAGTGTAGTTGTGAAGTGCGAGGTCTTTTTGACCCCAGATCTCACAATAAAGAGGACCTGTCATGCCTCTTTCTATTACAAGGGATGGTTACATTCCTTGTAATAGGAATAAAAATGATCAAAACATTTTTTTTAAAAATTGTTTAAAAATAAAAAATGAATAAATAAAATAAATAGGAAAAAAAAAAATTAAAGCGCCCTGTCCCCATTAGCTTGCGTGCAGAAGCGAACGCATACGCCCACATATGTAAATGGTGTTCAAACTACACATGTGAGGTATCGCCGCGATCATTAGAGCAATAATTTGACCTCCTCTGTAACTCTAAGCTGGTAGCCTGTAGAAATTTTTTAAATAACGCCTATGGGGATTTTTAAGTACCAATGTTTGGGGCCATTCCGCGAGCGTTCGCAATTTTGAAGCATGACATGTTGGGTATCTAATTACTCAACGAAACATTATCTTTCACATTATGGAAAAAATTGGGCTAACTTTGCTGTTTTCTTATTTTTTAATTTAAAAAAATGATTTTTTTCCAAAAAAAATTGCGTTTGGAAGACTGCTGCGCAAATACGGTGTGATAAAAACATATTGCAACAATCTCCATTTTATTCTCTAGGGTCTCTGCTAAAATAAAAATATATATAATGTTTGGGGGTTCTAAGTAGTTTTCTAGCAAAAAAAATAATTTTAGCTTGTAAACACCAAGTGTCAAAAATAGGCCCAGTCTTAAAGTGGATAAATAGACAACTTTATGTAAAGTGCTACTTGGATGTTGGGCCTCTGTATGTGGCTAGGCTGTGTAAAAATGTCACACATGTGGTATCGCCATACTCAGGAGGAATAGCAGAATGTATTTTGGGGTGCAATTTTTGCTATGTACATGCTATGTGTTAGAAATATTGCATAAATGGACAACTTTGTGTAAAAAAAATGCGTTTTAATTTTCTTTCCACATTTTCCAAAAACTTGTGGAAAAAAATGACCTGTTCAAAAGACTCATTATACTTTGGGGTGTTTGCTTTCCAAAATGGGGTCATTTTATGGGGGTTTCTATTGCCCTGGTGCTCCAGGGCCTTCAAAAGTGTGATAGGTTGTCAGGAAATTATATGTGTAATTTATGCTCCTAGAATGCCGGACGGTACTACTTGGATGTTAGGCCTCTGTATGTGGCCAGGCTGTGAAAAAGTCTCACACATGTGGTATTGACATACTCAGGAGGAGTAGTAGAATGTGTTTTGGGGTGTAGTTGCAAGTATACATATGCTGTGTGAGAGAAATAACCTGTTAATATGATAATTTGTAAAAAAAATAAATAAAATAATCTTCATTTTGCAAAGAATTGTGGGAAAAAATTACAACTTCAAAAAAACTCACCATGCCCCTTATTAAATACCTTGGAATGTCTACTTTCCAAAAAGGGGTCATTTGGGTATTTGTACTTTCCTGGCTTTTTAGTGTCTCAAGAAATGAGATAGGCCTTCAGTAAATCAGGTGTGATCAAGTGTGATCAATTTTCAATGATTAGCGCCACAGTTTGTGGACTCTATAACTTTCACAAAGACCAAATAATACACACTTATTTTGGTTATTTTTACCAAAGATAAGTAGCAGTATAAATTTTGGCCAAAATTTGTGAAAATCTGTGAAGAAAGCTCTATTTCTGTGAAAAAAAGGACACAAATTTTTTATGGGTACAGTGTTGCATGACTGAGTAATTGTCATTCAAAGTATGAGAGCGCTGAAAGCTGAAAATCGGTCTGGGCAGGAAGGGGGTAAATGTGCACTGTAGGCAAGTGGTTAAAAAAGGAGATATGATCACCCTATATAAATGGTCTATATAGAGAATCAATATAAAGTTGTTCACTATAAGTTCAATGCAAATGACAGGAGGGTACTCATTGCACCTGGTGGGAATGATTTTTACAGCTGCATACGGAAATGCTGCTTCACAGTAAGGGCTCTTTCACACGGGCGGTCCGATCAGATCCGCCTGTCAGTTTTTTAGGCGGATCTGATCGGATCCTCCATGCAGCTCTATGGGGCAGCGGGTGTCAGCGGAGACACCTCCGCTGACACCCGCTGCCATCCGCATCCGATCCTGTGCTGAAATCTGGACGGATGGAAACCCTATTTTTCCATCCGTTCAGTAATCGGAGCGGATCTGATGAGAGCGGACAAGCGGTCCGCTCTCCTCCGATCCCCCATAGAGGGCAGCGGGTGCTGAGACACCTCCCTCTCCGCTCTGCAAGCGGAGACGGAGCTGTCATCCGCCCGTCTCAGCGGGGATCGCGGATCGATCCCCGCTGAGCAACACGGATCCACCTGCGGAGGCGGACCGTGTGAAAGAGCCCTAAGAGCTTTGAAAATGTGCAATAGACACCCTCAGAAGCTAGTTGTAGCCAGCTTAGTGGTCTAAGTTAAATAAAAACTGGATGTGTTTCCAAATGCATTGAATATAGCAGGAGGAGATGGAAGAGGGAAGCAGGAGTATGGAAGAAAAAATATGAAGCAGGTGGAAAAGGGAAAATAGCAGAAAGAAGAAAAGTAGGAGGTAGAATGAACGGTATGCAGAAGAAAAAAAGGCTAGTTTACTAGAAAGAATGAGTTGGTTAGAATGGAGACTTCCGTTCCATTCCAAAAAGGTTTTGCAAAAAAAAAAAAAAAACTGTGATTGAAAATCACATTACAGCTAACCACACACATTACAATCTAACTGTACAATCGCTTTTTGATCTATCAACAACTATTTAGTGCAAGGTCCTGCCTAATTAGATACAAACTGATGATTAGATAGGATTAGGTATTCCCCCTATGTTACATAGTCGTAGTAAATTGTAACGTGACCCTTTTAAGTAGTTTTAGATTTCACTTTATTAAAAGAAGGAAATGAAGCATACTTCTTTTTCAATGCTGTATACTTACTTTCACACTGTGGAATTGCAGGTACCCATTGACTATCACTGTTGCAGGAGATTGAACTGGATCCCCTCAGAATGAAGCCCTTAAGACACTCAAATGATATACCAGAATTCAGTGTATATGGGCCAATGAACCCTGACATTCTTCTTGAATTTGTTACATCGGGATTAGGGCAATTTACAGCTAAAAATGAAGAGAAAAAATAAAGATCACTGTAGGTAGCATATGAATGGCAGCATTCTACTGCACTACATTACCAAAATGTCCTGTAATTACAAAAAAGAAAAAATTATCAAAGAATCTGTAATCATTATGTATGCAAAATGGTAAAGGTTAAGTCTAGGTTGTAGACCAGGGTTATTCTGTACCCAGTTGCGTGCATAATCCCCCAAACAATCCTCACCTTCCCTCGTAACCTGAATCAAGTGGTGCCTCTTCTGGATGAAACTTGTATTCTTTTAAATTTAGCGTGGTTGTGCACAGTTCTGCCCATTCATTGCATGATTATTCATTGCTGCCAGCAACTTTTGACAATGACAGAGGGACTGTGCACAACCAAGCTTGCAATCCCTCCTCACCTTCTTGTAGCTCAGCTGCCACACTGGTTGTAGAGATACAATGCTTTGAAGACATTAATGCAAAACGTAGTAAATGCACATTGATCATAAGGTAAAAGTTGTGTAGCCAAGCTGGGACTACTGTGTATATATTATATATCATGAGTATATTTAACCGAGTTACAGTTCTAATGCAACTAGAGTGCTCCTTTAAAATTTAAAAGAAGGATCGGCTTTCCCCGGAAATGGACGATTTGGATTGTGGGAGATATAGTCTGGTGAGGAAGGTGGATTGTTAAATAGATGGCAGGAGGGACTATACTCCCAGGGAGCTATGGTAGAGTGAAGGATCATGGGAGAGTGGATATACCTGTCAGCGGGGCTGAGCGTGCGCTCTCTTGCTTCTGGGACTCGTGGAGGACGGATCGACCGGAGAGGTGCTGGAGGAGACAGTCAGTGACGGAGGCCTGAGAGTGCAGCCTAGAGAGAGCAGGACCCCATCCTCAGCGATGCAGAGGCTGGGAATCACAGGGAGGTGACGGATCCAGTTGAGCTGAGGGCAGAGCGGGTAAAGCTGAACTGACTAACCAGAAAAGCGATGGCCGAACACTCCCAGTGACGCAGCATCGTGAGGAGATATTCTGCCCGGGAACCAGATAGTCACATGTGGAAGCTGCTGCGAAAGAGTGCCTGGTGACATCTGAAATCGCACGTATAAACCTGCATCCATCATACACTGACAGCAGACAGGATTTCATATACACCAATACATTTGGATTACAAATATCACACTGAAGAGTGATAAAGAGCTCCAACTGCCGGTGAAGATTCTGCAAGGCCTTGCTAGAGCAGGAACTTCATTACTCACAATTCTTAAAGGGACCCATTGACATAATGATAGATTCTAATCTTCATTAGCCAGTTCTGATTTTAGTAGAAGTTAAGCAAGGTTCATGGTCAGTGGCGGCCTGTGCATAGGGGGCGCCGCCCCCCCTAAAAAAAAGGAAAAAAAAATATTACAAAAAAGAACAAAGTTTAAAAAAAAAAATTGCGTTCACCGGCCTATGTGTTGGCTAGGGGGGGTGGGGTTTACGACCCAGAAGAGGCGCCTATTGGCTGCCTTCTGGGGGCGTAACCTGGGCGCAGGTCATAGAGCTAGGACACCCCCACTTTCGTGATATCCCCGCTGACGTCGCAATGGGGGCAGTGCCGGTGCGTGCATTAGTCACTCACCGTCACCGCCCGGTCACCTTCCCGCCGCCGCAGAGAGGAGTCTCGAGGAGAGGAGAAGCCAGCGCTGCTCACCTTCACGCAGGTTCCCGCCACCCGCTCCAGAGAAGAGGAGAGGCCGAGAGGGAGAAGCCCCTTACCTTCCCGCCGCCGCAGAAGAGGACGAAGTATTGAGGAGGGGAGAAGCCGCCGCCGGGAGCCGAGCCGTCACCAGGTAAGTGCATTGGATTGAAGGGGGCACGCTCGCTAAACTCTGCATTGGGGGAAATATGTACACTGATCAATGCATTGAAGGGGGCACGCACGCTAACCTCTGCATTGGGGGACATATGTACACTGATGAATGCATTGAAGGGGGCACGCACGCTAAACTCTGCATTGGGGACATATGTACACTGATCAATGCATTGAAGGGGGCACGCACGCTGGTCACTGCATTGGGGGCAAGTACGCTGGTCACTGCATTGGGGGCATGGTACGCAGGTCACTGCATTGGGGGCATGGTACGCAGGTCACTGCATTGGGGGCATGGTACGCTGGTCACTACATTGAAAGGGGGCATGTACGCTGGTCACTGCATTGAAAGGGGGCATGTACGCTGGTCACTGCATTGTACTGTGGGGTTTGTGCTAGGGGGTCTGTACTGTGGGGTTTGTACTAGGGGGTCTGTACTGTGGGGTTTGTGCTAGGGGGTCTGTACTGTGGGGTTTGTGCCACTCTCAGTGTATCCAATAATAGGGTGTCTCTCACAGTATATCCCATAATAGGGCCCCTGCTCCCTATTATAGGATATACTAGTACTGAGAGACCCCTTAATATGTGATATATTGGGAGAATTTGTTCACGCAAGCAAAATACAGGGGACAAAATGGGTGGAGTCTATAAGGGTTGGGGCTTCTGAGAAATGGGAGGGGTCAAATACAAGGGCGGGGTCTTGCGCCCCCCCATCTTAAAGCTTCACCAGCCGCCACTGTTCATGGTTAACCACTTCCCGCCCGCCCTATAGGCAATTGACGGCGGGAATGTACTTGTATTATCCTGACCGGACATCATATGACGGCGGCAGGATAATACAGCTCTGGGCGCCCCCCGGGGGCGTGCAGAGCGGCGATCGGTGATGCGAGGTGTCAGCCTGACACCCTGCATCTCCGATCTCGGTAAAGAGACTACTGACGTAGCTCTTTACCATGTGATCAGCCGTGTCCAATCACGGCTGGTCACATCGTAAACAGGAACAGTCGTTGATCGGCTTTCCTTAGTTCGTGCCTGACAGGCACGAGTAAAGGAGCGCCGATCGGCGGCTCCCCTGACAGGGGGGGGTCGGCACTGGTAATCAGATCATTGATTACCAGTGCAGACCCTCGGGGGGGGATGCCACTAGAACCACCAGGGATGCCCACTATGACCCCAGGGATGCCCACTATGACCCCAGGGATGCCCACTATGGCCACCAGGGATGGCAATCAGGGCTCAGGGAGCCCCCCATTGCCCTCCCCATCAGTGCTGCCCGCCAGTGCCCTCCCTATCAGTGCTGCCCACAAGTGCCCATCATTGCCATCCTTTAGTGTCGCCCACCAGTGCCCATTATTGCCCACCAGTGCCGCCTATCAGTGCCCATTAGTGCCCATCAGTGCCGATCAGTGCCGCCCATCAGTGCCCGTCAGTGCCACCTATCAGTGTCCATCAATGCCGCCTATCAGTGCCCAGCCATGCCGCCTATCAGTGCCCACCAATGCTGCATATCTGTGCTACCTATCAGTGCCGCATATCAGTGCATATCAGTGCCGCCTATCAGTGCCGCCTATCAGTGCCTCCTCATCAGTGCCTGTCAGTGCAGTCTCATCAATGCTCATCAGTGCAGGAAAAAACGTATTTATTTACAAAATTGTATAACATAAATAAAAAACTTATTTTTTTCAAACTTTTCGGTCTTTTTTTATTTGTTTAGCAAAAAGGAAAAAACCCACAGGTGATGAAATACCACCAAAAGAAAGCTCTATTTGTGAGGGGAAAATGACATAAATTTGGTGTAGGTACAGTGTTGCATGACCGCGCAATTGTCATTCAAAATGCAACAGCGCTAAAAGGGGAAAATTGGCCTGGGCAGGAAGGGAGGGAAGTGCCCTGTATTGAAGTGGTTAACGAGGTTGTAAACCCACTTCACAAACTGTTACCTATAGGTAAGCCTATATTAAGGGCTATAAATATCTCCTAAACCTATAGGTGCTATAAATATCTCCTAAACATGCACCGTTTAGGAGAAATTTACAGTGCATACTGCCGATGAGGTCATCGGCGCATGCGCTCTGAAGGAACGGCCACCCGTGCCGTTCCTTTAGAGGCCATGCCGTGAACAGCAGCTCCTGCGCGCACGCGCGTGAGTGATGTAATCGCGCCTCCGGCCAATCGGATGGCAAGAGGAACCAGGAAGCAGGATGGCCGGACATGTCGGCCATCCTGTCGCTGAGGGGGCGGCATGGCGGGGGCATCGTTTTAAGGTAAGTACTTCATAATGAGCTAGTATGCAATGCATACTAGCTGATTATGCCTTTCTCTTTACAGGGCTTTTTTTTCTCGTTTTTTTTAAATGACTTTACTTCCTCTTTAATACATTCAATAGTAGCCCTGACAGTTAAAGCTGATAATTCCTTCAGTCACTCTTACTTATTGAATATAATACTGTGTTGATTAAGCATTTATTCTTACAGTGTCGGTCTTGGAGCCCTTTTTTGTAGTAAATGGGGTTTAATGGAGTGACACTACAATATCTGTTATTACAGAATCCTATTTGTTCTTAATAAGTTGTTTGATTTACCTTTTATCTCAGTAAACAGTCAAACTTGTATTTTAAGTAAAATAAAATAAATAAATTGGCGCTAAATATAAAGTGGGTTCAAATGTACTCAATACACATTTAAATGGTAAAATGTCATAAAATCAATACATTGTGCAAAATAGTGCAAAGAAAAAAATATATATATAGATGAAAAAATCCAATAAAAATTAATACAGACAAGGTGCTGTGCAAACGACAATAAATATGTATGTCAATATTCCAAAAAACTGCATGACAATCAATATAAAGTGCTGGTGTAAAAGGATCCATGAATAAATAAATATATAAATAAGTTCATATATAACAAAAGTCCATGTGCAAAGTACAAAAAGTGACGAATAATGGTGGCCTGAACACGTAAGTATATTCATATATAACAAAAGTCCATGTGCAAAGTGCAACAAATAACGAACAATAGTGGTCTGAACACGTGATGTGCACTCTCACTCCCAACTATGTCACCAATGTGAACTATTCCCACATAGAGTATCCAACACAGAGTGCAATGACAACTCACCTCCAAACTGGATATATCAAGCCTGGTTCATGAATTTAGCGCCAATTATTTATTTTATTTTACTTATGTATGGTATGTGGTGACACTACATAATTGGCAGCTTTTTTCTTGAGTATCACTATTTTGTGGTACACTTTACCTTTTTGATCACTTTCAATTACTTCATTGGTAGCGCATTGGCCCTTTTATTAGATATCGGTTGACTCAAACTTGTATTTTATCGTGTCAGTGTATTGTTGGAGAACATTTCTGAAATGTCTGAACCTATAGTGTCAAGCGGGTTTATACTTCTCAGGGTCAGGCGAGTGCAGAGGAACTTCCACTAACCAGCAGCCCTCAAGGGGGTCGTGCTCAGGGCTGGCGCTACCGCTAGGCAAACAAGGCGAATCAGGGCTGAGTCCCGGAATGCTAGCGGCGGTGCGGGCAGCTTAGTTCCCGCACGCCGCCCGCGAGTTACAGAAACACAGCAGCTGGCCTCTCTCCCCAGCTGCCTGTGTCAGAGCAGAGACGAGCACTGAACCCGCCCCTCCCCCTTCCTGTGTGTTTCCTGTACAGAGGAGGAGGTGGGCAGAAGCTCTTCACACTCTGCAACAGCCGCTCTGATCTGAGGTCTGTGATGTTTATAACTACTACTAACTTGCAAGGGGGGGGGGGGGGTGTATGGAGATGGAGGGGTTTGTGAGGGGGGGGGTGTATGGAGATGGAGGGGTGTGTGAAGGGGGGGGGGGGTGTATGGAGATGGAGGGGTGTGTGAAGAGGGGGGGTGTATGGAGATGGAGGGGTGTGTGAAGCTGGGAGGGGGTGTATGGAGATGGAGGGGTGTGTGAAGGGGGGTGAATGGAGATGGAGGGGTGTGTGAAAGGGGGGATGTATGGATATGGGGGGGTGTATGGAGATGGAGGGGTGTGTGAAGCTGGGGGGGGTGTATGTCATCTTCCTACCACCCCATCCCATGACATCTTCATCCCCCCTGTCATCTTCCCACCATCCCACCCCCTGTCATCTTCCCACCCCTCCCCCCTGTCATCTTCATCCACCCTGTCATCTTCCCACCATCCCACCCCTGAGTTCTTCATCCCCCTGTCATCTTCCCACCACCTGACATCTTCATCCCCCCTGTCATCTTTCTACCACCCCAACCCCTGTCATCTTCATCACCCCCTGTCATCTTCCCACCATCCCACCCCCTGTCATCTTCATCCCCCCATCAGCTTCCCACCCCCTGTCATCTTCATCCCCCCTGTACCAAACTCTGTCAGCTTCCTTTCACCTCTCCTGTCATCTTCATCCCCCCTGTCATCTTTCCACCATCCCACCCCCTGTCCTCTTCATCCCCCCTGTCAGCTTCCCACCATCCCACCCCCTGTCATCTTAATCCCCCGTCATCTTCCTACCATCCCACCTGACCTCTTCATCCCCCCTGTCATCTTCCCACCATCCCACCCCCTGTCATCTTCATCCCCCTGTCATCTTCCCACCATCCCACCCCCTGTCATCTTCATCCTCCCTGTCAGCTTCCCACCCCCTGTCATCTTCATCCCCCCTGTCAGCTTACTACCATCCCACCCCGTCAACTTCATCCACCCTGTCATCTTCCCACCCCCCCCCCCCGTTATCTTCATCCCCCCTATCCTCTTCATCCCCCCTGTCCTCTTCATCCCCCCTGTCCTCTTCATCCCCCCTGTCCTCTTCATCCCCCCTGTCCCCTTCATCCCCCCTGTCCCCTTCATCCCCCCTGTCCCCTTCATCCCCCCTGTCCTCTTCATCCCCCCTGTTCCCCACTACCAGCTTCCTACCACCCAAGCCCCTTAAATTTACTGGTGCACATCATATATGATGGAAGGCAGGGAAAATATTTTTTTCTTCCAGTGACAACACGGAGACAAGGACATTTCTCCTTCCAGTGAAACCACCAATGCAAGGAATTTTTTATTTCAGTGACACCAAGGATGCAGGGACAATCTTTTTTCCAGTGACACCACAGATGCATCTCTACCCAAAACCCTGCTCACCCATAGTGCAGTGACCCTGTTTTTAAAATGTTTTAAAACATTTTTTTTGGGGGGGGGGGGGGGGGGGGGGCAAGTAGCTGGTCCTGCCTAGGGCGCAAAATAGTCTAGCACCGGCCCTGGTCGTGCTACAGTTGCAACATTGACTTTTTTTTTTTTTTTTTTTTGCAAAAGGTATAATTAAAGATGCAGCAGAAACTGATCCAGTTTTCATTAGCCAGTATGAATCAATTCTTCTAGAGCCAGGTCATATAGAAGACTATCTTAGAAGTAAATAATCCTTGTTTTTGTAGGCAGAGCCTAAAGTAAATAGCAAACAATAAATCTATACAACGCGTATTATAATTGTATATTTATTGATTTGCCAGGAGTCTCACTTTACAATATCAACCTCACTTTTATTGAAGCAGTTGTCCTTTTAATACAACTCCCTCCTTCACAGAGTGCGTGTACACCAGGCACAGGTCTCAATAAGAATGTTTTTATTGGAAAGGCTGCGAAGTGCTGGGCAGAAATGTACAATAAAGAACTCAGAAACATAGATGAAATCAAGTATTTTACTTTGCAGGGTACACTGAGGGGACAATAGTTCAAGAACGTCCCTAAAAGTGATGCTGACCTTTAAAACATCATGTTTTTCGAAAAAACACCACACACACCAACTCTGGTGACCTTCTGGTCCTAGAAAAGGCGTTCAACCCCCCCCCCCTCACCCCTCTCCTTCACTTTTGCACTTATTTAACAGATACAGTGCAACAAAACAATTTCAATGGTATACTTAACAGACCAAAAGGGACAAAAAAAGAGCTAAAAATGGATTTTTGTAAAATCTTACCGTAAAATCCTTTTCTCTTAGCTCATCGACAGACGTAGTCCTCGGTGATACACCACCTTCGGGTTATGTTACCTCCGCAGGAGCAGGACTAGACAGGAAATTAAAAAGCTCTGGCCACACCCTAGGGGCAGTCCCAGAGGGTATATCCTCTCTCTCTCTGCCTCAGCAAATCAGTTATGTGAAAAAGCAGTGCTTAGAGAATTTAACCCAACCCAACTCCAAAACAGAGGGGCGGGGACTACGTCTGTCGATGAGCTAAGAGAAAAGGATTTTACGGTAAGATTTTACAAAAATCCATTTTTCTCTAGCGCTCATCGACAGACGTAGTCCTCGGTGATACACCACCTTCGGGACGTCCCAGAGCAGTATCACAACTGAGGGGTGGGAAAATGGAAATCAAATCCCAATCTAGAAGGCCCAACCGGTGCCAACTAGAAGTTTACAATGCTCATCCTTAATGATGAGACTCAACAAAAAAAATTTTCAAACAGAAAAAAACCCTCGAGGTAGACCACCGGTCTCCTCAAATTGCGGCCTGCAAAACCTTGCGGCCAAATGAGGCATCCGCCGATGCCGTCACATCAATTTTATAGAATTTAGTAAAGGTATGTACCGACGACCAAGTGGCCGCCTTACATACCTGGACCACTGACGCCTGATGGCGAAAGGCCCAGGAAGTACTGAGCGCTCGAGTGGAGTGCGCCCTAACAGGGAACGGAGGACTCTGACCCTTAATAGAATAAGCCTGTACCACCGTTTGTCTAATCCATTTGGCAATGGTCGCGGCAGATGCAGGCAAACCCTTTCTGGGGCCATCCGTGATCACAAAAAGTGAATCCGTCTTACGGAATGATTCCGTAGCTTTCAGGTATACCCTGATTGCCCGAACCACATCCAAGGAATGCAACGCATGTTCCCGATGATGCTTGGGCTGAGGACACAAGGAAGGTAGTACAATATCTTCATTCAGATGAAAATCTGAAACCACCTTAGGAAGAAAAGATGGCTTAGGATGAAGTACTACCTTATCCCTATGAATCACTAGGTATGGGGACTGGCATGATAATGCAGCCAGTTCTGACACCCTGCGAGCAGAAGTAATAGCCACCAAGAAGGCCACCTTCTGGGATAAAGTAAGCAAGGGAATCTCCCTGATGTTTTCAAAGGGAGGTTTCTGTAGAACCGACAAAACCAAATTAAGATCCCAGGGCGGTAAGGGCGCGCGGACTGGAGGAGCCAGGTGCCGCACCCCCTGGATGAAATTCCGCACCAAGGATTTGGTAGCTAAAGGTTTCTGAAAGAAGATTGCTAATGCTGAAACTTGACCCTTGATGGTGCTCAAGGCTAGCTTCTGCTCAACCCCTTGTTGCAAAAAGGCCAATATTCGAGACACCGAATAGGTACGTGGAGGAAATCCTAAAGATTCGCACCACGCAATGTAAGTCTTCCATGTGTGATAATAGACTTTGCTGGAAGTCGCTTTCCTTGCTTTAATAAGGGTAGGAATGACTGCAGTAGACAAACCTCTGTCCTTCAGTACTTGGGTCTCAATGGCCAGGCCATTAAAACCAGCGACTGTAAAGCACGAAGGTAAATAGGTCCTAGAGACTACAGACACTCCCTGAGACGAAGTTCCACGGAACGTCTGCGACTAACATGTCCAAGTCGGCCAGGCCGGCTTGAAGAGGCCAGCCTAGAATTTCTAGGACCACTGGCGCTGATAGGATCTGAACCAGGCGTCCCTAGAGCTATCTGGCCCCGACCATCCGAGAAAGTCTGGTCGTTTTCTGTTCCCACACATTTATCAGATACCTGATAGTTATCAGGAAAGGTGATCTTTTCTGGTTGAACCTCAGGGACCGAAGTCACCCGACTAGAGGCTACTTGGCCTATCTGGTCAATCAGATCCGATTCCTGTGAGGTATCGGGACTAATCTTAGGAAAAGGTAAAGGAAAAGATCTATACAGGGAACGGTAACTACCGCTTCCTGTACTTAAATGTTGGAAGGGAAGAATCGCACCGGTAGTAGTGGTAGATGCTCGATCTAATGTCCTGAATACCGGTGAAAACGTCCCCCCACCCTGAAATCGGGTGGGGGCGCACCTTCAGGCTGTGTACTCCTTTACTTCGGGTTTGGCTGGGTTGGTCCTCTGCTTGTCCGACCATCCCTTCTTGAACCCTCCTGGAGGAGTCTTGCCTTTCCCGGGAGTACCAGCCGGGCGCCCTTTATGGGCGGTAAAGAAAGGTCCTCGCTTGTTGCGAGGTCCCTTAACTTTTGCAGCCTGTGGCAAAAAAGTACTCTTGCCCCCGGTGGCATCCTTAATGATTTCATCTAGGTTGGCTCCAAATAGACGATTCCCCTGAAAAGGGAGATTGGTCAAAGTCTTTTTGGAACCTAGGTCAGCTGACCAGCATTTTAACCACAGCACACGTCTGAGGATCACTGCTAACTTAGATGCATGCCCTAACAAGGGAGTAGTGTCCAAGGCTGCGTCACAGATAAACCGTAGCCCTTGTATGATCTGTTCTATCAAATCAGATGTCTCCTGGGGAATATCTTTTCCCCTAAGATCTTGGCGTACCATTTTCGCCCATTCCGTAAGTGTCTGGGAAACTAGACCAATAACAATTACTGGTCTAAATGCTGACCCTATCAGAGAAAAGATAGTGCGGGACTCCGCTTCTATCTTTCGATCCACCGGATCCTTAAAGGACGAAGTGTCCTCCACTGGAATAACCGTGGCTTTATTCAGCCTGGAAATAGGCGGATCCACGACTGGTGGTACCGTCCATTTCTTAATGATGGATTCCTCAAACGGATAGCGTCTAGCAATACGCTTGGAAATAGTAAAGGTACGTTTAGAATGCTCCCATTCTCCTTTAATCTGATTACCAAAACATTTAGGTACAGGAAAAGCTTTCGCCGTCTTGATGGGCTTATTAGTCCCAAAAGGCCTTTCTGTTTCAGTTGCCTCTGCCGGTAAAGCCTCAAGTTTTAAGGTTTCTTGCACTGCCACAACTAGTGCGTCCACCAATGCTTCTTCCTGAATTATAGCAGGAGAAGAAGCGTCCTCCTCACTGTCTGAGGGGGCTTTACCTGGGATAACAGCCCTTGCAGAGGAACCTGCAACTGCAGTGACCATCTCTGAATCAGAGTCAGAGGTGTCAGATAGTATAGGGGTAGGCGGGGGTCGCTTCCTTGACCCCCGTCCCTGACAGGCCGCCTCCACCCGAGCCACCATAGACTCCAAAATTGCTGTAAATGACTCTATACTCTGTGCACCGGCGGGTCCCGAGGCCCCCTCGAGGGAAACAGGTGGGGGAATATGTGTGGCAGGGTCCATAATAACTCCAGTTACTTCCTGGATGATATAATTCAAAAGTAAAGAAAAAACTTTTTTTTTTTTTTTTTTTTTTTTTTTGACCCTCAGTGCCACAAAAAAACCCCTTAGTGTTACCTGCTAGGGATCCCTATCGATCGAGAGAGAGAGAGATAGACCCCCAGGCTCACCACTTGATGTTCAGAGTTAAACTGCAACAGCTTACAGCGCTGTCTTCACAAACAGGAAGTCTTTTGGCTGGCTGCCCAGAAAGAAGGGAGGCGGCTCCGCCCCTCTGCACGGCTTCCGGCGCCTCCCCCAAGCTCCACGAGGTGTAGAATCACCTCAAACATGGCCGCCCCCATGCTGGAGACACGAGGCTACGCCAAAATGGCGGCTCGTGCGATCCAGCAAAAAAAATGGCGGCGGCCTGTGCTGACTAGCGGTGTGCTGCAGGCACACAACACTCTCTCTGCATGGGGATATGGCGTGGTTGGCGGTACCGGCCCTGGCGGACCGCATGGCCGTTCGGGAGGCCTGCTAATAGCTGGAGATCTGATTTGGAAGGCAGTCTACATGTCCATGGCTTCTGCTGGTAGGTAGCTTATACTTAACCCATAAGATTCCCAGAATGCCACAGATTACATCTTTAAAACATGTATACAATAGATTGTTAGCTCCCAAACCAAGCCTCCTGGCTTTTTGCACACATAAAATCACACTCAAAGTAGGAGGATTTGTGACATGTTATAGGATAGAAAGAACTCTTTCTTACCATACAGAGAGGGGCCCGCGTTCACCACAAAACCCGTCAGGGAAAAAGGGGGAACATACTACTCACCATACCGGAACCAGGCGGGCACCAACTCCTGACAGTACCCCTCTCCACCGGAGCGGGAGGGCTGTCGACCGATACGGACGCCGTGACTCATGGTCTTTGGCGTTTCAGCGAGACGTTTAACTCGCGGGTTCAGTCCTTTTAATGGGACTTTGTCGCGGCCGACCCAGCGCGGAGCTATGGCCTGCACGCGCTCGTAGGCTGAACTGGGGTGACCACCGGATCTCGACATCCAGCCCGTCGCCCAGTTCAGCTTTCTTGCTTGAAGATCTCACAGGAACACTGGAGAAAAAAAAAAGCTGTCTAAAAATCCTTTTAGAAAAAAATTCTTGCCAGGACCTAAGATCCCAGCAAGGTATCTAGGTCCTTACTCCTAACTAGACAGAAAATAACTGATTTGCTGAGGCAGAGAGAGAGAGGATATACCCTCTGGGACTGCCCCTAGGGTGTGGCCAGAGCTTTTTAATTTCCTGTCTAGTCCTGCTCCTGCGGAGGTAACATAACCCGAAGGTGGTGTATCACCGAGGACTACGTCTGTCGATGAGCGCTAGAGAAAAGGAGTTTATATAGTTAGGGCTCTTTCACACAGTGTGGTGACTGGTGTTTTTCTGCACTGGGAAAGAGGCAGTCCCCCCATTCCACGGTCCAGTCCCACCCCCCCAGTGAAGAGATCATTAAGATTTACATACCCTTTAACCCTTTTGCTGCTGGTGCCTTTTTTTACATTTTGCACACATATGCTAAATTTGCATTTACATGAAAACATGCTGAATACCCTAAAATAGTATACTTGTTCTAAAAACAGATGAGCCATAGAATTAAATGTCACACAATGTTAGCAAAACGGTTTATCAAACCCACATTTTTAGTATATATAAAAAAAACTCAAATTAATTTTAGTGCACACAAACACAATACAATCTCCAAAAAGGTCTGTGAAAAATATAAAAGACTAAAGTGAGTAAATAGATATCAAAATATGTGACGAATTTAAATTGTGTGTGGCTTAAAAAACCTACACAACTCATCAATTTGAGGTTACCTATAAATGATGACCCTAGAATTATTTCTCTCTCTAGCATGCATTACTATACCTAATGTGTGTTTTGCAATCAGTTTACATACACATGTTTGCTGTACACTTGCATTTTGTGTTCATATGTGCATTTTTTTTTAACTTACCCTTATTTGTATCAAAAGGACTGCCAAGCTCACTATGTAATAGTATAGAAGTGATAGCTAGGTCCTCTTTATAGAGGTATCAGGGGTCTCTTAGACCCAGAATGCCTCCTCTGCACTAACCAACTTGGAGTACATACAGAACTCGATCTGTTGTTTTCCTAGTTGTTCGTGAAAATATTTTTAGGAAAACAAACAGAAGAAAAAAGTATTGTGGACAGTACACAACTAGGCACAATAGGCCTCTAGCACACGATACTCCTGTTTGACCATCTACTTTTTCAGACTTTTTTTGTATGCATTTGCGTGCATATGCGTTTGCGCAATTTCACGCAAATGCATGAAAACTTATTCTCACGTTTTTGTTCTGCACAATATGGAAATGGCCATTTGCGCACATTTGTGCGCATGAGACGTAAATTACTGACCAAAAATGCAGATTTTTTTATTTTGACTTTACTAAAGAATGCACGGCGCTCATTTACACGCCTGTGTGTATAGGTACATTACAATTAATGGGCTGTATTTTAGCTCAGTAAAAAAAAAAAGCTGTACTGAGCTTTTTCATGCTGCAGTGTGCAAGAGGCCATATAGCTACAATCACAAACCTTTTCATGCAAAAACAAACAAACCT